>NW_024349224.1:7812753-8114704 GCF_902729225.1 Pteropus medius | reverse complement strand
TTTCTATGTGAGATGATGGATGTTGACTAAACTTATTGTGGTCATCATTTCACTCTATGTAAGTCAAGTCATTAAGCTGTACACCTGACACTTATACAGTGCTGTATGCCAATCATATATCAGTAAAACTGGGGGAGAAAAGTGGGAAAAAAGTCATGAAGACCCAGGTTCGATTCCCGGTGCTACTACTTACCAGTTGTGCGCTTTGGGGCGAGTTAAGAAAAATCTCTGGGTTTCGGTGTCCTCCTCTGGGAACAGAGGATCACCGGGAACCTCAGGACAAAATGGGGGGTGGGTGCAAAGGCTTGCCTAGCCTCTCTGGGAGGCAGCACAGCCCCTGGAGGCAGTGGGTCTCCTACTGTGGCTGCACCTTAGCATGGTGAGGGAGCTTTCTAAATATTCTATTTTAAAAAAGCAATTTAAAAAGCTCCCCAGGGGATTCTACCATGCAGTCAGCCTTGAGATCCACTCACCAGTCTGCAGTCTCACTAAGCATGGTGTGGTTGAGCAGTATAGACACCACCCGGGGGCTTCTCAGAAATGCAAACTCCCAGGCCCCACCCCAGACCTCCTGCGCCAGAATCTGCACCATAATACGTTTCCCAGACGAGTCAATGTACATCATAGTTTCTGTAAGTTCGATTTGATAGTTTGAGAAGTGTCAGCCTGGATAGTGGATTTTGTGTTATTGGGGGAAGGACAGAGGAGGGAAGTTCTGAGGTCTGTGAGGATGCACAGAGGGATTCTGTGACTCCCGTTAGAAAGGTGGATATTCAATCTGTAAAACTCTAGGACGGAGGCCAAGAGACAAAGTAGCAAAATGAGATTATCCCAGCCTTGCAGATAGACAGAGCTACTCACCAGCCTGATCACATTCTTAGTGAGAAGACATTTTGGTTACAATGTTTACTGGCCCGTAGCCTTTCTTTTCTTTGAATTTTATCTGTTTTCATGTATATATTTAAACAAAACCTACTTCTGAGAGTAAGGTTGTCAGGGAGTCACTGGACCCCATCATTGTTGGATAGAAAAATAGTCCAGGCCTCCGAGGAGGCAGGTGGTAGGAGAGCAAGTTTCTTGATAAAATAAGCAAGGTGACTGCACATGAACCTGACATGGGCCCAGCCAGCTCTGCAATGCTGACAATACCGTGGCTTTTTCAGGGCAGCTGCTGAAAGTTTCTTGGAGCTTAAAATTTGGGCAGAGTTTAAGGGGAAAGGAGGAGAAGGGAAAAGCACAATGAATAAGGCAGCAAAGGAAAAGAATGTTTCTAAGTTCTGGGCGCTGCCAGCTCTGCATTTTACCTGGCCAGGAGAAACTGGCTCTGTTTCTTCTTCAGCTGTGACTTCCCAGGTCGAGGCATCTTCAGGCTTTGAGGGACTCATACTCCAATCTTGGGCAAGGGGAGGAGGCAGCACAACCCCCCTTGGCATGAAGGGGCACGCTGAGGGCCCAAGGTCACCTTGGCATCATTTCCCGGGAAGGGGAGACAGAATTTTGGCCTCAAGGTTTCCAGGTAAACTTCTTGGATTTTCCACAGGCCTATTCCCTTCCCCATGACCAGGCTGCTGCCCTTACTTGGTGTCAGGTGTGGATGTCCCCGCATGGGGTATGGGTGCTTGGCACTTGACAGGAGAACTTTCTCCTCATGCTTGGCAGGGGACCAGGGACAACGTGGAGGGTGGCAAAAGACAGGGCTGAGCCATCCAGGTGAGCCACTAGCAGGCCGGGACATCCCAGGTTCCTAAGCCAGGTGGGAACAGCCCCTAGCATTACCTCTTAACTTCAGTCTGGGTCCAATGACAAAGGAAATTGTCTCAGGAATCACTCGTGGGCCAGCCTGCCCTCCAGTGGTGCTCAGCAGTAACTGCACTTTCCCTGCCCGCTTTTCGCAATGGGGTGCCGCTTTGGAGGAAGGTTCCCCTGAGATCAACTCGTTCAGCCCACAGGCAGGTGACCAGGAGCAGGGTGCTGTTCTATTGTCATTTCAAGCACCTCTCCATCTCATATGATATGGAACCTTGAAAGGAGAAGGGAACTAGCACATAACCATACCTACCTCTTCATCCTAGGGACTTTGCATAGCTTTTTTCCCTTGATTCCTCCAAAAGTCCTGGGAGCCGGGGGCTATTACTAACTCAGGTACAGAAACGGTTCCTGACCTCGAAGACAGGCAGCAAAGGGTCACATCATAGTCCATTCCATGCCCGTCTGCCTTCCAAAGTCATGTTCTTAATGGACCGCCCACCTGTGGAAACCGTCTAAGCCCGAAATTTCCAGGTGCTCGCAAGGACCGGGCAAGCAGCAGAATGGGAGAAAGGTCACCGGGGAGTGGTGGGGACTGCAGCAAACCGAGGGATGTGTGCCACATCTAAAGGGCACAGTCATACGGCTCCAACAGATTACTCTTGAGTGGGAATGCTAGACTAGCACCTGAGAGAAGCTGCAAATCCGGATTTTTATGTAAAAGTTCCCAATCTTAAATATCAACGATTAATTCAGAAAAGAGTTGACATGTAATGCAAGTCTAACAAAGAAGGTTTCCAGCATGTCGAGCTTCTGTAACACCTTCATGGGGGAGGTGAGTTCTGGAGAGAGGTCACTTGTCCACGATCGAATGACCGTGTGAGCACGGATACGACCCCATGTCTCCTGACTCCTGACTCCTCTGAGCACACCTCTCTGTGGTCTGCTCTCCGCTCCAGGCCCTAAGGCAGGAGATGAACCGCTTCCGACTTTGGCGAGGTATTGGGACAGACACAGGAGACTCAGGCCGGAGGCTGGAGACCATCTATGTTTATTGGTCACACCCAGCTTAGAGTGTAGCAGGGCCATCCCTGTGCCCTCTTGGGAGTAACAGGAACACTGTTACATATGCAGTGCGACATGCAGCTCCTGGGAGCTCACCTGGATCTCGCTGAGGTAGTGGCTGGACCCCATGGCCTTGCCTGATAACCTTGGCATTGTCCATCTGTTATACCTATAGGCCTGCTTCATCCCGTACACAAGATAGACTGCTTATCTGTCCCCCAAGTCAGTTTGGGCCCAAGGTCCTGGAAGCCAGCATTTAAAAAGAAGGGGTTGTCCAGTGTACAGTTGGGCAATGCGAAGCTTGAGGCGGAGCCTCATGGTGGAGTCCCCGGCTTGGCCCAGAGGCTTGGGCCACTGGGCCGGTCAGTGCTTAGATCGTCTCTCTATCCCAGTTCTGGGCGGAAGACATTCTTTGCCTTAGCTACCCTGGAAATGCAATCTATAAATACATACTGGTTTTACAAAAAGTAATAAATTAGATCTTGGACCAGCCCGAGAGCATTTGGCCAGCCACGTGTCACATGACATGGATATCTGTCATGTATCATATATGGACCATCAATCATGTGTCCTGCCACGTGTGGTGCTAGGATCCATGACACTGACCCACAGGCCACACTGCAATTCCATGTGATATCACATGGAACTCTGCCACGTGTGAACTTCTCTGTTATGTATCATATCATAACACCTCATCGTGCCACACATCCCTACTGGTCATATGTGTCACATGTAATACAGGGTAGTGTATGGGCCATAGTAGACTCCTGGTCCCCAAATATGTCCTCCTTGAAGACTGTAACAGATCAAACGTATCCCTCCCTCCTGAGGCAGGGTGCAGGGGCACCCAGCTGAGGCTTTTACTGAGCCCTCTATCATGGTGGGTGCAACCTGGCATCACTTGGCTGGCTTCGAAGGGTCTTGAGAGGGCCATCAAGTGCCCCGAGAGGCCTGTGGCTGGTTGTGGAAGAAAGCAAAGTCCAGCCTGGGCTCCTGGCTCTGCAGACGCTGGGCCGAGTCGGCGGGGATGGGGTTATTCCAGAGGCTGCGGGATGCAGAGACAGACACTCAGCTCTCGTCCTCCTCTCTCTGCCTTCTGTCCTAGCTACAGGTGGGAAGACCGAGGTCCCCAGGGGAAAAGCTGTGCCCAGAGTCACCTGGCAGAGGCAGGCATCAGACCAGCATGGCTACGCTAGGTAGATAGTGTCCCCCACACCCAGGCCCTGCCTTCTTCCCCTCAGTCTTCTTCCCCAGGAGCTAGCGATCCCAGCTAGGCCCCCATTCATAGGACACACTGTGCAAATAAGGAAAGAGCGCCCCTTATTTAAGACATGCTACTTCCATTGTCTGAAATTGTCATAATACATTGATTTTTAAAGAACAAGACACTTCACTACGATCTACTTGAATTCTAACATGTTTGCTATGTGAATGGCATCCCTTAGATGCAATGCCTTAATGCAGTGCACAATCTATACGACTGTACGTGGTGGCTCTGATTAGAGCTACCGTTTTAAGTGCTGACTACGTGCCAGGAATTGTGCTCAGTGCTTTATACAATCTCTTAATCCTCACGGGTAAATACTATCATTATCCCCATATCGTAGACGAGGATGTTGAGGTGCAGAGAGGTTGAGTTACTGATGCGAACTTACACGATCGGGGGATGGCAGCGCTGGGATTTGACCCAGGTCTGCTAGCTGCCAAAATCTCGGTGGAGGGGTCGGAGTCTCCTTGATAATCCCCAACCCAGGTGCTGCCTCCTCCTACAGGGAGTCCCTTACATTATAGGGGTTGGTGTGGGCTCCCCGCTCCCCCTGCAAGCCCCTGTTACCGGATGACTTGGATGCCAGACCCCTGTGCCAGCCCTTCGGCCAGGAGCCAGGCTCCATGAGCGGTGATCCGATTCTTCTCCAGGCTTCCCAATGGACAGCGGAGGAAGGGGAGAGAGAGAGGCTGGCATGAGATGCGGGGAGGGGCTTCCCTATGTCCCTTCCCCAGGCCGAGATGGGGGCACATGGGCTCCCCACACAACTGCTCAGGGAACTCAACAGACAGCAGTACAGTAGGAATGAAGACCGGGACCCAGGGAGAACTAAGCTTGGCAGTGGCTTGGAGCAGATCTGTGCGTGTAAGTCAAGGAGGGCTTCCTGGAAGGCAGGGTCCTGACCCAGTGGCCTCTTGGCTTTCCCCAGGATGTAGGTCCCCTTCTGGCCCTCCCTGCCCCCTCCGGCCTCCCAGGTTGTCCCCTCATACTCTACTCTCTTCAACCGGCCCATCCGTGGCAGCACCCGGGCCAGCTCGGCAGCTGCTTCATCCCCGAGCAGATTCCAGGACAGCCTGCAGGGTAGGGGACCTAAGGTCAGTGGCAGGAAGGCAGTGAGGTCGAGGGGTGAAGACACGGAGGCAGGTGGGGAGAGCTGGGGCCCCCGGGGGGCGTGGTGCTGTGCAGGTACAAGAGGGGCCCTCTGATGGGACGCTCATGTGCCCTCCCCAAAGACCCTTCCTCCCCTCAACCCCATTCCCAAGCTGGTCACCCCTCAAGAACCCAGAGAGCTCAGGACCTGGCTGTCTCAAGAGCTCAGAACACGTAGCCTGCGGGAGCAACGTCACGCGGCAAACTTCCACCATGCACGGGCCTCCTTCACAACCATGTCCCTCCGGGCACTTCCTGTATTATCATTTGTTTCATGGTTTTCTTTCACTCGGTCCTCCCTCCCCTCTTTCTTTTAACTTTAAGAAATTAATCTGAGGAAACATGATCATTATCATCAGTGGAAAACTTATGTTTAGGATAAATACAATGCAAACTACAGTATTAACTTCCAGCTGGAACTTATGTCCTTCCCAAGGTGCTGAGCTGTGGCCTGCTCCCTGCTGGCAGACCAGGGAGAATCACCAGTGTCAGGGGTTAGACATGAGTTAGTGCTGGTCTGAGACTTTCCCCTCAGTGTAATGACAAGAGTTAAAATCTTTCGGGTGTAAATGTGAAATCTTATAATCACTTGGACCCCGTACTTTAGGAAATAGCATTTTCTTCCATACTGTGGTCAGGGTCCCAGGCTAGTCCTGGCAGTCTAGGTGACCTGAGGCAGTGCAGCAAGGCCCCGAGGTCCCAGCACCTCTAATTGCCAACAGGGGGTTGGTAGTGGGCAGGGCCAGTGGGCAGGTCAGCTTCAGCCACTCTTCGTTACCAACAGCTGCTTCAGAATTTAAGGCTCTGTAAACCAGGCTGGTCCATCCAGCCACCTTGCAGAGGGAAGGTCAGGGCAAAGAGCCTTTGGAGACCGTCTGGGGCACCTCCCCTCCCGCCAGGTGAGGAAACAGGCAGGAAGGCTGAGTGGCCTTGCTCAGAGTCACTCGCAGCTCAAGTGTTAAAACTTCCTCTAGAGGAGGTCTGAGCGAGATGGGAGAACCTCTGGGGGGAAGGGACCAGCTCCTGGCTGGAGGGTGGGCGGGGCCGCGTCCCCGGATGCCTGCCTTTCCCAGCTCAGGGCCCTCCTCGCCACTCACAGGATCTCTTCCAGGGCCGGGCAAAGCACGAAGTTGGCAGTGAGGGGCTTGGCAGTCTGGTTGTCAATATCACACGAAACCAAGCTGGGGAAAAAGAAGGGGCGGGATGGAGGTGTCCCAGGCCAGAGCATCTCCAGCGTCCCCTCTCCCCCGGAGGGAGTGGAGTGGCCAGGATCAGGGCAGGGTGGGAGTTTTAGGAAAGTGCTCCTTTTTACCCCAGGCTCCTTCTGTACCTGAGGCCTCTGTCACTTTCAAGGATCTCCCAGGTGTCAGGCTCAGCCAGGGAAAGGCTGCCTCTTCCTCCCAACTCCAGCCCCACAGGTAGTCAGAGGAAGCTACTTACTCTATATGCCTGAGCAGTGGGAGCCCCTGACGGAAATGTGGGACCCCTCCGGCCAGGCTGTTCTCGGCCAAGCTGCAGGGCAGACAGACACCTGTGAGAGGAATCTGCAGACCCTCCTCGGCCTGTCCCCCTGCCCATGCTCCACGCTCCCTACTCACCTGATCTCTTCCAGATGTGGGCACCCATCCAGGGCCTGGCCCAGGCTCAGTGCCCCCTCTGGGCCCAGACGGCTGGATGGCAGGCTGGGGAAAGGGGAGAGGGTGAGGAGAGCCTGGGGGACCAGGTGTGGGGATTGGGGGCTGGATCCCCTCACCCTCAGCCTTGTCTCAGGCTGTACCACCAAACCTTAGACCGTTTCTGGGTAATTGCTATCCCAAGCCTCCTCCCCACCCATACAGGACCTGGGTGGGTATCAAGGGCCCTGGCTTTGGGCTTTGAGATGCCAAGTTCAAGGCCTGGCTCCTCCATGTAGTGATAAGGTGATCTTGCCAACCTTTCCTCCCTTTAATTCCGTTGTCTGTAAAATGGAGCAAATAGAAATCCAGGCCCCATGGGGCTGCTGTGAGACTCAGATGAGACCATGGACATAAACTGTAAAATGCTGGGGCCGTGCTCCTTGGCACTTTGCTCCCGTGTGGTCCTTTGCCGCCACTTCCTGGCTCACCCTCAGAGATAGGCTCAGAGGTCCCTGAGCTGGGATTGTTGTAATTATTTTGCAGATGAGGAAACTGAAATTCAGCAGGGGCAGGGGCTTGGCCATGGGCACCCAGGGACTAGTGGCAGAGCCAGGACTAGGCCGTGGCTCCTGATTTCCCTGCCCCAGACTCTAGAGGCAGGGCAGGAGCAGGCAGGGCATGGGGCAGCCAGCTCTGGTACTCTGCCCTAAGGCAGGGTCGCTCAGCCGATGAGGACCTCGACCGCCAAGTGTTCCCGGCCAAACCCTGCCTTGCTAGCCGCCCTGCACACACCATGGGCAGCGGGACACTCACTGCAAGACTCTCAGGTGCTGGGGCAACCCTTGGGCCAGCCCCAGGGCTGTGGGATTCCCCACGGCATTGCAGCCAAGCCTGGAAAAAGAGAAGGTATGAGGGTGAGCACGGGGCCAGCCTGCCCTAGACCCCCACCCTGCCTTGTGTCCGTCAGGGGAGACAAGGGCTAGGTAGGCTGTGGGGACACAGAGGGCAGAGGGCAGTCAGTCCACCTGGGAACACACTCACTTCAGCTCCTCCAGGTGCTTGCAAAGGGTGAGAGACTCCGCCAACTGCACGCCCCCAGCCAGGCCGATGTTATTTGCTGAGAGGCTGAGGGAGAGGCAGGTGTCAGACCCTCAGAACCCCCACTTCCCCCACCCCTGCATCTACTGGGTCCCTAAGAGACAGCACCCTCCTGCAACACACACACACCCTCCTAGCCTGATGGGGCAGAATGGCCCAGAGAGGGGCAGGGGCTGGGCTGGCTCAAGGTCCCAAAGTCAGCAGGGCCAGGAGGTAACCCAACCCCACTGCCTGGACACTGAAGTTGAGGTAGGAATGTCAGCCTGAGCCAGAAGCCAGTGTGTCCCTGGGCCACGGGGCAGCCACCAAGGGCCCCGATGAGCAGGGCCAGCACTCACTCTATCTTCCTGAGCTCAGGCAGCCCCGGCAGGACGGCAGCTAAGTGCTGGGCACCAGTGTCTCCAATCTGGTTGTAGCTCAAGCTGGGGGAGAGAACAGCGGCGGAATTGGAACCATCGGCATGCCACCCACGTCATCTCGCCCCTGTCTCCGTCCCAGAAGAGGAGCAGGCTGCGTCTAGAGCGAGGCCTGAGCGCACACCGATAAAGCTCCACCCCCTAAGCCGGGTGAGGGCGCCAAACCCTCATCTTGTGTTTGTGGTCTCCCTGACATCTGCCCCGAATCCCTCCGGCTGCAATCCTGCAATCGGCACTCTCACATCCTATCTGTGGGTCCACGAGGTTCTAAGTCTGGGTTTACGTGGTGAGGAAGTGGGTGAAAGGGACGAGTGTCCTCAAGGAGCTCCTTGCTTTTGTCATCTTCCCCTGCCAAAGTTGTCTTGGGCCCAGGGGAGGGACAGGCAATGCACCCCAGCTCCTCCAAGCTGGTGGCAGCTCTGAGGGCCTTGGAAAGGTGGTAGCAGCCAACGTCACCAATGTCGTTCCTGCTCAGATTGGAGAAGCGGGAAATAGGCCACGAGGCCTAGTCAGGAGAAAAGGCCTTTGCGGGCGCTGAACTGTGCGCTTCACAAAGCCTCGACCTGTCCAGGAGCTCGTACCAGTCACAAAACTGTGAGGAGGAGAAGGACAGGCAAGGCGGGCATGATGGTACCCAATGTCCAGGTGAGAAAACAGAGGCCCAGGGAGGTGCCATGACTGGCCCAAGAATGCCCAATGACTCGCAGGCAAAGTGGACACAGGTCTGCTGGCCTGGGAGAGGTGGCCACGTGTTTTGGTTTGGCCTCAGCCCGTGTCAGGGGTCTCCAGGACAATTTCACGCGGGTTCCACAGTTCAGGCAAATCAGTTCCACAGGTGCATCTTGCTCTAATCTAGGCGAACGGTGGGGTTTTCCTTAAACCTAATTTGTTGTCTTTTGTGCACCCTGACCTCACCCTGCCTCTGAGTGGGAAAAAACAAAAAACAGCTGATGCAAACTTAGCCTTGCAGTAAATATGCGTCTGGGGGCTGTTTTGTTTTGCAAATTAAATTTTTGCCAACTGCCTTTCCGTGAATTCATTTTGGGTGAAATGACCTGCTCCCCTATGACATGCTCCCCCAAATTCTCTGAACTCGTCTCCTATGCACACTACATTGCCAGAGTGGGGGTGGGGACTTGGATAAAAACAAAACAATGCTTTGTGTCAAGCTTGGGTTTGTTTTTAGTTACCATATTTTATGTTTTGAAAAGAGCGCGTGAGGTTCGTTTATCGAAGTGGTCAGGGCCTCCGGAGAATATCAAGGTCACCAGAGTATGGTCTGTGGACCCAGAATTAATATCGCCTGGGAGTGTGTTAGAAACACAGAATCTAGGCAACCCAGACCCACGGACCCAGAAACGTGAACCAGAACACAGGGCGAATCTGTGCACAGTTAGGGGTGTTCTAGGACTTGGCCCCAACCCTTTGGGTCACTTTCGTAGCCAAGTAGAAGCTGGAGGCATTAAAAGGCAAGGGCCCTGGCACTGACCTGGCAGGGTACAAGAACATCCCAAGGACAAGAGCACCGAGGGTCCTTGAGGAGGGGCCCCCAGTGCTTCCTTGTGCGGTGGGCCCAACAGGGCATGGAGTGCACCCTCCCATGCATTCCCACAGGGTTACTCACCAGAGGCTCTGCAGGCGGGTCATGTGGCTTAGTCCTTCAGTGAGCACAGCCAGGGTGGGCCCACCCAGCAGGAAGTTGCTGAGGCTGGAGGAGAGGAGGCCAGAGGAGGACTGGGCATCACTGGGGTTGCGTCCCAGGTGCAGACAAGGCCCGTCCCGTCCAGCTGCTTGAGGACCCAGTACTTAGCAACACCCAGGGACTGCCAAGACGGCCACTTACATCCGTGCAGTGTAAAATATTGTACAAAACTGCCCTGGGGGATCCAGATGCTGATTCTCTGCACGGAGTATTAAGACCACCCAAGCGGCAGTTCTATTTCTGAATCACACTGGATCCAGACTACTGATCAGTAACCATAGCGACCACACATCTAGCATATACTATGGGCCAAGCACGGGGCTCCGTGCTATCCTGAGACATGGATCTGTTATTGTCCCCATTTGACAGAGGAGGAACACTGAGGTTCAGAGAGTTACAAAATTTGTTCAGAGTCACACACAGAAAGGGACAGAATCAGGAACAAAACCCCAGGCTGTAGGGTTTTCATTCCTGGGCTCCAACCACGTGTCACTCATGGGATAGTGCCCCTGGCCCCAGCAGGAGAGGAGAATCATAACAATAATTGCCAATACTTGTTAAGTGAGAACTCTGTGCCAGGCTCTGTTTAAAGGACTTAACATGTATTATCTTATTTAATCTCCACAATCACCCGAGGAAGAAGGTGCAGCTCTTATCCCTAAAGTTAAAATGCGCCTTACTGTTGATGTGTACACTTGAAACTTACTGGATTTTGTTAACCAATGTCACCATAATAAAAAATAATAATAATAAAAAAAAAGAAAGAAAAAAGCACAGAGAAGTTGAGTAACCTCCCCAAGCTCACGCATAAAGAGGTAGAGCTGAGAGGTGGCAACTGTCCTGGTTTGCCTAGAATCGAAAGGTTTTCTAGTATGTAGGACTTTCAGCCCTGGGCAAACTGGGACAGTTGGTCACCCTACTAAACGTTGAACCTGGGTGGTGTGGCTCCCAACCGAGATCCATGCCCTTGAGCATTGCAAGTGCAAGATGCTGGCTGGATGTGTGAGGTGAACTGCTTGTCAGGGAGGAGACATTCAGAAATGACAGATCTGAAACTGGAAAAGGCCTCTGGGCAGTGAGGATCCACCCGCTTCCTTGTACCATCCCCCCTGTCCTCCAGGGGACAAGTGAAGAAGGACAAAGTGGGAAATTTTCATTGTCGAGGGACAGAAAGCCAGAAGACTCCATTTAAAATGGATTCAAAACATATGTCCAAAAAAATCTGGAGGAAAGTTCACCAACTGCTTTTTTCCCAGAAGTTTTTCCCAGGGGTGTCACTGTCAGGGGATATCATGTCCTTTGTTACATATTTCTGTCATGATGGAACACTTTATAACGTGTGTGTATTTTTGGTGTTCAGAAAAACAGAAATCAAAAGCAGAAAATGCCCTGTGAAATGTGCCCCTCTAGATGCTGCTCAGTCTACGCAAGATGGGGGGACCTGTTCTTCAGCCTGAGGCTGTTTCTGGTGTTTCTGAGAATTTGGTGACTCCAAATTCTAGGTGAGAATACAAGTTGCCAGTTACTACGTATACAGAAGAGGCAAACGGCAGTGGACATCCGTGGATTTTTTCTGCCCAGAGTTTGTTTCCCTTTCCTGTTAATAGTGCCCCGAAATACCACCCCCCACTGAGTCCAGAACTGGGTGGGCATGTGACCCAGGTCTGGCCGGTCAGAATATTGTGCTCAGAACCACAGCGATTGGTTTAGGGAAGGCCATGTAACCCAAGCTAGTCCCATGAGACCCAATCCAGGGCCTTTCCTTGGAAGGATAAGGAGAAAAGAGCTCCCTCTCCACTAAGCTGGTAGAAAGTGAGACGCAGGGACAGCCTGCCTGCGAATGAAGTCGAGATGGAGAGATAGACAGACAGAGGAGAGGATGGGGGGTGAGGGAAACAATTACAGAACCTGGATCCAGCCAAGCCTGAAGCCAGTCGCCTTGTAATTTTCTGTGACATGAGCCAAAATTTTTCTGGCTTGGGTCTCCTGGAGTGAGTATGCTGCTTTCTGTGATCAAGCATTTCGATGGCACTGAGAGCCAGGTCATGAAGTAAAATGGAGGGCATTCAGGTCACCAGTGTCTCCCCAGGGACTGACTGGAAAGTTTGTGTTCACAGGAGATGAGATGGTTCCTGGACACGGTCCCGACACCCTCCCCCCGCCGCCCATTAACCACAGCCACTTACTCAAGCCTCTTTAGCCAGCACTTGCCCTCAAGGGCCCCCATCAGCACCTTGGTGTCCTCCTTGCCAAGCGGGTTGTTCGACAGGCTGCAGGGGACCGAGAACGAACTGAGGGTTAGACAGGCCTGCCCAGATCCCCGAACTGTCTTGTTAGCCCTGCCCCCCGCAATTCCTCAGTCCCCTCAAGGAGCCAATTGTAGATCACGCGTCCTGTCCAGGCTACATGGGGGCTTTCCTGGTGCCAAGGGTCAGGCTCTGGAGTCCCTGAAAAGGGGGGCATGGCGGTCACAGGTGACTCAGCTAAGAAAGAATGTCCTGGATGAGGGTTGCAAAAGAGGGTTGCGAAAAGACACACCCACGCGTGCGCGCGCACACACACACACACGCACACACGCACACACACTCGTGCAATGATCCCTTCTGCCCCTTAGCTCTCTCTGTACCCCGACACCCACAGCCCTCCAGGCAGAGAAAGGTTATGACCCCATTTTACAGATGAAGCCTAGAGAGGCACAGTTACTGGCCCAGGTTCACTCTAAGCGAGTGGTGAAGCTGGGGCTGAGACCACAGCGCTCAGCCTTCTGCAGGCCACACCGAGTCGCTGGGTTTCATCAGAGAGAAAAGGGATGGGTTGACGTCCACTATTCACCAAAGGCCCCACTGTCCTCTCCACCCCTTGCCCTCAGCTGGGCCATCCCTTCCCAGAGGCCTCCACCCTTCCACTCACTCCAGCTCCTCCAGGTGGTGACAGTGGCTCAGACCAAATGCCAGGTGGGCCAGGCCCTGGGAGCTGACACGGCAGGAGGCCAGCCTGGTGGGGGTTAGAGAGCAGCAGGTCAGGTAGGAGCTCTGGGTCTGAGGAGCCCCAAATGCTGGTGAGGGAGGGCAAGCAGGTGGTGGGGAGTGGTGCTGGGGGACAGTGGGAGGGGGCTCTCCTTTCCTCCTTGAAATCATTAAGCCAACATACAGCCTAAAGGTGGGAGCACGGACTAGTTGAACATTTTTCTAACCCACAATCATTTAGGGAGCAACTTCACAATTTATGCCATAATTGGGCATTACCGTAAAGTCTAGCTAGTTGCTGTCATTTATCATGAGCTCTGTCTCTTTAAGTGACAAAAATGTAGTTAAGTATTGGAGAGATATTAACAATATATTGGCAGCAAAAGGAGACTTCCTCCTTGATGCAATCAGTGGATTAAAATAGAACTGATAGAAAAACTCTGTTCTGCGGCCATCATGCTGGTATTTGACTCAGGCGCGAATTATCAACGGATGTTAAAGTTAGTGGGTGGAAGTTTGAGGGAGAACAGGATGTTTACATAGTCTTAAAGTATCTCCGCATAAGATATTTGTTAGAATGTTAGAATTAGAAAGAGAAAAATAGTAGCTTTGCAAGTGAAGAAACCTGGCAGACACCACCTTAACCAGGTAATCACAGTTAACGTCACCGGTAAGGGGACAAAGAGACATCATGTGCCTCCTGATGTGACACACCGAGAAGAACATGACGGCACCTGTGTGATATTCCTGCCCAAAATGCGGAACTTGAATCTAAGCACGAGAAAACATCAGACAAAGCCAAGTTGAAAGACAGTCTGTGAAATAACTACCAGGCGAAGGTCAAGACAATATCGTGAAAGACAAAGGGCCAAGGGCCTGTCTCACACCGAAGGAGACTGAAGAGAGGTGACACCTGAATGTAGCATGAGATCCTAAATGGAGTCCAGGACTGGAAAACATGTAACAAACAGTATTATCGGGACAATCGGCAAAACCGGAATATAAACTGTAGTTTAGATAAGAGTTGTGTATCGATGTGAAATTTCTTGAATTTTATGTTTTTTCCCGGACGATGGGAAAGAATGTCCTTGCTCTTAGGAAATTCACTGAAATATTTAGGGGCGAAGGGGCATGATTTTGCAACTTTCAAATGGTTCAAAAGAAGTGAGAAAGAGGGAGCGAGCGGAAGAAGGGAGGGGAGGGGTGAAGGAGGGAGGGAGGGAGGAAAAATAAGTGAATTAATATTGACAAAGGGTGAATTTGAGAAAAGGGTGTATGGAAGATTAGTCTTCTTGTAAATTTTCTATTAGCTGGCAATTTTTTTCAAAAAAAAAAAAGAAAGAAAGAAAGAAAAGAAAAAGAATATTGAAAAGGGAATTACTTTCATAGATATGGCCACACACCCAGACACCACGTCCAGGGCCACGTGTGGTCCCAGCCCACGGCTGCAGCCACAGAGTTCATCTGAGCCCAGTCTGGGGAGAACAGGAAGTGTGGGGACAGGGCAGAGCCGCAAGGAGCCCAACTGGCCAACTGGCCGTCTGGTCTGCGTACCGGAATTTCTTCAGCTCAGAGAGGGCCAGCAGGAGGCTTTGCAGCAGCAAGGAGCTCACATCGCAGAGGTTCACCTGGGACAAGCTGAAAAGGGCCAAGCGCATTCCAGAGGACTGCAGGCTGGACGACCTCAAGGGTCATCCCTCAATAGAGATGGGGGCGGGGAGCAAGAGGGGAAAGGACCACCCAAGAGCTCCCAGTGGGGCAGCGCTCCCCTATAGCACCCTGGCCAAGTGTGATTCTCTCGTGCACAGGGAAGCAAAAAATTCCCCGGGGCCTGGCACTGCCCCAGGCTCTGCTCGTCCCCATCCAGGCCTGGCCAGGCTCTCACATGTGGCCTGTAGCGGGCACTGGGTGGACCAGAGAGCTCAGAGCCCCAGGCAGTGTTTCAGGGTGCTGACCTGAGCTGCTGCAGCCTGGTGCATGTCTCCATCAGCTGCCTGACGAGAAGGCTGTGGTGGGTCTCCAGGTCACAGTGAGACAACCTGCAGGTCAACAGGGAGGCAGCAGTGTCTGAACACCTGGATCAGTATTAGGGACTCAATCTCTGCCTGAGAGGAGCTTACCTTGAGGGGCTATATAAATGCTAATTAAATAAGGCCCCATGATTTACTAGTTAATTATGGGAAGTGATACGAAGCTATGAAGGGGAGGCAGATCGGGCATCTGTCTGTGCAGGTTGTTTGCTGCACGAAAGAACCTAGCCAAGGAGGTGAGTTGGGGCTGAGATCCAGCTATGGGCTGTTCCCCAGAATGTATACCTACAGGGCTGCATTCACCTAAAAGGGATGACATTTTAATTTCCAAAAATGTGCTGTATGGATTAGAGGTACTGCGAAGCTACACATCTATAAGAGTGGATAATGGGAGGGCTTGACTAAATCTGGGGGTTCAGAGAGGCCTTCCTGTGGTGATGGCATTTAAGCCGAGACCTGAGGATGAGGGAGAGTTTGCCAGGTGAAGGAGGAGGAAGAGGGGAAGGGAAGAGAGAAGCTTCTGGGTAAGGAACAGCCTATGCAAAGGCCCTGAGGTCAAAGGGAGCAAGGAACTGAAAGCCAGTGGGGAGGACCGGAGCTGAGGCCGGGGTGGGAATGGACAGCATGGAGAGGCATATTGAGCCAGACTTCATGGGCCATATAGAGACTTTGGACATCAAAGGACTCTGAGCAGTGGCACGAGAAATATTGGTCAGAAGCAGCAGTGTCCCACCCCCACACCAATGCATCACCGGCCACTCCCTGGGGGCCACAGGTACTGGATCCCACCTGAGGGCCACGGCCTCCGGGTTCTCCTGACGGGGAAATTCCAGCTGGATACAGAGCTGCTGCTGGGTCTCAGAGATACTGGAAGGGAAGAGACAGCCGGTGTGAGCCCTATGGCTGTTTTCCTATGTAGGCTGAGCTGGGATCGCGGCTGCCTGGCCGACTGACTCTGAGCTCCGAGACCCATGAGGATCTGGGCACAGGTCAGTGGGACACCGAAACCTTTGCTCTTAGCTACTCCCCATCATTTTGTCATCTCTGGGCACAGAGCCACTGTGTGTGTTACTGTAATCCAGGGGCCACTTCAGGCAAGCAGCGTGGACTCCCTGTTGCGTCTTGGGATCTGACAGCCCTTTGTCTTGAATCTGGGCCTGCTTTCCTCTCTCTGGCACTGCCTGTTGGCTACTGCACAAGTCCCAACAAGCATGTGTAGCCCCTTACATACGCTCCGGGAGCTCCTGCCATCTTGGAGACCCAGAGAACTCACTAGTGACATAGCTATTACCCCACAGGACAAGAGCCCGATGTCTAGGTGAGGGAAGGTCCCAATAATCATGGAGATGAAAATTCCGAGGGGGTCTCCTCCCTGGACTCACCTTATCTCGGTGATGTTGCCTGAGGCCTGGGTGCAGATTTTCAGCAGGGCGAGAACCCCAGCTCTGCCCACCCACGGCTCCTCCACCCTGTCATAGAAGCACACACAGATGAAGGTCCCCTGAGTAAGCAGGGGGAGGGAAGAGAGTGCCAGGAGGGTCCTAGAGACTTTTTGATTTTTGCTTATTTTAAAACTATAAAATTATACAACGGCATAAGCATAATACAAGAGATTAAGATACATATTCTAACAGTTGCTGCAACAATCTAAACAGCAAATGTGCTTTTTAAAATAATATTTTTAGATTAAAAAGAGTCCACATAATGTTACATTGCAAAGATAAGGAAATAAAACTGTATAAAACATGATCCGAATTTTGTATTTGAAAAATAAAAAAAATATATGCAGAGGGATAAAACTCACATGGAGAGAGAGGGAGAAAGAGGGAGAGAGAGAGAGAGAGAGAAAGTTGAGGAAAATATATTAAATGTTAATGGTAGTTGTTTAGATGACAAAATTCTCGTGAATGGTTATTTTATTTCTTCCTTAGTTTTCAATATTTTCTGAACTTTCTATGACATGCATGCATTAATTAGAAGCAGGAAAAAAGAGTTGTTTAAAATATTCCTGCTTTTAAAATTATATTGAAATTTTTTCAAAGTGCTATTTTCTTCTTAGGCTCTTATGGACTTTCCACAAATTTCTACAGTTAGCATATGTTATTTTAGAGGAAGACAAGTTTTATTTAAAAATGTTATTTTGGGGGTGATCCAGCAGTTCTGAGTAAACACCTCAAATAATTGAAAGCAGAGATACAAAGAGATCTTTGTACACCTATGTCAACAGCAGCATGATTCACAATAGCCAAAAAGTGTAAGCAACCCATGTGTCCATCAACGGATGGCTGGATAAACAAAATGTGATATATTCCACACAATGGAATATTATTCGTCCACATAAAGGAATGAAGTACTGACACACGCTACAACGTAGAGGGCATTGTGCTAAGTGAAAGAGCCATTTACAAAACGACAAATACTGTATGATGCCACTTCTACGCGGTCCCTAGAGTAGTCAAATCCACAGAGACCGGACGTAGAATGGTGGTCGCCAGGGGCTGAGGAGGGGGCATGGGGAGTTATTGTTTAATGGGGACAGAGTTTGAGTTTTGCAAGAAGAAAAGAGTTGTGGTTGTCTGATGTGAATGCACTTATCCCCGCTCAACTGGACGCTGGAAAATGGCTAAGATGGTAAATTTGACGTTACGTGTATTATACCACAATTTAAAAAGATGTTGTTTCGAGGAGCAACCAGACTTTATGAGCCTCATCGCAGGCTGCGATGAGAAGTGACCAGCACTGGATACGAAATAAGTGTTTGGGTCACAAATAGGGAACTGAACCTCAGCGAGCCTGTGATCTGACTTCCAGTTCTAGGAAAGTCACGGGCTTAACGACGTCACGAGGAAATAACCAGACAGAGCCAGAAACTGACATGAAAGAGGAGGGACATGAACCGCGTCCTAAAAACTGTCACCACCCCGTGCAAAACGTGGACCTTGACTGCATCCTGGATCCAATAAGCCAGCTGTCCCATTTGGGGACATTTTAGATGGGACCAGGTAATAATACATGACATTGAGGAAAATTCTACCAATTTTCGTAGGTGTCCTAATTCACCTGCGATTATGTAGGAAATGTTCTTATTTTTTAAGGCCTCACAGTGCAATATTTGAATGATAGTTTATGAGATCCGTAACTTACCTCAAAACACTTAAGTCAAAATAAAAAAAAAATTTGGAAAAATAGAAATCATTGTCAAACCCGGGTGATGGGAATATCTATTTTCAAAGTGATTTTACTCTTTGGTACTCTCTCTGAAAGTTTTAAAATGATTACAGTGAAACATGCAAACATGATAGTTGTTATTTTTGACCTTGGCTGGGTGTCCTTTAGAGTTTTTATTTCTTAAGACCCCAAGCATAGGCCCCGCCCTGGAGAGGGTGACTTCTCTGTGTGCCTGGGGGAGTCTCTAGGACAAATGAGCAGCGTCAGCTCGGTTCAGGTGGCAGGGTTCTAAGTGTAGGAACAGCCAGGGCCCTGATCCTGGGGGCACCCACCTTGCCCCGCCCCTGCCCCGCCCAGGCCCCAGAGGAAGATACTACCTGAGACTGAGCAGCCCCTCTGGCCTTGTCACCAGACTCAGGAGGACAGTCAGGTCTTGCAGGCCCAGGCAGCACCGGGTCAGCCTGGGGACAGAGGTAGGTTACGATGGTGGCTCTGGCAGGGAGCTACCCTCATGGGCTGGGCCCTGTCACTTACGTGAGCTCTGTCAGCTGCTGGGCCTGGCTCAGGCCGGTGGCCAGTCTGGGCATATGCTCTGGCCCGAAGCTGCACTCGCTCAGCCTGAGGGCAGAGGGGAGAGGGCAAAGGACAGAGCCTGGGTGAGGCCTGTCCAAGGCTGCTGTCCTACTTCTTCCCAGCTTCCCCCGGGGCCTTCGGAGCTGGTACCCGCTGAGTTCAAAGGCCTGGAGCAAAGCCAAAGACACAGCTCCTGCCCTGGGAACTTCCTGTCTCTTTGGAGAGACCACCCAACAAGAAAATGCTAGAAGTGTCACTTATTGAGCCATGACTGTATGCCAGGCCCTGTGCCAGCCTCTGGGTGCACATGGTGAGCAACCAGGCATGCCTGCCTTACATGCAGTATCTCATTTAATTTCAACAGCATCATTTATGGGTGGAGAAACTGACTAACCCAAAGACATGGATCTGGTCAGAAGTAAGGGTAGAGTTGGGTTTCGATCCAGCTCAGCCTGACTCCAGACCCCAAACCCATAACGACTCCCTTACTCCCCAATACCACTTTATTCCAGGCTCCCTTGGAGGGAGGAGGGCCTGGGATTCTCACTGTGGCCCCACCCTCCAGGTGCCCTGCCCTGTTTGGTCAGCAGACAAGCTCCAGACCACGGCCTCACAGACAGGCTGAGAAGGGGGCCTGGCGCAACACCATGGCAGTTTGTTCTGACAGACGAGGGCCCTGGAGTTCTCCAGGAGGGGCTGACATTTGAGCTGGGTCTGAAAGGGTTGGGAGCATTTCGTCTTAGAAAGGGCAGGGAAGAGGAGGTCAGGCTGGGCGCCTAGGGACAAGGACACTTCCCCAGACAGTACATACTTGGTGAACGAGAAGCAAAGGCTGAATATGTGCGTGCCTGTGTGTGGTGTGTGTGGTATGGTGTGTATGTGATATACGCGTTGTGTATGTGTTATGTGTGGGAACATAATGTGTATGTGTGGGGTGTGTGTGTGTGTGTGTGTGTATGTGTGTGTGTGTGTGTGGTGGGGCGGCTGAGGAAGAACACGGTGGGAGGTAACAGCCAAATCAGACTGTGAGGGAATTTGAGCTTTATCCGGGGGGCAATGGGGACCCACGGAAGGGCTCAGAGCGGTGGAGCGGCGCAGTCAGACGCGTGCACTAGGAAGGTCCCGCTGGGTGCTGTGGGGCAAACGGACTGGAGGAGGCCTGGCCAGAGGCAGCGGGCCGGTCTGGAGCCCGTGATCACAGCTGAAGTAACACATGTACCCACAGCAGTAGTGGTGAGGCTGAGAAAGAGACAGAGCCCGCGGCTACCAGGGAGTAACAACCACAACCACCACCACCACCACAACCACAAACAACAACAATAATAATGATGATAATAACAACAGTAATAATAATGATAGCTGATACGGCACTCAGATGAACCAGGCCCTTTCCTAGCACTTGATACATATTAACTCGTTACTCATCACAATAACAGATGAGGGACTGAAACAGAGGTGAAGCCACTCGTCCAAAGTCATGCGGCTTAGAAGTTGTTGAGTTGGGATTGACCCCCAGGTGGCTCCAGAATTCAACCTCTTAACCACGATACTCAGAAGCCTCCAGATTATAGTTAAGACATGGCCAAGAGGCACAAATACAGTGTGAAGACCTGGCCCGAGGACCGAAGGAGTGGGGGGGTTGGAGACAGGTGAGGGAGAGGCAAACCCCAGCAGTGAGTGTGAAGTGGGGTGCGTGAAGGCGGAGAGGCCCAGCAAAGAAGGAGGCATGGAGCCTCCTCTCCCCTGTCCCCTCCACTTTACCCGTCACCCCAGACCAGTAATTACCTCAGCATCTTCCCAGCCTCTTCCTGTTGGGAGAAGTGAATCCAGAAGCTCTTCTGGGAGCCCAGGCTGCAGAGAAGGGTGTGAGGACGCCAGGGGCTTACCAGCACCCTCAGGGCCCAAGCACCAGGGGGCGCCAGAGGGAAAGGGGCTGAGTTACCAGGGGCAAGGGACGGAGGACGTCATGGAAGAAGAGGCCCTTGCTGATCCAACTCATTTGGAGAAGATGCTAAAACCTGGCCTTGCCCATCCTGTGACCTCCCTGGTCCCCAGGGCATGTAGACCTCAGAGGATGGAGACTGCAATCCCACATTCAGTGAACCCCGGAGACTCAGAGGTCTCCCCGAGTCATCCGGACGGAGGGCTGCTGGGTGTCGGGGTCTTGCCCCCCCCACCATCAGCCAGTGGCACCAATATCTCCTTACTTCACGGAAGCCTCCCGGACACGTGAGCAGGAGGGCAGAGTCTCCACCAGGCACAGGGCGCTTTCCTGGGAGATGCCGTTGTGACTCAGACTGGAGGAGAAGCGAGGTTCGGGATGGGGGTGTGGGAGGCAGCGCCTCAGTGCAGCCCTGCCCAGCCCAGCTCCTTGGCTCCTCCCCTCCAGCTGTCATCTCCGGGAGGAGAGTCCTCCTGGTCAAAGCGTCCATTCCCCAGGTGGAGACACTGAGGTCCAGAGGGAGGCCCGAGGAACACTATCCCCACACGGGCAGGACAGACGCCAGACCCTGAGTCCTGTGCCTGCTGTCCTTACGGTGTGGGACAGGGCACTGATGAGGCCAGGGCGGCGGGCAGCTCCAGCCCCGCACAGAGCACAAAGCCAGCTGCCTAGCAATGGGTCGTGTCCTGGCTCTGGCCGCCTGTCTCCCCAGTCACTGGGGAGACAAGGCGAGAGAGCAGATGGCTTCTTAGAGATCCTCCCTGTTGTGTCTCCAAATCTGTGTCCCATAGACTTGGTCAGAGGAGTTTCGAGGACAGGACGGACCAAGGAGCTTGCATCAGCTGCTTAGGGATGAACTGTCACTCCCCTCCCGGAGTCAGCTTGAGTTGCCAAGCTTTGGTGGCAGCCTCTCCTGGGTGTCTGGTGGGGCTCTTCCCGTGGTGGCCAGTGAGAGAAGGAGGAAAGGACCCGAGGTGGGGACCCTTTTCCCTCCCCAGTTCTTGTCCTCTGGGGTTCTTAAGGGACCCCTCAAAAGATCCCTCAAAATTCATGCTTTTGGCCCAGGGGAGTCTTCCTCTTTGCTGTCCTTGAGACTGACAGTCACTTACTCAAGTGAACCGGAGATGGGCACCCGAGGCAGACATTCCAGGAGGCACCTGAGTCCATCATCACCCAGCTGGTTGGCTGAGAGGCTGTAGGAGGTAAGAGGAGGTCACTGCTGGCCAGATGCGCCCCCTCCACCAGCGCCTTTTCTTCAGCTCCCATCCCTGCTACTCCAGCCACACGGCGCGCTCACGATCCCCTCATCGTCACCGCCCCCAGCTCCATCTCGATCACCACCAGAGTCACCACCACCAGCGCCGCCACCAACGGCTTCCGCGTTCGCGTCACTATCCCCTCGCCCGCACCCGCTGACCAGTCCTTATCTTCTTATTCAGCATCTGCTGACCACTCTCAGGACTCCGGCAGACTTTCCGGAGTCAGACAAAAACCAATGCGCTTCTGCTATGCCCTTGACTGGAAACAGCTGGGGGCCGCCATTTTTGAACAAGAGTAAATTCAGGGAAAGGAAAGATGCCTGGAGGACGCATCTACCTGACCGATTTCCTCTTCTCATGTGGGAATTCAACATCAAAAATTGCAACCGAATACTTCCCTATTTCCCGTCATTGTAGTATTCTACGGTTTTAGCTACGGTTTCAGAGACAGTATAACCAGCATGCCCTGGTAGACCTGGTTTTCGTCCTGCATCTTTGAACTCCTTTTGTCCCTGATTATGACACTTTTGAGGCTCGTTTATTTCGTCTTTTCCTGACAAACTATGCAAATTAGTTTGTCTCATGAAGTCATTTAATAATCTTTAAAATAAGAAGAAGTTGCTCTCTGCAATGGAAAACACAGAAAAACTCAGGGACGCGTTGCTTATTCCTCTTTCTTTAAAATACATGATTTTAATCAGTCACATTTCTCTTCTTGGCCACATTACAACAGGAATTTTTTTTTAAACTTTTTTTTTTTGTACACAACTGTCTTTAATTCCTACAGGTCCTAGGCTGGACTCCTATGGTTGTAAGCAAAGACTCTGCATTGAACTAGCTATGTGACCTTGGCCAAGTTCTTAAACTCTCTGAACCTCAGCTCTCTCATCTATAAAATGGGGACAATGGCTTCTAGGTTTGTTGGAAGGATAAGAAGAATATTTAAAGCATTTAGAACAGTGGAGGAAATGCTCAGTAGGTATCAGCTATTATTTTTCTACCCATGTGGGGGCTGCACTATTTGGGCACACAAGACAGACCATATAGATGCCACTTTTCAATAGTGCTAGAGCCCACAGGTCCCCACCCAGTCGCCTCCAGGCTGAGGCACTTGGTACTTTTAACCCCTGTCAACCAAATCGATGGGTCCTTCATTGTAGTCCCCATCATCCAGCAAAGCTCTGATGCCTTGATCAACACAAGGCCAAGGCATTGCTGTTGGAAGGACTCCCCCGATTAGATCAAGGACACACTCTGAACTAGCCCCACCATGTTGGGAGTCGGAGTAGGAGGGATGAACTGGGTACCAGGGAACCTTACAGACGTGACCCAGAGTCCTGGGCATCCGTTAGCTGGTCCTGAGAGGTGCTGAGTGTGCGCACAGGCGTACCATGCACACAAACCCCCTCCAATGCCACCCAGGCTCCTCTCCCTCCTCCTCTCTTCCTCTTCCCCCAACTTACTCCAGCTGGCTGAGGTCTTCACACTTCCTCAGCAACTTGCACAGTGGCTCCACGTGCTCCTGGCTGAGGCCACAGCCCGTGAACCTGCTGGGGGAGGGGAACGGGTCGGGGCTGGGGTTTTGAGCCACTCAGACCGGCTCTACCCAGCTCATCTAGGGTGGGGCCTCACCCAAGCTTGGAGTCTCTGGAACTATCCAGCATTCACCACTTCCACCTTCCCCCACAGCAGATCCCACTTGGCACCTACATGCTCCCTCTGGGGTGGTGGTTCCCAAAGTGGGAAATTGCTGAGATGCAAATTCTGGGAACCCAGTCCAGACCCACTGAATCAGAAACTGCAGGGGTAAGGCTCTCCGGCTGACTGTGATTCAAGTTCAAGTTGGAGAACTACAGCTCTTGGGGTCATTTTAATGAACAGATGTCGGGGGTAGGGTAGAGGAGAATAGGGTGAAGTCTGCTCTCGCAGAGGGCTATCGATGCTAGAATTAAAAGTCATGGTAAGTTTGCCTTCAAAGGGCCTGTAATGAGACTATACAATTAAATGAGACTACCCTATGGCCAGCCAGCAACTGAAAAAAAAAAACAAAAAAACTTAAAATCAGAAAGTTCCTAAAATCAATATTTCAAATTTTTTATCACTGTTACTCTCCTTCATGATTTTCCCCATAGTCCCAAATTCCCTTTTACAGTCTTATTTACTTCCTATTTTTAAATCAGCTTGTTCTTTTTATTTAACGCATTTATCGTAAAAGGAAACTCTGTATCACTCACTCAGATGGGAAGCTGGCGTTGCATGCCACAAACAGACCATAAGCGTAAGAATACATAAAATGACAGCAAAATGTCATCATTAAATTCGAGCCAGATATCGACACCTGCTAAGGGCTCTCTCTTTGTTAAAAAAGGAGCTTAGCAAGACATGTTCAAGACACTTAAACACCCAACTGAGTCCTCCCCGTGGCCTTAATCAGACAGAGGGAATAATGACCTCACAGAAAAGTCAATGAAGTTGAACTACCCTATCTTCCCAACCTCCTAAAAATCATCCATCCTGGTCTATGTCCTATGTTTTGGAAACCATTGTGTTTTAGAAATCATCCAGGCATTCCAGAGGTCAGAGAGGACAGGACAGTGTCGGATAGGACAGGACCTGAAAACCTACAGCCAAGGCCACGTGTTTTTGTAGGGCTTGTGAGCTAAGGATGATTTTCCCATTTTCAGATGGTTGAGAAAAAAAAATCAAAAGAAGAATAATAGTTCATGACACAAACATTATATGAAATTCAAATCTCAGTGTCCACGAATACTGTTTCGCTGGCGCACAGCCACATGTATGCGCTTACGTATTGTCTGTGCTGTTTTTAAGCTACATCAGTGAAGTGAAGCAGCGGTGACAGAGACCATACAGAGTGCAAAACCCAAAATATTTACAATCTAACCCTTTACAGAAAAAGTCTGTCTGCCCCTGGGCTGTCTGCCCCTGTACTGTAGGACAGCCTGGGTTCAAGTTCCAGCTGTAACCCTTACCACGTGTGACATGCACAGTGGCCACAGCTGTGAAGTTTATAGGAAGTGATATGTATAAGGCTCTCAGAATGGTGCCTTGCAGATCCCCAGTAAATAGTAGCTCTTCTTATTTATCATTTCACAGCTGAGGATGCTGAGGTGCAGTGAGGAGAAGGGTCTGGTCCAAGGCCTCTCTGTGAGCCAGTGGCATCAAATAGTTATCGGAAATATCATCTCTGCGTTCAGAGGTTACCATCCTGCCCCACGATCCTGCCTCCAGGGCAATACCTGCCCCCATCTCACTTGGGCAACCGCGGAGCACTGGTTCAGGAGTCAGCAGCAGAGAGACACTCAAATCTGTGAGACTCATGCTTTACATATTGTCTCATTTAATCCTTGCCAACACTCTGCAGTACGGTGTCTCCCTTTATCAGCAGCAGAAGCTGAGGACGGGAGAGGTCCAGGAACTTGCCCAAAGTGCCAGGTCCTTGTGCAGCTGGAATTTAAAGCCTGGTAGGCAGGTTGAGAAGTCCTTTTTCTTGGACCAGGTTCCTGAGTTCTGGTCCAGTCTGATGTGTACTTCTTTGCCCTTGACGAAGCCCAGCCCTCTCTGAACCCTTGCTTCCACAGGTTGGAGGAAACAAGTCTCCTCGCACGTGCTTCTGGGGGAGTGCTCTGCGCATTCTCTGCTGTCTGTCCCCTGCTCTGACCATCAGAAAGCAGGTCTATTTGTCTCTACTACCCACTGGCTGTCAGGGCAAGGTTCCGGGGGACTGACTTACCCACAGCGCCCTCCTTTCTGCTCCTCGTTAGATCTGAAGTGCAAGGTCACATGATACAGGGACCTGGAGCAGACAGCACCTGGATCAGCCACCCTTGGCCACAGTAGGCCCCATGGGGCAGGCACCTCTGTTCCAGAAGCTGAGCCTCTGGCTTGGGTCTTACTGCCTCCATCCTACCCTCACACCCACCAAACTTCAGGCACGACCCTTTAAGACTGGTCTTGGTTGTCCCAGGGCAATACCCACCTGAGATCCACCTTCTGAACTCGCGGGCACAGGCTGAAGAAGTTAGCCAGCAGGAAGAGGCTCCCTGGCGACAGTTCCGTCTGGTTCAGCCTAAGCAAGAAAAAGGCAGGACCCCAAATCAGCAAGTCGAAGCCAAGCAAGATCAGTAGGCAGAGAGCTGGGATAGGTTGAAGGAGAAGGGACCAGAAGTTGGAGGGCTGGCAAGTCAGCACAGTAATAAGGAAGGCAGGGACTCAAGAGGGACAAACAGAGGATTGGAGTCAAGCAGACGTGAGTTTGAGCCCCAGTTCTGCTGACTGGCTCTGTGTCCTTGGACAAGCCACTTGAACTCTCTGAGCCTCAGTTTCCTTACCTGGAAAATGGGACTATTCGTATACTTTCCTCTCGGGTTGTTAAGAGGATTTAATTATATCAGGCTTGCACATTGCCTAGCAAGAGACCCATGCTTGTTATTATTACATTGTTTCTACTTTCAAGCACAGACTTCGCAGGACAGGAGGAAAAAGCTTCAGCTCTCAGAGTAGTTTATTGCCCTCGGCACTATTGAGATTTGGGGCTGGATTATTTGCTGTTGCTGGGGGCTGTCCTGTAGGATGCTTCGCAGCATTAACACCTCTCCTCCCTAGATGCAGTGGTAGCACCATCTCCCCCCACCACTGTGTCTCCTGCCCACAGTTGTACACAAGCACTGTGGACTGAGTAATAAAGTGTAAACCCTGGTGACTGTCAAGCTGGCCACCTCATTCAAAAGACCGATGAAGAGCTGAGGGCCGATGCTGTGTTACTTAGGCATGGAGAAGTCCCTCTCTGATCTGAGCTGTCTCATCTGTTTATTTTAACCTGTCATCTTGTGTCCAAAGGAGCCCTCCCTGACCCATTCTCTCCTGGCAGGGTGGGGGCAGAGTGAGCGCTGTGGGTGTTGACATGAGCTCTGCCTCGCCTGCTCACCTCTGGAACGTCACAGTCTCTTCCCTCCGTCCCTGAGAGGACTGAGGTGTGAGCGAGATCCTGGGTGATGCGTGCCTTCTCAGGGTTAGCATTAGCATGGACGCTGCGGTTATTGATGATGTGATTTAATTTCCCGTTGGGTTTTCCCATTTCGGCTGTAGCTGCTGTCCTACCTGCCCCCCCCCACCCCCCCTGCCCACTAGACGATGTGAAGAAAATCCTTTTTAAATTCTAACCAGTCTGAGCAGAAATGAGACAATCGAGTTTTAAATATTTGGGGAGATGCTGCTAAGTTCCCCTTTTACAAAGTTAGATGGTGACCTTTAAAAAATGGTGTGTGACATACATATGACCTACATCTGTAAAGTCCCTTTCTAGGAGCAGGTGACCTTTCCAGGGGGAGAGAGAAGTGCAATAGCCCACCTGTCACAGGCCTTCCATTCTTTAAGATGCTTTTAAAGCAATTATATTGTTTGAGGGCCATGCAGTGGGGAGGGAATGGTAATTCTATTTATCAGACGAAGAAACTGAGGCCCAGAGGGCTCAACACCCACCCCCGCAGGTTCGACAAAGTATGAAGCAGACTCCACCTCCCAGCTGTGCCAGATAAAATGATGACACAGCCCAGGAGAAGCGGGGAGGGGAAGGAAGGGGATGGCTTTGCAACCCTAGAGCCTCAGGTGGTGCAGGGAGATAGGCAAACCAGCCTTACTGTAGCAGGCTCAGCTGGGGGAGCTGGGGCAAGTGCCCCAGCAGGGCGTCCAGGCTCTGGTCACTCAGGACCCCACAGGACAACCTGTGAAACAAAACATCTGCATGAGCTGGGGCAGCCCCAGGGAAAGCTAGGAGCACGGCTGCACGGCCAGAGCCTTCTGGAGCTGGGTGCTACGCCTGGGTTGTCCTCAACATTTCCTCCGAACACGGGGTCCTTGAGTTAGCATGGAGGCTGGAGTAAAGGAAGGTCGTACACCTTTGGGAAAGGCTGCAGTAAGCCAAATCAGTTTTCTTTGCTGCAGGACTTCTCAGAAGAGTGCTTTCTGCAGCACTGGCTGCAGTGAGAGAAGAAGAGAGGACAGGAGAGGAAAGGGAAAGAACAAAAGAAAGAGAGAGAGAGAAAGGAAGGAAGGAAGGAAGAAAGGAAGGAGGGAAGGAAGGAAAGAAAGAAAGAAAGGAAAAAAAGAAAGAAAGACAGACAGAAAAGAAAGAAAGACAGACAGGAAAGAAAGACAGGAAAGAAAGAAAGAAAGAACCCCTTCACAAAACCAAATTAAAACAAAACCAAAACAGAAACAAAAACAAGCACTGGAAGCTGCCGGATCCCTATCTAGACTCTAGAGGCGGGTGGCTGAGGAACCGTGGCACATCCAAACTGTGGAGGGAGTACGAAAAGGCACGAATATACAACTGTTGTGTAAAACACACATAGGAGATAACTAGGGACAACTGAAAACTGACAGGCTGTTTGAGGATGTTAATATGTCATAAAATAATGTTAATATTTTCGGTTTGATGATGGTTCGTTAAAAAATAGAGTACTTAGCTTTTAGCTACGCGTACTGAAATGTCTACAGGAGAAATTATAAGGTGTCTGGGAATTGCCTCACAATAATGTGTGTGTGAGTGAGTGTGTGTGCGTGTGTGTGCGTGTGTGTATTGGGGCCATGAGGTGGTAATTATTGAGGGAGGTGAAGGGGAATTAAGGGTCTACTCTTTCCTCTGCTTTTATATAGGCTTGAAAGTCTCCACGATAAAAGAAAAAAATGTCTTTAAATTAAAAATTAGCTTTACAACAATAAAATCTGACAAACACTCCCTAAGCCAGGGGATCAAAGTCAACATCAATAGTGATAAGTCGAGTCCACAGCATCCACCGCTGAGATGGGATGAGGAGGGTACTTCGCCTCTTCGGGATTCTTCACCTAACCCACAGCCTCAGTCTAAGAAAACGTCATGAAGAAAACGTCAAACCTAAACCGAGGGACACTTTGGAAGATATCTAACCAGTAGTCCTCAAAACTGTCAAGGTTGTGAATGACAAAGAAAGACTGAGAAACTGTCACAGGCCAGGGAGGGGAAAAAAAAAAAATCATGACTGAATGCCATCTGGGACCCTGGATGGGATTCCGGATCAAAGAAAGGGCATCTGCGGAAAAACTGGTGAAATCTGGATAAAGTCTGGAGTGTAGTTAATAGTCACATCCAAGGTTCGTTTCTTAGTTGTGACCAATGTACCATGACCATGAATGGTATTAACCACCAGGGGCAACTGAGTGAGGGGATTCTCTGGACTAGCTTTGCCACTTTTCTGAAAATCAAGACTTAAACTCTTCCAACATGTCTCGATATTCCAGGAAAGCCATGATGCAATGTCACAGGACAAAAGCTCAGGACAGAGACCCTATGTGGTAAGATCCAGTGTCTGTTAACAATGTCAAAAACCCAACCCTCTGTGTCCACGTGTGTTTGAATTTGGAGGAAGACATGGAAGGACACACATCAGGTGATCAACAGGGATGAGCTTGTTGCAAGGGCCGGAAAGGCATTTGAGTTGGGAGCCAGACAGCAAGAAAAAAGACAAATAAAATAGAAAAACACATAATGGCGTGATGTAGAGTAAAACTGTAGAACACGGCTAGTCTGCGACTGTGAGTAGGTAAAAACTGAATATGCAAATGGACAAGGAGTAGAAGGCCATCAGGACAATGAGGACATCATTGACTTGATGAGGGACAGGGGTTGTTTAGGTGAGGTAGGTTTGTCTTGGATTTTAAGGTAATTATTGTAATAAAATTATAACAATGATGATGGAAGGAAAGGCTGACTGTCCACTTTGCAGAGGACGAAGCTGAGGTCCAGTGAGCTAATGCCATTTGCCCAGAGTCACCCCACTTGTAGGTGGCTGAGCCAGGACTCCTGGCTCCAAGTGCAGTCTCTGATCACAGACCCAGGTGCTCTGGGTGGGGGAGCTGGTCAACCAGAGCTGGGGAGGCGGGGCCTTCAGAGGTGACGGGCTCCAACCACGGAGGCAGGCCCAGGAAGATGCTGGGGTGGGGCTGCAGGGCTGGAGGGGGCAGGCTGGGCTCCTGGTGCCCTGAGTTGAGCAGCTGGGGAACGTGAAGCCCCAGGTCCAGCACGACCTCTCTGTGGGAGGGCGAGGTACCTGAGCTGGGCCACTGGGAGCAACAGGCTTCTACCAGAGAACATCCACAGGGTTGTGGGTTACGGGGTCTGGCAGGAAGGAACCAGAATGGGCTCACCGGCCTCTAAGCAGGACATCCTCCACCCAGGTCACTGGGCAGATGCCCCAATCGTGCCCTCCGGGGCTGTGTCCTCCTTGCTTACTTGACTTCCAGAGGCCCTGGGCACTTCTCCAGAGTCTCACAGAGGCGGGTGACACTCAGGGGCTCCAACGGACACTCCGTGAGGCTGAAAAGGGGCAGTGGGCAGGGCAGGGTTTCAGAGAGGGCTCAGGGCCCACGTGCGGCCCCTTCTCCCAAGAACCCTCTTCCCAACCTGCAGCCTCCTCACCCCGCGGGGTACGCTCTCCACCCCTAAGTCTCCCACAGCCCCCACTTCCACCACTCTGACACCCCGAGTAGCCAGCTGCCCTGGTCCAGCCCTAAGTCCTCCTCACTGAGTCTCGCCTCGGTCCGGGCCACCATCGCCGCTCACCTGGGTCACTTTCATACCCTCCGGCCTTCCCCTCCTGCTTCCCCGCCATCCTTCTCTACCCTGCCAGGGTCTTAACTTTCATAGCGCACGTCCGAGCGGGCCTCTCCTGTGCCGAACACGCTCTGTGGTTTCCCACTATCCTTCTGAAAGCGAAACGCCGTTTCCACGGCCCCACTCGCCTCCACTCTCCCTGTCCATGCTCCAGCCACACTGAAACGGTTCCCGAGAGCCGAGCTTTCGCTCCTCCGGGCCTCCGCACAAGCCGGCTCACCTGCCCGGACACTCACCCCCCTCCTCTGGACCACCTTGCTTGGGTGGCCCTCTTATGTGAGGAAACCAAGATGGGAGGGGCCCGCACGGGGTCTCACAGCCCTCAGGGCAGGGCTGGAAAGTCTTCAGAGAAAATGATGTACAATCTGTGCTCTAAGGAGAATGCTGGGCCCGGCACCCCCATTATCAGGCCTCATACTCACCCCTCTTTCTTCCCTCCTAGACTCAAACTTTCTCTTCCCTCTCTCCTAATCTCCAGCCCTAAACCCAAACCCCACAGACTCTCTTCACTTCCTGAGCCCTCATCCCCTTGTTTGGTTACCCCCAAACAAGAAGTAGGTAAGACAGTACCAGAAGCTCCGGGGGATGCAGCGCTGACCAAACCTCAAGAACTGGGCTCGCGCTGGGAACTCTGGCAAGGACCCACCAGCTGACAGATCCCTTGGAGTGGGGAAAACATTTGAGAGGAAAGTTCAAACCATCCACACTGGAAGATGAGACTCATCAGTCAGGGCTAAAAGGGGCCTGCGTGACCCTTTTGTATAGGTGGGGAAACTGAGGCCAGAGTGAGAAAGCCGGCAGCTTACATCTGGCCAGCGGGGCAGTGCCTGACCAGGTTGTGGGGAGCCAGGACAGAGTCCCTCCTCTCCGATCCCTGATGTGGCCTTCACAGGACTTCTGTCTCCCGCTGCCTCCATTCTTTTAGTCCCAAGAACCCAGAGAGTCCCCAGAAATGGAGACCTTAGTCTAAGAAGCAAGACTTCCCTGGCCTTGGGTCACCCCTGGCTTCAGGCAGCCACCTGGCGTGGCAACGCCCTTCCCTGACATATCGGCACAGCCAGCCCCACATTAGGCGGCCCTCATGCTCGCCAACCTCCCGAGTCAGACGAGGAGCCTCTCTAGGGGGCAGCCGAGAACATCTGTGGAGAACTAACTGTTGTTCATTGTTTACAGTAAAGAAGTGGAAACTTTTTCAGCGCACCAACGGTTCTTGGCTTCTCAAATGTGATTTTCAGAGTGTGAAAAGACAGTGACTCATCCGAAACTATGAGTCTGCAGAGGTCGGCAAAAGTCCCCCAGAAGCAGAAATACAAACGTCCCTCTCCTCTCCCGCACAGCAGCAGGCCCCCAGCACGGTCCCGCTGCGGCCCTGCCCGTGGTCCCCTCCCTCCATCCGCACTGGCTTCTTCCAAGAGAGATCTGAGGGTGCTGATTACTGCAGGTTTATATGGGGTGGTGGGGGGGTGAGAGAAGTCGTGATTACTTCTGGCCTGCTGGGCCTGGAGGGGCGGGGTGGTGGGGCTCACTCTAGGCCTGGCAATGGTCAGCATGGGTCTAGGGTGGGGTGTATGTATAGAAAATGGGGACCAGAGGGAGAGGGGTGCCCACCCCGCCCTTGGAGCTCTCCCCCCTCACCTGGTTCTTCTGTCACCTCTCATGATGACGACTTGGCTCTCAAAGCTGCAGGCAGGAAGGAAGCAGCAGTCAGAGACAGGACAAAGGGCCTGCTTCCCAGGCAGGGGCAAGACAGCAGACTGGCCGGGTGGAGGGCAGCCTGGAGGGCTGTCCACGCTCTCAGCAAATACTACAAGGAGTATACTAACAACAACTACATCTGTTAAGGCACATATCAAGCTCTCCACCGACACGATCTTCTTTGATTCTCACACTAAAGCTGTGGGATAAAGTATTCTTAGCCCCATTTTACAGAGGAGGAAATCGAGGCGTGGAAGGCTCAGTGACCTGTCCAAGCTGCATAGCAGGTAAGCAGTGAGCCTGGATTTGAACCTGGCCTGTCTACTATCGTCCCTCCCCTCTTCCGAGGAGGTGGGGGGAATGGGCAGGCCTCGTGGGAAAGCATGGACGATCTGTGTCGCATGTCCCCAGGCTGCATGGCTGGGTGCCTTTCGTTCTATAGTCCCATCAGCATGAGAGACCCCACAAGTAGAGCAGGTCCCTGAGTACTCAGTGGTCACCACGGAGCTCCCAGTCTTCTTAAAAGTCTCCCAGGACGATCCAGAGAGTGAGTAACGAAGAGTTGATGGACTGTGTCCCATGGTGGATTTAGAGCAATTTGAGTGTCTCCGGGGCTGTGTTCATTCATTTGTTTGTTCATTCATTCATTCATTCATTCATTCTACAGACACCCATCACACATGCACTGATCCAGTATCCCGCAGGCCCTGAGGATGCTCCATTACGAATTTGACAGACAAGGGGGTAGGGCGAGGGCCCCGAGGCACACCCACCTGACATTCACGTGGAAAAGCCATTGCACCGTAGAGAAGCACTGGGCCAAACTGAACGCAGTGTCCAGGGAAAAGCCGTTTTCACTGAGGCTGGAGAATCACAGGAGTGGCATTGACCAATGACATCCAGGACTCAAAAACGCCCTCTTTGTGGTCGGAGCACAGGGCGGGGGGGACTTTCCCCGAGTCCAGACAGCGGGACTCACTGAACCCTGGATTGTCAGAGAGCACCTCTCCCAACTCCCCATTGCACAGACAGGGAAACTGAGGCCCAGAATGCTTTTAGGCCAGAGTTGTACCTCAGTTTTCCCACCCAAGAAAGGAGGGGTGGTGCCTAGTGAGAAATGAAAATGGGGGGCCCTCTCGTCCCAACAGCAGGAATAAAGGTTTTCCTTTTCCTCACACTCTGTCAACCGTCGTGGTGGCTTTTATTTGCTTTTAATGTCACACTCCTAAGGATGGGGATCCTGATAAGTTGAGTGCAGGCTTTTGGGGGCCCTGGGTCACACCAGCTGTCAGCAGTATCGAGAAGGTCACATGGGGATTTGCCCAGAAAACTCCAATTTGCATATAATTTGCCTGCAGTGGTGGGGCCTCCTCCCCGCCCAGGTGCAGGCCCTGAGCAGCAACTGGGGTAACCTCCTCAACTCCCCAGCATCCCAATGAGGCTGCACACGAAGGGCCTCGGGTCACAGCCCTCATGCTAAGGTTGTAGACAAAACGCACCCCCTCTATAGCTCACGTGTTAACTTACTGGGAGCCAGAGAGGTGATGCAACTTGCCCAAGGTCACACCAGGAAACTAGGACATGTGGCCTCTCACCAGGGTTCTTGTTACTCTGGACTAGCAGATCTTGGGGAGGGATATGTGGAAGCCAAAACATAGGGCCCTTTTAGGGCCTAGGAACTCTGGTCTACTGCAGGCAAAGTCTGGGGGTTCCGGGCCTCCTCCCAGGGCCTCCTCCTCACAAGGAGCATCTCCCTTCTCTGCCAGGTGCTCAGGGTCCTCCAGATGCCCTGGGCACCCTGCTTGGGTGTCCTGTGGGGTGCAAACCCTCCTTGCCTAGTCCAGGGCCAGAATGGCTGCCAGCCATTTCTTTAATCGAGTAATACTTCCCACCATGCCTGCCTTGCCCCAGGTGAGCTGGGCCTCCCCGAGACTGGTTGAAGAAGTGAAACCGTAAATCAGAAGCTGGTTTATTGAGTCACAGAGGCCAAGTATCTATTTTAATGAGAATCACACCTTTCGGGGACTGGGCCAGGCAACTGACGTGCATTTTCTGATTTAATCTTTCCGAGAACCCCAGGAGGGACTGAGATGGGACACAGAACACCAGGCTCGCCCCACCCCTGCTACCTCCCCCACCCCTCGCCAACATCCCCTCATTTTGATAAGAACAAGTGTCAGAGGCTTTGCTCAGCCAGCTACTTACTTCAAGGACTGTAGAGTGCCCAACCCTGGGAGCTGCTGAGCCAACTGGGTGGCACCTTCATCCCCTAGAGCATTGCCTGATAAGCTGGGAGGGGCAGGGCGAGAACAGATTATTGGAGGGTGGGGGCAGGGATGGGCAGGAGCTTTGTCTTTTCACCCTTCTCACTCAGCCGTTCAGCTTTTCCTGAAACTGGGGCAGGCCAGACCTCAGCAGGTCTACTGAGTCAGCTGGGGTCTCCCCCAGGGTTCTTATCCTGGGGTTTGTGACCCTCATCTCAGGGATCAGAGATGGGCTTTGGAGACTGTCAATTGTGGCGGATCTATATTTTAGCGGGAAGAAAAACAACTTTCACCGAATTCTCTAAGGGGTTCCTTTTTGCAGCAGGAAAGAACTGCTGATCTAAATCTTAAGCTAAACAAAACCTAACGGGCTTAACACCCACTAAGCAATCAGCCCCACCCACCCACCTTCAAATAGCAGCTACTCACTCGAGGTGACTGAGGCTGCAGCTTCCTCTCAGCGCTGTGCAGAGCTGCTCTAGGTGCTGGGCTTGCAAACCACAGTATGTCAGCCTGCAGAGGACAGAACCACAGCCTTGCAGCCCCGCCCCACCGAACAGAGGACAGAGCTGCCCACCACCCCTAGACGCACAAGCAGAGAACAAAGCTTGCAGGAGAGGGACTGGGGCACATCTGGCAACCAGACAGACAAAGAAGGACCAAAACACAACACACAGATAAGACATCACACACAGAAAAGAGCCAGAGAGGAGACCAAGATGGACAGACACAGAGATGAGAGAGGAGAGAACAGATGCAGATTCCTGGGCCCCCCTGCCCCCACACACAGTGCCAGAGACAGACAGACAGACAAAAAGGGCTACAGAAAATATGAGAGGAAGAAAATCAGAAAATAAGAGAGAGAGAGACAAGCAACGAGAGATAGACAAGGAGAGAGATTCAGACGGACAGAGAATGAGAGAGGGCCAGATGAGTATTGATGGAAGCCCTGGGGTGCTGACCCGAACCCCCAGGCCCAGGTCCTAGGAATAGGACAAAAGGGGCTGCAAACTGCCCATCCTCTCCATCCAGAGTTCCCACAATCCCTCAGCTGCTGGAAGTCAGAGTAGCTAAAAGGAAGGTGGTCCCTGGCAGGGTAGGTGACGGGAAGGAGCTGCCTTGTAAGCCCCGCCTGTGGTGGGTTGGACAGGAGAGGTGAAAGGCAGGGAAGTCAGGCCACAACTCCTGGACGTAGTAGGTCATGCCATCCAGGGAGCACCTGGGGCTGGGAGCCTGGGGACAGGTGTCGTGCAGAGGGAGGGAGGAGGCTGGAGCCACACCTGGGACCTGCAGGTCATCACTGTACCTGATCCTTGAAGAATGCAGGGGCAGCTCAGAGGGCATCTGGGGCACAAGGCTGTCAAGAACTGGAACCCTGGAGGGACACACACCAAGGCCAGGCTGAGCATTGCTTCACCCACTGTCTTCAGAGTCCATCCTCAGCCTCACTTCCCCCCATTCAATGTCTATGCGAGGCCTGGAGACAGTCTGATCTGGGTTCCGATGGGCTTCTTCGCTTCCTGGCCGTGTGACCTGGGACAAACCCCTTAGCTTCTTACTGGGAGAATATATATGAATTGCCTTAGTTTAGTGCTTGGTACATATCATAGTAAGTGCTCAATTAACCTTGACCGTTAGTATCATTAATATCATTATCATCATCATCATTGCCTTCAGAGATGTCTATCTCATCTCTAAGTAAGTCTTCAAAAGCTCGGACCCTACAGAGGACATTGCAGGTTGATACTGAAGCAGAAAGAGCTGAGTCTCTGCCCATGTGCTGGGCGGGGGCAATCCAGGAAGGCAACCTAGAGGAGGCAAACACCTCTAGGCCATTGGGCCAGAAATTCTAACTGTAATCAGAGCTACAGTCCAGGTGATCTTCTGGGTTTAGGCCGAAGGGTCTTGGTCTCTCTGGCTACCCCAAACGCCCCAGCACGCAGCCTCCATCCTGCATCATGGGCTCTGTTTTCAGACACCACTTGGAAATGGGAAGGCAGCTCCCCTTCGGGGCTGCATCCTGAGTCTTCGTGGATTTGTCGAGGTCCCCCAGCAGTTGAGTGGCACTGTCCAGCTGTGGAGGTCAGGGAGGAGATGGCTCTGGCTGAGAGTAGGGCTGGGATGGTGTTGGGGTCTTACCTCCCCTGGGTTCCCTCCTGTTCCTCCATCTTTGGGACAAACGTGAGGACCACAGTTTTGTGCAAGAGGCTGTGGAGAAAAGAGAGGAGACAAAAGGCTTATGGGGTTCCTACTGCTCCAAGTCCTTTTTTAGCCTGGCCTGGAGGGACCGCTAAGGCGCCATCCCCCTGCCTCTAGCTGCAGCCACTTACTCTGACTCTCCCCTGACTTCTGCTGAGCTTCTGGGGGGGGGCCTGGCGTCTTTCTTCCACTGAGATGTCACAAACTTATCAGCCCCCACTTTCTGGCAAGATCTTGAAAGAATAGTCTGCCCTCTCTCTTGTTTGGGCCTCAGGCTAAAATCCCCCCTCCCTCTGCCTGCTGTTGGCACCCTCAGCTAAAGGTACTCACTCCAGCGGGGTGAGGTCACTGCCAGGTCAGGACAGACACTGAGAGTCCACATGAGGCTGTGACGTACAACAGGAGCATCCCTAACCTCGCCTTTGCAAACTGGAGGTTCTACATATATTTCTCATTACAAAAGTCATACTTCACCCCTGTGGAGAACTTAGAAAATCCAGGAAAAAGAAAATAAAGAAAAATCACCCGTAATCTCTTCCATATATCAATCTCACTGATAACATTTTGGACTGGTTTCTTCAAGTCTTTTGTTTTTTTAATGCAGTGAATGTTCTTTATCTTTCTTTTTCCTTAAAAATGGGATTGAAATTACAAATTCTTTTTTTTGTGTGTGTGTGTGTGTTTTTTTTTCAAATTCTTTTTTAAAAATTAGGTTTTCAAAAGACAGATGAAACAAAGGTGACAAAATGTTGATAATTTTTGGTGAGAACTGGTTGTTCATTATACCATTCTCCCTATCTGAGTATGTTTGAAAAGCTTTACTATAAAAATGATGAATTAAATTTTTTTTTTTTTACTTCATACACCACAGTCATCCCTCCACATTAAGGCTGCAGCCACATCTGGTTCCAACAATTTCTTCTCTCTGGAGGCAACCTAGTTTATTTAACTAATATCCTATCGTTAAACGTTTAAGTTATTTCCATTTTTTCCTATTATAACCAATACTGAGGTGAACATTTCCGCAGCTAAATGTGTTTGATTTCTTTGGTATAAATTTAGAACTGAATGGAGTGTCATTTGGAACGCTGTAGGGATCCTTTATTGAATCGTTATGTGAATTAAGGTCCCCTAATGCACCTTTAGGGTGAATCGGGTCTCTGTCTCCTCCTTTGAGTGGTGTTTAAAGCAGAGACCACCATCCTCAGTTGACCGTCCCTCTGGGTGGTCACCGTGTTGACATTAATTAGCACATGACTTTCGGTCCCTAGACTTAACACTGGGACTTATAGAAATAAGGTTGCCCCCCCCACCACCGCCCGTCTTAGGTTACGTTGCCTAGCAGCAGAGCCCCAGCCTATGAATGAGGTGGGGGGGAGGTCACGTGTCACTTGGTCACCAGTACATGTGGCATACTGGGGGGCCTGCTCTCAGGAGAAACCATTAAGGAACTGAGGGAAACAGAACGAGACAGGTTCACAGCCTGATCCCACAGGGAGCTCTGGAGTGTGAATGGCACCAAAAGTTTGTCCCATCTGAGGCAAGGGGGCTGAAGAGTTCTGTCTCTGCCTCTGTCACTCCTAGCTGGGGAGCTAGGGAAAGCTGTAACAGTCCAAGGCAGTTATCCAGAGGTGTAAGCTGTGAGTGGCCAACACCCGTAGCAGCTGGAAATAGGCACACCAGCTCTTTAGGGCACCTGGGCAGGGCACCAGCAGAATATTCTACAGGTCCCAACCTAAGGCCTGGGGCCAGAGAGAAGTCTGAGGACTTATAAGAGAATGATGGGGGAGCCCAGGAGCCCTGGGCAGGAGGTGGGAGTGGGTGACAGTGATCTACTGGGAGCTCTTACCTGATGTGCAGGTCTGCCAGGGTCCGGCATGTGCTCACCGCACTCAGCACACGGTGCACCCCGGCCACTGAGAGCCCATTGTCACTGAGGCTGTAGAGAGGAGGAAGGAGGCAGCCATCAGCAGGCTGCTGAAGTTTCCCATCCCAAACAGCTCTAAGGCCCTCCTTCTGGCTCAGCGGCTTGCTAGCTATCCCTTTTGGGATGTCCTGGATCCTTATGGCTTATGTGGATGGATGAGCCAAGAGATGCATGACCTCCTCGCCCCACTCAGAGAATAAAGTTCTCCAGCTGGATCAATAAAGACCAACTCACTGTTTTCACCTCTCTGAGCCTCAGTTTCCTGGTATGTAAAATAACCACCATTTTAATCGCATTTAACAAATGGGAAAACTGAGACTCGGCAACGTTAAAATACTTTCCCAGGGTCACAAAGCTAGTAAATGACAGCCAGGATTGAAGTATAAAGCCAAGGCTCCAAACCACTGTTCTCCAATCTCAACACTCCCCGCCCCAAACCGTTTCCCACTAGTGGGGTGGGCAGAACTCACTCCAGCTTCCCAGTGATGTGCAGCTGGGGTGCAGCCTCTGCCATCCGTTGACAGCCTTCATCTTCCAGCTGGTTCCCGGAGAGGCTGAGACAGAGTGGCCCAATGTGCTGTGCTGCTAGGGTGGGGTCTCCCCTCAGCCCTCAGCACTCACACGGCCCCTCACTAACTTTAGTCGACGCATCACTGTAATACGTGGACCTTAATGGTAACGAACGTTGAAAGACTGCATACCGTATGCCTGGCACTGTCCTAGGTGCTTCTGCGATTATTGGATATCAAACCCTCATAACAACCCTACGAATTAGGTGCTATTATTATCCTCACCTTAGCCCTACCCTCAAAGTCTCCACCCAGGAACTGGACACCATGAGGATTTCTCCAGCCAGAAAAGAGGTCATCTCACTGCACTCTGGGAGAGAGATAGGGTGAGGGGATCCTGAGGGCTGTGGTTTGGAAGACGGACCTACGTGTGGAGAGGTTTCTGCTTTGCAGATCTCAATGACAGTAGTTGCAAGGATGAGGCTGGAAGCCAGACTGTCTGAACTCGAACCCAGGCCTTGATTCTTCCTAGGTGTGTGACTTACCTTTCTGAGACTTAATTTCCTCTTCTATGAAATATAAATAGTAACCGTACTTACATCACAGAGGTGTAAGAATTAAATGAGAGGATATATGTAAATGTACCCGGTACGGGGGCAAATGCTAAACGGTGGCAGCTGCTATGGTAATCTGATTCCCCCAAATTCTCCATGAGGCCGTATGCCCTTCTCGACACCATCCGCCCAAAGCTGAGCCCTTCCTACACTGTCCTGCCTTCCCCTCCTGTCTCCTGCCCCACTGCTTCCTGTGATACTCACTCTACTTCGTCCAGGTGGGGGCCTTCCTGGAGCTGGGCTATGAGCATCTCCACATCTTGGACGGTGAGCTGACAATTCTGCAGCCTGGGGTGGGGGTGGGGAACAGAGGGGCTCAGGGCAAGAAGCTACACTATAGCTCCTCTAGGTCCAAGCCCCATTGCCAGATGTGGGAGCTGGGGAAGCCAAGAGGTTGACAGACCTGGAGTCTAATCCTGGCCCTGCTTCTCAGTAGCTGGGTGATCTTGGACAAGGCACTTAACCTATCTGAAACTCAGTTTCCTCCTCTGTCAAGTGAGAATAATAACATATTTTTCAGGGTTTCCAAAAGAATTACAGTGAGGTAATGGATAGAAAATACCACAGTGCCCAACACATAGCAAAGGCCCATTAAATTATAGCTATTATTGTTGTTATGCCAGATGCCCCTCGTTCAGGCCAGGAGGGGCTATTCATGTTCTCTGCCTGCCCCACATCTGCTTTTCCCTTTATCTTCCCTGCTCCTGCTATGCCTCCTCTGGGAAAGGACCCTCTCCCAATGTCATATCCTTCTCCTTAAGGTAATGGATCCCACTGAGGTACCTGAGTGTCAGGCTTCTGCCCCGAGCCTCTTTCCTCTGGCTGGCATTTCCCTGTAGGTCTGGGGATCTGTCAAGAACAAATGCGGCGTTGGCCTGGGCTCAGAAGTCCAGGTTCTTCTCTTGGTTATAGAGGCCGAAGACTTCTTAGTATGACCCACAGTGAATGAGTAACAAAGACGGTTACTTGAAGGTGCTGAAGATGTTATTCAGCAAAGCAGCAGGAGCAAAAGGTGTGAGGTCAAATGAAACGTTTATTCAAATTCTGGCTCTGCCATATATAGGTGTGCGGCCTTGGGCAAGTCACTTCACCTCTTTGAGCCTCCGTTTTCTCTTTTCTAAAGTGGAATGACAATATCTAACACAGAGTGATTGTAGGATCAAATGAGATGATGTACGATCGAGGGCCTACCACAGACACAAAATTGAAGCTTAGTAAAAAGAAGCTGCTATTATCTAAGACGTAATGGTCTCCATTTGTAGATGTGCCATCTGTACTTCACAAGGCCAGGAGCATGGACTGTATGTGGGTTCAGGCTGTGGGAAGCCCAGGCACCTCCAGGCTCTCTCTTACTGGGACAGGAGAGGACAAGGGACTGCAGAGAAGCTGGGCTATTTGGGAGCCAGGTTTTTACAGACTTTGAGGTCAGTGCTGTTTAACAGAACGTTCTGCGATGATAGAAATATTTTGTACATGTGCCATCCACTTTGGGAGCCACTAATCTCCCATGGCCACTGAGTATCTGAAATGTGGCTAATGTGACTGATAAATTGAAATAGCCAGTTTGCTTAATTTTAATTAATATAAATTTAAATAGCCTCATGTGGTTCATGGCTACTGTATTGAGCACCACAGCTCTCGACAGAGAGGAAAAAGACAGTGGTCCTATTGAATTGTATGGATGAAGAAACTGAGGCTCAGAGCAGAGTAAGGACTTGCTCAAGGACATACACCTTCATCTGTCTCTGAGTCTCAGCTAAGGGGGTGGGTGTGTGGATGGAATGTTCTTTCATGGGAAGGCAGCTTCCCTTTCTTTGCCCATCCAGGACTGGCCAAGCTGGAAACCATACACAGCTAGAATAGCCAGCATTCAAGTGCCAACCAGATGTCAACAGTGTTCTAAGCACTTTAAATATATTAATTCATTTAATTCTCAGAACAACTCTAAGATGCAGTTATTATAACTGCCTCTTCCTCCCCCTCCCCATCCCCCTGCCCCTCCGATTCTTTCTCTTCTTCCCCTTGTCCTCCTCCTTCCCCACCTCTCCTCCTCTTCTTTCTTCTTTTTAGTTAGAAGAGTTTTCCCTACATAGTAATGCCAACCTAGCAGTATCTTCATGTCCCCCTAAGGGTCTGACTCACTCTGATACTTCTAGGGATGCTCCCTCATCACAGGAGTCAGATGTGGTCCAGAGACACTAGAAGAAGCTAACGTCCTTTGCCAGCTCTGAGAGCTAAGCCATTTCTCAGGGCAGCAGTAGCAAGAAGAATCTCCACATTCTACCTCTTCCTAAGCTCCCTCAGCCACCTTTCCAAACTGCCCAGGTTGCTTCTCGGGATGAGCTCAGACCCTCCCCTTCCTTAACTTCTTACCCTTGCGGCTCTGCAGCATTCTCTGTGGGCGGGGAGAGAAGAATGACGAGGTCCTCCTTCCTGCGGGGTCAGACACCAAGTGATGAAACCCATGGACTGGAAACCAGCATATCACCCCTACCTGTGCACCCCTTGATGTCCCAAACAGCCAGAGAAAGCTGATTTTGTGATTGATGAGGAACAACAAAACTGGGAAAAGTGCTCCAAACCAGACATGTAAAATGGTGACTATGTCATTGTTTGATGAATCCCGAGTGTTTCAAAAAGTAAAAAACAAAACAAAAACAAAAACAAAAACCAACGTTTACAAAAAAGATAATAAAAATTAGGAACGCTGAGAGGTTTTATAGGAGTTACCTTGTTTTAGAATTAAGAGGTATGACATTTAACCTACCCCATGATCCAAACAGGCAATGCTAGTTCAGCACCATGGAGAGAGACACATGGCTCATTCCTCGGGCTATGCTTGTGCTTCCTAGATTTGTTGATTCATTCCTTCATCTATCCATCTGTTAGTCCTTCCCACCCCCTCCCTTTTCTCGAGACTCTGAAGGCCAGGCTCCCACTCCTGCTCACCTCACTTGCAGCATCTTGATGGAAGGACGTGTGACTGCCACCTTTGTCAAGCAGAGTAGGGTCGTCACGGAGACATTGTTGCGGCTCAGACTACATGATTGTGGCAAAGATGTCAGGAGTGAATCCCCTATCCCATGGGCCCCAGACCTTTGCTCTCCAAGGGACGAGGGTGACTCAGGCAGGGGTGGTGGAAAGGCTGCTTACTCAAGTTTTCGGAGCTGTGGCAGGCAGGAGAGGACCTCCACAATGTTCAGCACCTCCTGGTCCTTGAGCTGGTTGTCTTGAAAGCTGCAGGGAAACCAAAGCCCGAACTCTCAGTCCTGGGGTGAGGGGTACTTAGAAGCCCCAGTAGGCAGGTGACAGGCATCGCCACCCTCATTGCCGGAGACACAAGACAGGGGCCCAGAAGGAGTTGGTGACCTGCTCGACAGTATCCAACCGGCCCAGCTAGGAGGAAGGGCCCTCTGCTGGCCTCGCTTCTGGCCCTATTCAGCTCCCTAGGGGGAATTCTTGCTTGGAGGCCCAAGGATTCAGATGGTATCCATGAGGTGGGATGAAGAGACCCAGCATCCTGCTCTCGGGGCAATGTCTGAGTGCTTGAGGCCCAAGTTCATTAGGGCCTCTTGGCTCCCAGGTGATGAGCAGTTTAGGCTGGAATGCTGAAGATATGCCACTTCTTGATCCACCCAGAGCCCTAGGCCCAGTACATTCCTTTCTGATCTCAATTCTCCACTTGTCAAATGGAGTCCCCAACCCAGCCCTGCCTGGGTTCCTAGCTGGAGAGACAGAAGAACTGAAGAGTGCAAGGATGCCTTTACGTGTGAGCACTCTGGTCAGGAGAAAGTTTGGAAATATTAAACTCGTCAACATTAACTTTTCTTTCCTGATTATTGACAGTGACCTCAATCTTTTCTCTCATCACCCAGAGCGATCACACACAAAGATATGCAATCAAGAGGACAGAGCGGAGCTGTAGTCCAGCCGATGCTCCACTCAGCAAGCAGTGCCCCCTAGCGCTGGGGGCATCTTTTCTAAATCTCACAAAGGTGCCAGCTGGCAGTCGTTCTGCCAGTGAGCTGCTGAGGAAGCGCCCGGGCCCCACCCTTCTCAGGCCACTCATCAGACACAGGGTAGAAGCATATTTGCACATAGGTACTTAGATGTGTATGTGGATCTAAGTGTGCATGCATGTGTATGCTGCACATGTGCACACCTAGGAATATGCATGGACGTGAAACATATACTTAAATGAACAGACAAGTGCAAGTGTGTACTCATATGTGCACGCATGTGAAGGGATGTGTGTGTTTCATGCATTTGTGTGCACCCATAGTGCCTGCCACCTGCCTATACATTGCTATCCCTTCTCTCAGGATCACAGAAAGAGGGAAGAAGGGGACCTCAAAACTCAAGCTCCTTTGAGATGGTTCAAAATATTAGATGAGAGAAGCACTGCTCTGGGGCCTTTGGGAGCCTGGTGTTTGGATCCAGCCCCACTCAGCTCTTGGACTGATGCTTCCCCTCTCTGAGTCTCATTGAAAACTACTGGCCAGATCCTGATGGACTATACAAGACCTGGGCAGTGACCTCTTCCCCCAGCCAGTTAGTCCTTTTGGAGATCACTCACCTGACTTCTTCCAGGTATGGACAGGAGGGTAAAGCCTGTACCAGGTGGCTGATGCCTCGGGCAGTAATCTTACTTCCTGCTAACCTACAGGGTAAGCAGAGATGGTGGGGAGAAATGGGGATGGAAAGGGGGACAGGCCCAGAATCCACCCTGTGTAGGGCTGAGGGAAGGGAGGAGAGTTCCAGGCATCACCAGTTGAGAATCCCTCTTGGTTCCAAGCCCTGGCTCACCCCAGCTTCTTCAGGCTCCCCATTGTTGGCAAGCTTCTGGAGAGGGCTTCTGCAAAGGCATCCCCACACTTTCTGCTCTTAAAGCTGCCACAGGAAGAGGCAAGGTGGCAGAGGATCAATGCTGGGCACGGCTTAGAGATCATGACCCACCCCCCTCCTCTGACCGATGGAACTGACTATAGTAATGCTAATAGTGTTAGTAATAGTTGTTGTTGCTGTTGTTGTAATGGTTGTAGGAGTAACAAATACATATTATGGCAGAGACTGCAAATTGTCCACTAAAACCCATTCTCTATGTATAGAGCAATATACAACTGGGAATATGGTTTCCCAGCCAGAGATGGCATTTCCCAGCCTCCCTTGCAGCTCAGTATGGCCATATGACTATGTTCTCACCGCTGGAATGGGAGTGGAGGGATGTGCCCTATTTCTAGGACTGATCTTTAACACATTCGGTGCACCTAATCCATGGTCTTTCTCTTCCCTCAGGCCAGAACACAGATGGAGCTGAGCTATGACCACATGGAGCTGAGCTATCCCACTGACCTGGACTCTGACTCTTCCATGAGAGTGAAATAAAATGCTACAGTATTTAATCCACTGTAGTTTTGGGGGGCGGAGGGTCCTTTGCAACTGCAACCTAGATTTTTCTGTAGCTACTACACATATTGAGCCTTTATTGTGTGCCAGGAACGATGCTAAGAAGTGTTTTTCATGCATTATCTCATCTCATCCTCACAGCCCAATAAAGTAGGTATTATTAATGAGACATTCGAGAGATGAAGAAACTCGGGCTGAGAAGTTAAATAACCTGCTTTAAGTCAAAGAGCCTCTAGCAGAACAGCTTGGATCGGAGGCTCCATCCATCCCACGATGAGAGAGAGAGAGAGAAAGAGACAGAGACAGACAGAGACAGAGAGACAGAGACAGAGACAGAGACAAAGTCTGGAAACCATGGCAAGAGGAGATCCAATCAGACCCCAGAGGTCCTGGGAGGCATGGAGATTCCTTACTGTGTCACAGACTAAGGTGCTGGAAGGGTCTATCTGTTCTGATATGTAAGATTTTTACCCGGTCTCCCTCAGCAGGGGTCTCCCAGACTGGTTGGCCTCCACTCTCCCAAGAGCTCCCTGGTCCTCCCCAGTCCTACCCTGCCCTTCCTCTCACCTGAGATTCTCCACCTTCCCACAGCCTGCCAAGGCCTCAGGGCAGCGGGGCTCCGGGGGGCAGCCCTCAAAATCCAGGTGGATAGGGGCATCCCTGTGCCTGAGGATGTTGGTCAGGGCAGCCAGGTCAACGTAGGTCAATGGGAAATTGTGGAAGGGCAGTTGATCAGGGAGGCTTTGGGCCATGAGACCAGCCAGTTCAGCTTCCTGTGTCTCACCCACACAGTGACATAATTCTACAACCTTTGGTCCTGTGAGCCTGCGGGTGGCCAACTTCCTCAATGCCTGTACGACTGCAGCCTGCTTGGTACCCACCCACACCTCATCCTTCTGCATCAAGCGGCTGAGGAAGGAATGGCAGGCACGGGATGCCAGACCTGCCAGGAAGGTGGGGAGGTGGTCTAAGAGGCCCGGTCTAGATTTGGTCCGCAGTAGCCAGCGAGAATTGAGGGTAACGTAGCGGACGAGTGTGTCTTTATCCACCTTGGGGCTGGCCATCAGGTACAGGGCAGCAAAAAACTCCTGCAGGCTGTGGTGGGTGAAGGCATAGACTGTCTCCTGGTGCCCAGGGCCTGTATAGATGCAGAAGGAGGTCAGCAGGCCACGAGCAATTCCAAAGACCATCATGGATGGAGGAATGTCTCCTGCAGAGAAGATAACCTTCCCGGTCTGCAAGCCCAACAGGGCCAACTCACTGAGGCCCAGCAGGGATTCAGCATCCAGGTATCCACGGGGGCTGAGGGCGAGCACCATCTGCGCATAGTTTTGAGTCACAGTGGACAGGAGAGCCGAAGACTGGCCTGGAGAGCTGCCCGGAAGCAGACGGCAGAGGCAAAGGCAGGCGACTTGGCACAGGGCAGGCACCGCGCACATGCTCTGGAGATGTCTATTTGCTCGCAGCTCTGCTAGAGCCGACTTCTGCAACAGCTCGTCACTGAAGAAGCGGCCCACATACTCCTCCACCCGGGGCCCATCAAAGCCCCACATGTGGACTATGGCTGCCTCTGTGGGCAGGCAGGCTGGCAGCTTCCCTGGACGGGAGGTGGCGATGACCCAGCAGCCAGGCAGGAGTTTCCCACGGCAGAGGCTGGCGAAGAGGGCGAGGGCTGAACCTGGGTCCTCAGGGCCTACAGTCTCCCCACTGGAACAGGAGGCGAGGGCCTCCTCCAGCCCATCGAAGATGAGCAGGACCTCATTAGCATTTTCCTCCAGGTACTGGAAGACGGCATCGCGGCCTGCCTCGGGGCTCAGGTACAGATCAAAAAGGAGCTGGGGCAGAGTCAGGAAACTGGTGACCAGATTGAGCTGGCGGAATTCGAAAAAGAACAGGGCCTGGAAGCGGTGCAGGTGGCCATCAGCCCAGCCCTGGCAGAGCCGGCGGGCCAGCGTGGTCTTGCCCATGCCGGCCTTCCCCAGGAGCACCGTCACCCTTGGGCCTTTTTCGGCCCTAGTGTTGACGAGGTCCCAGATACTCATGTCAGCACCATCTTCTGTCTTGGGGTCTCCCATCATAACCCCTTCCTGAGTGTCGAAGGGTGCTGTGGTCCGGCCCCACTGCAGGATTGGGGGGACGTAGGCCTGGCGGGAAGAGAGGGGCTGTCCTGGCCCCGGGAGCTTGTCGCCATAGCGCTGCCGGGCAGAAGTCCTCAGCAGCTGCAGGTACTTCTTGGCCAGCTCTGCAGGGGGCAGGGAGATAGCATGAAGAGAGGAGACCTCCCAGCCCCCGGCTGCCTCACCCCAGTACTGGCCGTTGGGATCCTGCAGCCTCAGCTGTGTATATTTGGAGCGGGGATGACCAGAGTGCACAGGGGCTCTCGTGCCAGTCAAATCCCTAAAAGGAATTCGTTCTACGGAAATAAACATTCTGGCAGCCATTTAAATAAGGATGTCCGAATGGGGAAGTCTGAATCAAACTCATTTTGTTTTGCAACATAGATGGTATAAAATTTTCAGTAAGATGAGGGAGGGGCAAAGGGGCACTTCCTTTACAACATCTTATGGGCACAGCCTTTTACTGTGATATCTGAGTGAACTGTGCCCCTCTCCAGTATTTCAGTTCTGTAATGTCCAGGGGTGAGCACTAACCTACAGGCCCAGGCACTGACCAATCAGAACTGTGAGAGTTGAGCCCTTACTGTGCCAGGTACTGACTTTTTAACTGCTGGGTCATTGAGAGATCTTGAGTGTCTCAGGGAAAGGACTGGAGCCACTGGTGGGGACACTGGGAGCCCCAGCTGGGGGGCTTGAAGTAGTCTTCTATTTTATAAGTGCATGAATCCTCTGACCGCCTGTGAATTCTCTGGCTATGCCCGTGGGGGTTACCAACTGGTGGGACAACAGGTCAAGAACAAGGACTCTTCTGGACAACTAGTAGAGAATGTGGGCTTTGTCTCTTTGACTTCCCCTGGCCTGGCTGGGCCTCAGCAGCCCCCACGTCTCCCTGTGGGCCCTAAGGGCTTCTGCCTTGGTGGGGTTCCCTCTGGTAGCCTGCTCACTTTTAAACTGGCCAATGAGATCCCAGGCCTGAGGTAACGCTGGCCACCTCCCCGGGGACCCTTTAACCCTGAAGACATGGGGTGTCCCTATAAGAGGTTGGATGATGAAGCTGTGACCTATTGGGGTGCTTCCAGCTCCTTCAGCTGAGCCATCTCCGGAGAAGCCCCCTTGTGACCTGTTGGAGGAGGCCCCTCCTTGCCATACTCGGCCCTCTCCTCTGCCTACTCAGGGCCTCTGATTTTCTCTCATGGAAGCTTGGACTACAAGAGTCATTAGGCCCCTGGAAGCTGGTCAGCAGGGGACAGAGTCCAGGATCTGTGCCCTGGCCCTAAGGCGATCCAATCCCAGTGTCTGAGTTCCTTCCCCCCTTAGTACCTACCCAGTTGCTGCTTCCTGCTCTGCTTCGGGCAGGGGGAGGACTCACAGCTCTGATGAGGCCTCTTGAGGCCTGGAAAGAATAAAAGAAAGAGTAAGGGGTGAGGTTTGGGGGCTGAGGAGGTGCCCAGCACCTCTGGGAGCTCCATTCCATAAACAGGCAGCAGGCAGACAAGTGTATCCTCGCTTAGGGACTGGGCAAAGATAGCCCAGTGATAAGGGCCAGAAGGGACCAGGACAAACAGTTTTGATTTGTCGGGGAGCTGGGATTATGTGGTGGGTGTTTTCTGTTGAAGCCTGTTGTTACTGCCATGTACACTTAAAAGTAAAAATTCCAAACATCTATAGAAATAAAAGTTCTGAACCCACTGTGAACTCCACACTCAATGGTGGAAGACTGGAAGCTTTTCCTCTAAGATGAGGAACAAAGTAAGGGTGCCTCCTTTCACTGCTATTCAGCATAGGACTAGAAGGTCTATCCAGAGCAATTAGGCAAGAGAAAGAAATAAAAGCCATCCAAAATGAAAAGGGAAAAGTAAAATATCAGTTTGCAGATAATATAATCTTATCTTATAGTAAAGCCTAAAGACTCCACACAAAAAACTGTTAGAACTGATAAATGAATTCACCAAAGTAGCAGGATACAATGTCAGTATGCAAGCATCAGTTACATATCCAGACATGAACAATGAACAATCCAAAAAGGAAATTTCAGAAACAATTCCATTTACAATAGCATCAAAAAGAATAAAATATTCAGAAATTTAACCACGAAGGTGAAACACTTGTACCAAAAAAACCCTACAAAATACTGATGAAATAAATTAAAGAAGATATAAGTAAATGAAAACACACTCCATGTTCGTGGATTGGAAGACTTACTATTGTTAAAATGTCGATACCACCCAAAGTAATCTACAGATTCCTTGCATATGTAATCCTTATTAAAACCCCATTATGCTCCCCCCCTTTTTTTTGCACAAATAGAAAAACCCATCCTAAAATTCACATCGAATCTCAAGGGACCCCAAATAGCCAAAACGCTCTTGAAAAAGAACAAAACTAGAGAACTCACACTTCCTGATTTTAAAACTTACTACAAAGCTACAGTATTCAAAACAGTGTGTATTGGCATAAAGGCAGTCATATGGACCAATGGAATAGAATAGTGAGCTCAGGAATAAAGCTTTGCTTGTAAATGATTTTTGACAAGGATGCCAAGACTATTCAATGGGAAAAGGACAGTTTTTCAACAAATGGTGCCAAGAAAACAATACCCACATGCAAAAGAATAAAATCGAATCCTTACCTAACACCATATACAAAAAGCAACTCAAAATGAACCAAAGACCTAAATGTAAGACCTAAAACAATAAAACTCTTAGAAAAAAAAACACAGGACAAAAAAATCACTACATTGGAGTTGGCAATGATTTCTTGGATAGGATACTAAAGGCACAAGTAACGAAAGAAAAAATAGACAAATTGGATTTCATGAAAATTTAAAAATTTTGTGCATCAAAAGACACTATAGATAGAGTAAAAGGCAATTCACAGAATGAGAGAAAATATTTGAAAAATGTATATCTGATAAAGGATTAATATCCATAATATATAGAGAACTTCTAAAGTTCAACAACAAAAAAACAACCTGATTCAAAAATGGGCAGGCAACTTGAGCAGACCTTTCTCCAAAAAAGATATACAAACGGCCAATAAGCACATCACCAATCATTAGGGAAATGCAAATCAAAACTACAGCGAGATACCACCTCTTACCCATTACCATGGCTACTATAGAAAAAGAAAACAGAAAATAATACAGAAAAAGAAAACAGAAAATAATTGGTGAGGATGTGAAGAAATCGGAACTCTTGTGCACTGTCGGTGGGACTGTAAAATGATACGGCTGCTGTGAAAAGCAGTATGGAGGTGCCTCAAAAAAGTAAAAATGAAACTATCATAAGGCCCCAGATTCTGGATATAAAATTGAAAAAATTAAAATCAGGGTCCTGAAGAGATATTTGTTCACTCACGTTCACGGCAGCATTATGTACCATAATTAAACCGTGGAAGCAACCCAAGTGTCCATCGACAGACAAATAAGTAAAATGTGGTATATACATACATCAGAATATTATTCAGCTTTAAAAAAGAAGAAAATTTTGACACATGTTATAATGTGGGTGAATCTTGAAGTCATTATACTAAGTAAAATAAGCCGGTCACAAAATGATACCATGTATATGAGGTACTTAGAGCAGTAAAAGTCATAAGAGACAGGAAGTGAAATGGTGGTTACCAGTGGCTAGGAGATGGATGGATGTGCAGTTACTGCTCAACAGGCGTGAAGTTTGGGTTTTACAAGATGAAAAGAGTTATGGAGATGGACGGTAATGATAGCTGTATGTTTAATACAATTGAACTGTACACTTATAAATGGTAAAGATGGTAAATTTTATATTATGTGTATTTTACCACAATAAAAAGAGTTTCTGAGAATAGAGTGTGGCCCACGAATTGGTGACGGGGCCACCATTCCATCAGAAAATCAGTCAGAGGCTCTCTGGGTGTGGACAGGAGTCCGTGGGTCAGTGACAGGCCCAAGGTCTCCAAATGGTGAGGAGCCTGAGTCTGTGGGGCTGGAGCGTGAGGCCCAGAAGCTTGGGGACAGGGAAGTGAGAACAGGCTTCCCCAAGTGAAACCAGACAAAGGATTCTGGCAGTGCCATGGGCTGACAATTCGGGCTCTCCCAGAAGACTCCAGGTTAGACCTCCAGGACAGGCCAAAGCCTTGAGGGGCACAGAGCAGGAGGAGGTGGAACTGGGAGCCATGGTGAGGGGCAGGGGACATGTGCAAATGGGTCAGGGAATGAGGAAGATGGTTTATGGGAAATGGCTGTAACCAGCCACCATCAGCCTCCTCCAGGTTTGACGTGGGGACTTAGCATGCTCACCATCCCCTTCTGGCTCCCCAACCCCAGGCCTCACCATGGTGGAGCTGAGATTCAGGTTGGCTTTCTTCATCAGCTTCCGAAGGACTAGGAAATCCTGAAAGAGAGGGGAGGGCATATGGAGATGTGGTGGGATATCCTGGGATCAGCTCTGCCCTGATGTCTGGCTCAGGGCTCATTCCTCAGGGTGGGTCCCCAGCAAGGGAGCAACGAAGTTTACCTTAGCGATCTGGGGAGGGCACAGCTAGTGGTGAGCCTTGACGGTAGCAGAAAGCAGAAATATGTGTGTATGTATAGGTTTGTGCATATATAGGTATGTGTGTGCAGGCACATATGTACACATGCATGCACACATGTAACATGTGTTTGTGCACATGCATGCACCTGTGTATACACACGTGTGCACACGGTGAACCCCCTGCATTTCCTGTACGGTGCCTTGTGGTAGAGTTGTTGAATGAGTTCTTACTGTTTCCCCACGGTGCTTTGTAAGTAGAAGGTACCCAAGAAACGCCCTCTGAACTGAGCAGACTCAATCTGCCCTGGTCACAAGTAGAGGTCAGAAGGCTCTCCCTATGACTGCTTCTGACCACTTTGCAAGAAACCTCTTGGGAATTATGAGCTATTTGGAATTTCCTGGCTGGAAGGAGCCACTTGGTCCTTTCTCGCTATGCATCCTGCCTCCGTGGGCAACTAGGGTAGGGTAATAAAAGGTGGAAAGAGCCCTCCAGGTCCCCAGCTATTTTGGTGGCATTAGCGAACTTGTTCTGGGAAGCATCCAGAAACATGTAATTTTGTTCCTGGCTTGGCTGCGCCGTCTCTGTGTGACTCGGGTGGATCCCGGCCTTCTCTGGGCCTGACTCCCTGTGACACGGCGTCCAGCAGGCTGCTTTGCACCTCTCACGTCCACCCTTACCTTCTCCGTGGCCCCAGGTACTCAGCAGCAGCACCTCTAGGTCCAGCGGCACATCCAGCTCCATGCACACACAGTTGATGAACTCCTGCCATGTAGCAGTTCCTTGGGCGTGCAGTTCCCTGAGTTGTAGGGAGACTGTCTGCCTGAGTTCTAGGGCCTCATTCCCGGAGCCCAGGTCCTTGTTGGGGAGAAAGAACTTGACCTTGGCACTCAGCCATTCTGGGTGTTCGCTGAGCAGACTCACGAGCCAACCCAGGTTCTCGGTGTCCAGCTGGAGGCTGATGGGGTCCATGAGGAGCTGGCCCTGCAGAGACAGGGTAGGCAGGTAAGCGAGACAACAGCTGAAGGGGGAGACAGGTTAACTGGGGGGACAGGTGAGCAGTGGGACACGTCGGCTGGAGGGAAGCCAAGGAAGGCAGTCACGCATCCGAGGGGCAGGCAATAGGCTGACAAGTGGCCTCTCCGTGGAGTCTCCATGTCCAGAGGTTAATCCCCTTCTTCTGCATCCACCCCCACCCCAAGCTGTGCCTGCAAACTGGCTCTGAAATGCTTCATTTCCTAGAGATGGTGTCTCGAGAATGCTTTATTCGTTCTCGTCTCCATGGACTCTTTTGTGCTGCTCTCTGTCAGTTAAGCTCCTGGCAGAGACAACTAGTTGTCCCCCAAAATCTGTTCTCCCCTTGTTCCTTAGACCTAGAGCCCCAGGATAGTCCCTGGTCATTGGGAATAGACTCTATTTCTCAGCCTTCCTTGCAGTTGGATGTAGCCATGTAATTAAGTTTTGGCCCATGTGATGTAGATGGAAGTGTTTTTATGTCCTTCGTTGCCTCTTTCTGTTGGCTAGAATGTCAATGGGATGGCTGAACCTTGGGCAGCCATACTGGATGATGAGGTGGAAGCCAGTGCTTAGGAAGGTGGGCGGGGGGAGTGCACAGCTTTATAATTAAAATTTTTGTGTACATCTATGATTGTTTCCCCGGGGAAGCTTTCCACCTGCCCTGGACTCTCTGACTTTGAACTTCTATTAAATGACAAAGAAATACATTTCTATTCTGTTTAAACCACTGTAATTTAGGGCTAGACACTGTTGTAAATGCTGTATGTGTCTCATATAATCTTGACAATCCAGAGACTCCCACTTTTAACTCTAAAAAGGCTGGGAGGCCCACCAGGAGCCAGCCACACCAATTATCAGAGGCTGGGGCAAGAACAATGTGTCCGGGGTTCAGACCCCAGCTGCTCCTTTGACCCCTAGAAAAGCCCTACTAGGCATGTGTCCCCAGCCCCCTCTCATCATCCCTCCCCAGTCAGAGCTTTAGAATTCACGAAACATGTTCACAGCCATGGGGTAGACAGGGATCACCATCCCCAATGAACAGACGGAAGAACTAAGGCCAGGGAAGGGTAAAGGTCATACCGTACGTCTATGGCAGAGCCAGACACAGAGTTGAGATTTCTTAATCTGAGCCAGTAAATTTCCAAGGCCTTGGAGCCCTAGCTGATACCGGACGAGGGCTCTATCCCTGAACGGTGTGTGATCCTGACAAGAGGATGTGGCCATGGCCTAGGGCACAGCTTCTTTTCCGGACTATAGTACCCAAAGTCCATGCTGACCATAAAGAAGTCATCCAGAGCAGCAAGGTGCCAGGTGGAAGTGAGGCGTGCCTTAGATGGCATCGTTTCTGGGGACGCTCTTTATCCTTGACCTCCCCCTCCAGCCAGTCTCACACACTCCCTTAGTTCTCACCCCTCGTGCTCTATCCCGTTGGGGTGGGACGTCAAGCTCTTTAACCATCCTGGGAGAAAAAGCACATTGCGTCATGATTGGTCACCGAGACCCCTGTGGGAAAGAGCCTTGGAGGCCGAGGATTACAGGGGAAAGACCCTCGGCCCCAGGGTTAGGAAACCAGCGTTCCTGTCCCAGCTCCGTCGCTCGTCTTCACACATTCTTCCTCCTCTTTCTAGGTCCTTGGTAGGACTGCATTTCTCTGTCCCCTCGAAATCAGAAAAGGCCAGGAAACTTGCTTTGGCCAATGAAATGGCCTAAACAATGGCCTGTGTCAAGTTTTAAAGAGCCTATGCGTGATCACCTCTCTCTCTCTCTCTCTCTCTCTCTCTCTCTCTCTCTCTCTCCCCACACACACACACACACACACACACACAGGGACCAGCAGTACTCCCAGGCTTAGCTGCTTCGGGGTCCAGGAAAGAGGATAATGTGGAATAGAGGTCCCAGCCGATTCACAATAGACCAGAAGTAGGAGCGGGAAACAAACTCTTGTTGTAGTAAGTCACGACTTTGGAGGTTGTTTGTTACTGCAGCATAAACTAGCCTATTTTAGCTGATACGCTAATAGTATAACCTTGAGCAAGTCTCTTCCCTATCTGGGCCTCGGTCACATCATCTATAAAATGGATAGATTAGATGCTGTCTCAGACCCTTGTTGATTTTCTTGGTCCCGTGATTGCCACTTTCATGCTGAGTGGTGGCTCGGGGTAGGTTTGTTGTGTCAGGGGCAGCGCAGTGGGGTAAATGTGGATAGGGAGCAGTCTTGGCAGTAGGGGGTAGTGAAGCGGTGAATGGGAGGGCAAGAGAGGAGGCCAAGGGCGAAGACCACCTACTTGGCTTCCTGGTTCATCATAGATGCTCTAGGGTGTCTGCGGAGAGGGTCTCATGGACGCCCGGGCCAAGTCTTGTGTCTTGAGCTGGATTTGCAGGTTGTTTCCATCAGGTAGACCCCTAAGAAGAGAGGAGACAGGGTGCTTCCCCATTATTCCAAAATCCAAGAGGGTACCAGCCCTCACCCCTGCCTCCAGAGACACCTCTGAGGGCATGCGACCCAGAAACGGTCCCCTCGCCTTCATGCTCAGATCCTGTTCTTTCCCGACTCTTGCTTTTTCTGTCCCTGGACCGTGCACTGCTCGACCCTCCCTGAGGTCACCTCCTGCCACATCTGGCCCAGAGGAGGCCTCCCTTCCTCTACTAACTTGAATAATCACCTTACAGTGACTTGTGGCATTACAGAGCACCCTTCAAATCCAGCTGACTTATTACAGCTTATTTATTGGGATGAAAATGGCATAAACCTCACCATAGAGGCCAACTTCCTTTCCCAATAAGACTCCAGAAAGGTTAAGAGTTGTAATCTTCTTTCTTGTTACATTATGAAGTAGTTTTTAAACAATCGAGAGTAAACATTCTTCTTAATAAGAAAACCTGTAGTCATCAATTATTGCCCCACCAAGAGCACCATAAAATGGTGCTCTGGCACACATGCCTATGAAATGCAACTGTAGAGATCTTGCCTTACAATATGGAATATGGACAAGGAAAAAGATGGCTCAAATGTGCATGGAAGAATAAAAGGAAAAAGATCAGGGTATGCACTAATTGTGTATCTATGAGGGACGAGGAAGGTAAGTACGAAATTCTAGAACTTTAGATAAATGCACATAACTAGAGCATTCTAATGAGATAAGTACTGCAGTTAGAAATAAGAACAGAAATAGGTCCCATTTCCTAGGTCCCTCCTGCTGGGGAGGGACTGGGGCTTCTAAATGATACATTTATAAACAAAACTGTCACATTCTAACAGAAGAAATAGAGAGGCACGAGCAAACTGAGATAAAGCCTTACTATGGACTGAATGTTTGTGTCCCCCCAAATGTATATATTGAAGCCTAAGTCCCTAGTGCATTGGTATTTGAAGATGGGGCCTTTGCGAGATAATTAGGTTGTGAGGATGGCGCTCTCGTGTGAGTGTAGAACCCTTATCCGAAGAGGCAGGAGAGAGCTGGCGTCCTCGCCCTCTCTGCTTACTGCCATGTGAGGATACAAAGAGAAGGTGGCCGTCTGCAAATCAGGAAGAGCGTCTTCACCAGACACTGGATTTTGGACTTCCTACCTTGATCTTAGCCTTCCCGGCCTCCCGAACTGTGAGAAATGAATGTGCGTTGTGTAAGCCACGGACTATGGTATTCTGAGTGAAGGAAAACCTGCTTGTGACCATAGAAAGGAAAAAAAAAAAACCCTCTAAGTTAATATATAAATTTAAGGCAATGCTACTTGAATTACAATGGGATACTTCAGAGAACTTGTTAAAATTATAATAACAGTCATTTAGACAAAAAAGGGCAGATATAATAAGTGTATGCCTTAAATATTTCATAATAAACATTTGAAGTTAGAATTAGATAAAAAGAAACTATTATATCAGAAACTATTTATTGGGTGAGACGGGCAGTAAATAAAGCATATTATAAAGTGACCATCACTGAAACTTTATGGTACTGCATTATAAATAAAAAAAATTGACCCGTCGTTTTATAAACTATATAAATGTCTAACCAATGTACTGTACACTTGAAACTAATAAAATAAAATTAAATTGACCCAAGGAATAGAATAGTTCAAATTAGCTTTACACACAGTTAAAAATCACCATTTAATCAATAGTATTGAGAAAAAAAAATATGGAAAAATCCATAGCAGGAAAACACATAGACATACATGTTTTAAATGTAAAGAATTATTTTTAATTAAGTAATTCAATTAAAATGTTCTGTATGGGCAAATTAAAACCACAGCCAGATACCATTTCACACCCCCGTCGAATGGCTACAATGAACAATGAAAGAGAAGACAATACAAGTGTTGATGAGGATGTGGAGAGATGAGACCCTTATATACGGCTGGTGGGAATGTAACATGCTGCAGCCACTTTGGAAAACAGTTTGGCCGTTCCTTACAGTGTTAAACATAGAGTTACCATATCACCCAGCAATTCCACTCCTAGGCCCGTATCCAAGGGAAATGAAAATATACATCCGCACAAAAACGTCTATACAAATGTTATTATCCATAAGAGCCAAAAAGCAAAAACAATCCACATGTTCGCAAACTCATGGATGGATAAACAAAATATGGTCGATCTACACAATGGAATATTACTCAACACTAAAATGGAACAAAGTACTGATACCGTAACACGGGCGAACCACAAACTCTACAACAAAGACAAAATAGACCCAGTAATTTAATCAGACTTACACAGTGTCATGGATGTTTTATAGTGTGTGGCAGGTGTGTGTGTAAGGTGTGTGTCTCTCAATACAGATAGATACCAACTTTAGGGCTACACAAGAAACCGGTGACAAGATTGTCTGGGGAGGGGACCTGGGGACACAGGCAAAGGAGAGCACTTTACACCACACTCTTGGACCACTTTGTACCATTCGGACTTTTTAATAGGCGTGTTTTGATTTTTTAAGAAACCAGAAGAACATTGACACTAAAAAGTAGAACAGACATTTCCCCAATGCGTAAGGAAGAGAAATACACGATGGTGAGTAAGCACAAGAAATGACCAGGAATGGCTCTCAGAAATGTAAGTTCTCTATATAACATGACTAATAAAACTAAAATGGACTTAAGGAGGCAATAAATGAGGATAAATATCTGCATAATGTATGACAGAGACTGAAAATCAAATTAAAAAGTAATTTATACATACGGAGGACATATTTTATTCTACTTTTTACTTTAACATTTTTGTGTGTGTCACAAAGACAAAACTACATTTTCATGGGAAAAGTGGTTGAAAGAGTTGAACAGATAAAGTAGTGAATATTTGCTAAATGCCAGGCAAGTGCCTTTAGTCCTTATATATTTTAATTCTCACAACAACTCCTCTCGGATACCTCGGATGCGTTTAAAACTTTCAAAGTCCAACACTGAGAGCCTGCTGTCCCCTCCTCAACTGCCAGCTCCTGGGACTATTTCCCATTTCAGTGAAGGGAAGCTTCATGCTTCCTCAAGCTCAGGCCAAAGATGGCTTAATTTTTCCAAACATGTTGCAGAATCTCACTTCCTTCCTTCACTGCTACCACCTATACCTGGCATTTCTCACCTGGATTCCTGTACCAGGGGAGCTGGTCTCCCTTTTCCTGTCTACCCTCAGCATCCCCCACAGAGGGCCAGATCGTCAGGTTAAAAGGTGGCCCGCATCACATACCTGTTGGAAAACCCCCAAATGTCCATCAAAGAGGAACTGGTTTAATAATGGCACATCCATACAATGAAATCCCACCTAGACATCAAAAAAGAGAGGTGGAATGACATGGAACCATGTCCAAGGTGTATTAAGTTTTGAAAAAAAGAGCAAGGGCAGAACAGGACATAAACTAAGCTGCCTTTGTGTAAGGAAAAAAGATAAATGTGTATATTTCTAAATATATGACTATCTGGAAGAAACTCATAATAGTCATTGTCCCCAGGGAGGGGAACCTTTAGAATTTTATATCGTATGTGTGTATTATCTAATCAAAATTAGTTTTTAAAAATTGAATCCATCTATCGACTTTACTGATTGTCATTCAAGTCTCCTATGTTCATAATTTTTTGGTTTGGGGTATCCAGCAAAGAACAAGAGAAACATTCTTAGTCACGGGGCTTCTACCAATTTCTCCATGGATGGCTAGCAGTTTTGATTTACATATGACTTTCGAGGTTCATGTTCAAATGCATAAAGATCAATTACTGGTCTACAGTAATTGTTAATGGAACAAGGAAAACAGAACCCAACAAACTCTCAAGCCTTCATATTTGCATTTTAGCACAGGGCCTCTGGCCTCCAGTCCTAAGTGCTACGTAAGAAAATCACCATTGCATCCCTGGACAAGACGATTCAAACAGCGACTCAGAGACAGGCAGTGAAAAGCCCAGGGTCACACAGCAGCACCCAGAGGGAACCCAGGCATGTGGATTTGCAGTCCACGGCTCTTGCTGCTCCAGGTCCAGGAAAAGAAAGGGCAGGGCTGTGCCTGGAGGCCTCGTCAGGTTCTGGTCTCCCTGACAGGTCTGCATGGGAGGGTCACTCCACCCTGGCTTCAGTTTTATAGCAGACGAGACTCCTTTCCATCGCCCTCATGGCTGTGCTCTTGGGGACTCTTTCCTACTATCCTGGAAGTGCTGTTGGCAGAGACGTTAGAGGGAGGAGCGGAGAACTCAGACCCGGTTCCCTCACCGCGGCCCAAGGCCTTTGCCCTGACTACCCTTTGTCTGGAGGGCCCCCACCTCCAGTCTGCATGCGTGCACACGCGCGCCCATGCACATGGCACGCACACACGGATGGCCAGAGTTCTGAGACTCAGTTCTGAGCTGGCCCTCTCAGCTGCCCACCACCTCCAAGCTAAAGTTGTGCCGTGTTAATAGGACTTCCACGTCAGGTGTCCAAGAAAGGTCCACAGGAGGAATAGACCCGTGGCGCTTCACCATCTGGTTCTCACACACAACGTGACAACGCTCGCAGCCCCACCTTCCACCCTGTTCCAGGACGCCCTGCCTTGCACATCCGCCTTCCTCTGCGCAAACACCCTTCCCTTTCTTCCCTTTCTTTTGGCCTTTCACACTCCTCCAAGCTCCTGCTCCCTCCCCAGGGAAGTCTTCCTGACCAAGTCACAGCCAGGCCCCTGGGCTTCACCCCTAAGCGTTCTGTCCTTCTCCTGCCATTGCAGGCCTTGCCACTCTGCCCTGTCATTTCCTCTTGGCAGGCCAGCTTCCCTCAGCAGGATGGGGACACCATGAAGGGCAGGGCAATGATTCTAGATAAGAACAAATGCTTTGGTGCTGGGGCCCTGGGTTTGAGTGTCCCCTGGTTACCAGCCGAGGGGATTTGGTCAGGTTATTTTGTCCTTTGGTACCTCCGTGTCCTCATCTATAAAACGAGGATGTTGTAGGTCAGGCTGTTGGAAGGAGAGCCCAAGACAGGGATGTCTGTAAAAGTTATTTATTGAGGGGTAAAGAATAGGGTGTAGGAAGAAGCTAAGCAAAAATGTGGTTTTAGGAACAGTCTACCTTCAGCCTGACTCAGAGGGAGCTTTGGAGTGTGAGAGACACTCCACAGTTTGTCCCGCCAAGAGGCAAGGAGACTGGGCCGTTACCCACCCCTCCTCCCCCGACATCTCTTGGTCACCTACCAAGGGCCATGTTCAGCAGGTAGCAGAGGGAGGGGTCATGGCCCAGGCCCCACTGCCAGAGGCAATCCCTGCCAGCCCAGGGTGTCCTGAGGGGGTGAGCGCACTGGCCCATGAGGGCAGCAGAGGGGAGAGGGAGCATCAGCAATGTCTGCCGTGAGGGTAATAATAATTCCTAGCTGGCCAGGTTGTTGGAAGACAAGGGGGCAAAATCCCCGATGGCATCTGGCCTGTGAGAAAAGCTCAGTACCTGTTGGCTACTATTACCAGGAGTGTCACTGTTTCTGCGGGAGCCCCAGCCCCTAGCACAGGTGCAGGAAGGAAGGGAAGGGTGGAGGAGCAGATATGGCTGGAGTCACAGGCTTCTGCCTACTGTTCTTTGGGCTCTTCCTGACTCTCCAGGGGCATCCACGAGCCTGCGCGGTAAGGAGCGATGGGTCCCCTGGCTTGTTGAGAACTGTTTCTTCATCTCGACAAGGGAGACACCACCTTCTTTACCTGTTCCCAGGGCTTCCTGGGAGGGTCAGGCTGAGGAGAAGGGCCTGTGGGGTGCCAGAAGCCCTGTCCCCATGGCAGACTCCAACTTCTACCCCTGGCTCCTGGGCCGGGGTAAAAGAAACGAGGACAGAGGAGGCAGTAAGGACAGGCGGTGGGGAGACAGGGGCAGAAGGCGGAGGCTGCAGATGCTAACCTCAGGGTCAGGGAGGGCGCGGTTGGTTGGCAGGGGCAATGAGAAAGCTCCTCGCCCCATTCGAAAAAAAGGAAAGTGCCATTGAAGTCAGTTTCTCAGGACTGAGTGAACAGGCCAGGCGCCTGGGGACCCTGGGGTGGACCAGCACCCACAGAGGCCCCCAGCTCCTCTCAGAATCCTCCAAGCCAAGGCCTGTGAGGGCTGAAGACAGAGGACAGAGCCTTTGCCTTCCCGAGGGGTCGCCAGTTACAGTCTGAGACTTTGGAGGATGCCTGAGCCCAGATGCCAAGGAAGACAGAGCTGGAAGAGTTCTGCTTGTGGGGTCCACACCAGGCCCATTTTACAGACGGGGAGCGTGAGGCCCTGAGAGGGGAGGCCTTTCTGGCACCGTCAGCAAATAAGAAGCTAAGGCAGCAGCAGACCGACACAGCGGGCTCTTTCTCAAGGCTGTCAAGGCTGATGCCGCACATCCCCTCCAGAAACCACCCTCCTTTCACGGGGCCCCATGGGGTGCACTTGCAGCAAGATGTGAGCAGCCCTTTTCTCCTTTACCCACAAACGCTAGCAGAGCAAGTAAGAAGGGGTCCTTGACACAGCACATTTCCATGGGGGCCGATGACGTAAGGGGCTACTGCTCCTTTGAAAACCATCATCTTTATTGTCCCCCACAACGACAGGGTCTTGCAGCACTTAAAGTACATGGTCATCGGCTTTGCTGGTGTAGAGACCGAGGCTGCCAGCAGTAAGGGGATCTGCCCAGGTCACCAGCCAGCGAGTTGCAAAACTAGGAGTTGAACAAACATCTCCTGAAGCCCTTTCGGGGTGGATGGAGGCTCCAGAGAGAGCCAAGCACCCCATGCCAACACTCTGGGCCTCAGACCTGGGCCTGGGCGGTCCTCGTTCCAAATCCAACAAGGCCTCTCTCTTTTTTCACTGGAAACTGGGAATCTGGGTCCCAGCCCTTATCACTAAACTCTAAATCACCTCCTTCCCTGTGGCCACCTTCCTTTTGGAGAGGCTTTGACTTTCTACCAAAGGACCTCCTAAGGTTTCCAGTTGCACCCTCCTCTGGGTCCAGGGTGCCCTAGAGCCAGCCCTGGCCTGGCTAGGATAGCAGGTGGCCAGGTAGTGGCCTTGCCTCTCTGGCTCAGCCTTGGCAGTTTGGGCCCAGCATCCACAGGAAGTGGCTGGTGAGGCCTCCATGATAAGCTCCCACCCAGCACGGTCCTGGGCCTCTGATAGCCTCTCCCTGGATCTGCTGGGCCAGCGGTTCCCAAACTTTAAAATCATCTGCGGAGTCTTTCCACCAAAAGACCCCCTGTGTTTCCATAAACAAGCTCCCCAGGGGGTTCCGATGTGCTGACAAGCTTGGGAGCTACTGTTTTAGGTCACAACGCACCCAGATTTCCACACCCAGTTCAGAGAGGCTGGCTCCATGTTCCCTGGCACCTGGTACCCTGCCTCTCCAGCAAACCAGAGCCTAGTGGTTCTTGCCCTCTGAGCAGCTGGGGACGGGAAGGTCACCAAGGTGGCCTTATTTAGGCAAGACCCCGAGGGTATCTCCCAACGACTAACACTCGCCCTGTCCCCCCTCACTGAGTTCAGAGTCCACCTCTACCCCTGGCCTGTTCCTTGACACCTCGTGCCCCATCTCTACAGCTCTGCCAACGCCTCTCATACAGGTCTGGGCTCAGCATGCCCAGACCGAACCAAAAATGAAGCTAAGGTTTGAAAATCCCCTCATTATCTCCCATGCAGTTGACCAGGATCCCGGAGGAAACTTGTACTGGTTCTGAAGTTTGAGGGGCTGGGGTCGGGGGGTGGAAGAAGGCTCGAGATGGAAAGGAGAGACGTTGGATGCTGAAGTTCAGATTCACGGCTTAGAAACTGGTATGCCCACTTTGCCGGGCGAATGAGCAGTGACTTCTAAAACTTAAAGGGCCTCCGCCCTTTTACTCCACAAACAAACTTCTCAGCAGAAAGCCACGTGGCGCAGAACACATTGGAGCGTTAGATGAGGAAATCCTGCAATGGTTTTTAAACAATCTAGATGCCAAAAAGTTTGATGTGACCACTGGATTATGGGCATGAAGGCCACTGAGTATGTGTTGACAGCTGGATCCTCAAGATATATTATTGAACAAACAAGACACGTTTATAACGATATGTACAATATGAGATTGTTTGTTTAAAAAAAATACACATAAACAAAAAACCAATACTGTATTTCTTCTCACAGGTCTATAATAACATGTTTTTATAAGTTAGAGGTTAAGAGCATGAATTTTGGAGCCAGGCTCTCTAGGTTTTGGACTAAACTTTCCACCATGTGCAGGCTACAGAGCTTCAGAAATTCACGTAGCCTCTTTGGGCCTCAATATTCTCACCTGTAAAATGAGGATAACAGCACCTACCTCACAGTGTTGCTGTGGGGCTTAAATGAACTAATACATGTAAAGTGCTTAAAACAGAGGCTGGAAGTTAGTAAGCCAGATATAAGTATTATTTTTAAGATGTGAAGGCTTAGATAAGATTCCAGAGGCAACACATCAAACTAGTTACCTCACACTGGGAAAGGACCTGGGCAGGGAGCAGCAAGAAACAGAGATTTTAGCCTCGTATATAAGATGTTTAGCTTTATGCAAGGAGGAGTTAGTTAGTCGTGTATTATTTATGCGATTGAAAATGATTTCTTTCTTTTTTTTTTTTTAATGAAAGAAGACAGAAGATCAACAACCAGAAAGCTGGGCCCTCTGAAGCTAGAAGAGGTATTCTGCTTCTGGGGTGCATCGCCTGAACCACTTCCTCCTGTGCTGACTGACAGCGCCCAGACGTGTAAAACTCAGGCAGAAGAAAGGCTTGGGGGGAGGGGAGGTCAGGGGATCTGATTGGAGCCTCGGTTCTGAGCCCCACTGCCCCAAACTGACTTGTGGGATGACACCAGGCTAGTCCCTGCCCTTTCTGAGCCACGGTTCACTTACATGTCGAGCAAGCCCACCTCGCGGGCATCTGTGGTGCTAATGAAAGAGTCTTTGGGGTCAGGAGGCTTGAGTTCAAATCTCGATTTCAACATTTAACGTTATGCAACCTAAGGCAGGTTTCTTAACTTCTTTGTACCGCAGTGACCTTCTCTGCAAACAGGGCGATGATTTTGCATCTACTTCACAGAGTCCGTGTGAGGATGAGAGGCATTAGTACAGAGGGGGCACAGCGCCGTGAGGGGACATGCCCAGCCTGCAGTCGATGCTAGCCAGCACTCACATACCGAATTGTTAGCGCAGGTCAGACATCATGCTACAGCTCAGTGGATCTTCAATAACCTTTCGAGAAAGGTGTTTCCTCCATTTTACAGAAGAAGAAACAGACTCTGAGAAGTCAAGGAGCAAAGTCTGGACTTAAAACGCCTGCTGCGCCCAGAGGCCCTTTCCTAACTGGAGCACCATGCTGTCTTCGACGGCGGTCTGCTTTCCAAACGAAATGATTCTTTCCATAGACCTTTATTATTTTTCTGCTTATAGAATATAATCGGTACTCATTTGAAGAGTTCTAAACATTGCAGGGATGTATAACATGAAGTTTCCCCACCGTCTCGCCTTTTAGGGAGAGGTGTATGATTTCCAAGACTTCTTGACTGTGTCTGAGAATTTTTTTGCCTTAGCTGAGAATTGGAATATCGTTTTCTTAATTTTTTTCTGGAAATCATCTCACTTTTAATTTTTTAAAGTATCATTCTCCGTGAATGGAAATTAACCCCAAAAAGAAACCCAAGGAAAACAACAAAGCGATGTCATTGAGTGGGAAATGGGCATTGTTGCCTTCCCAGGACTCAGACCGGAAGCCTGGACTCAGACCGGAAGCCTGGACTCCCATTACTGAAATAGAGATCGGGAGTGTGAGAGGCATGATGGACATTAGCACTTTCTCCTTGACCAACCAGGAAGGATTAAAGAGAACTGAAAAGAGGACGATGGTCTCACTTTATGATTCAATTTCAATGAACGCTCTGTCCACAAGACTCCCAAGAAATACATAAAATAGCAAGCTATTTCTCTCTTCAAACAAGACACCACGACGAGATCTGAATGCCTCAGAGAACCAGCTCCTCATGGTTTCAATACTCCCTTCATTTCATCATGAGGGGCAGAAGGAATTGCCAAGGCAAGGGGCTAGTGGGGGTTTCATGTTCGGTGATGGTACAGGCTCCATCCCTCCCCGATGAGAGACGGATGATGGGGATTCAGACATCTTCCCAGCTGCCCGCAGCTTGTATATCTACACAGTCTTCTAAGAGAGAAATTTAGCAACAGGGTCTCAAATACTTTAAAAATAAAGGTCCGGGAGAGGATTCTTGAAAGGTGGTAGAGTAGGAAGCACCAGGAATTTGCCTCTCCACCGAGACAACAATCGCACAGACAGAATCTGTCTGGTATAACTATTTTGGAACTCTGGAGTCTGTTGAAGGCTTGCAACTTCCAGGGAAAGGCTTGGACTGTAAATTGTGGTTAATTTCACTCAATTTCATCTTAGTACAGTAGCAATTCCCCATCCCCCAACCCTCAGCCAGGTGGTAGGCAGCTGTGTAGGTGTTCCTAGATCAGCTTGCATACAGCTTGCAGGAGCTAGGGTGGATAAAAAGGACCCTGTCCTGCAAATATTAGAGAAATGTGCTCTGATTGCCGATGGCTGCTTCTGATCTCAGAGGTGCAGACAAAGGGGCGGGATGTCATGTCATCGTTGTCGCGCTTCTCTCCGCTGTCGCAAGCCCCGCTCCCTCCAGCTGAAGTGACTTCCAGGAGATGTAAAGGACCTGTGCACTTCCGCTTCCTTCATTTTTCACTTTTCCCCGTGCAGAAGCCAGATATTAAAGAGCAAGACATTCAAAAACAATGGCACCTATGAGGAAAATCAGAAAGTGACTGCACGTGCCCAAGAAAAGTCTCAGAAAAGACATAAGAAGACATTAAGTTTACACCTCATGCTGATCATTAGCACAGAGACAATCTACAACGACGACAACAACAACAACAACAAGAACCCCAAAACAATGACAAAAACAGCAACCCTGAGGAAGGGAGAGAATTGGATTTCCAGAGTTACCACATTATTAGATTTGAGTGTCCAGTTCAACAACAAAAAAATTTACAAGGCATACAAAGAAATGGAAAAGCATGGACCATTCAAAGGAAGAAAAATAATTCAATAGTCTGTCTCTCAAAAAGACTCAATGGCTGATATATTAGACAAAAACTTTAAAATAACTATCTTAAAAATGCTCAAAAAACTAAAAGAAGATGTGAAGAAAGTCAAGAAAATGATGTGTAAACAAAATGAGAATAATGCAACTAATTTTCAAATGTTGACATTGTATTCTGCTACTTTGATGAATTCATTTATTCATTTGAGCCCAAGGAACTCGAAGGACGATTAATGCAAAAGGATCCATGCTAAGACACATCATAAGCAAACTTTCATAAGTCAAGGACATAGGGAGAGTCTCGAAAGCAGAAGAGAGAAGCAAATCACCACATAAGGGAACTTCAATAACGTCATCTGCAAATTTCTCATCAGAAACTTTGGAGGCCAGAAGGCAGTGGGCCGATAAATTCAAAGTGCTTAAAAAAAAAAAGTCAACCAAGAATCTTATATTAGGCAAAAGAACAATTGTAAGCCAACAAACTGGATAACCTAGATGAAATGGACAATATTCTAGAAACATGAAACTTACCAACACTACACCACAAAGAAGTAGAAAACCTAAACTAACCAGTAACTAGTAAGGAGATGAATCAGAAAAAAAAAAAAGAAAAAAAAAAGAAAAATCTTCCAACAAAGCAAATCCATATACCTGATGGTTTCACTGGTAAATTCTACCAAGCATTTAAAAAGGAACTAATACCAATCCTTCCCAAAATTTTCCAAAATTGAAGAGGAGGAACACTTCTTAAGTCATTCTAGGAGGCCAACATGACTCTATTACCAAAGCCAGACAGACAAAGACACAACAAGAAAACTACAGACCATTATCTTTTATGACCATTGATAGATAAATCCTCAATAAAATACTAGCGAAAGAAAATCAGAAGTCTGTTGAAAAGATTATACACCATGATCAAGTAGGATTTTTTTGCTGGAATGCAAGGATGGTTCAACACATAAAAATGCATCAAGGTAATACACCACATCGACAAAATGAAGGAGAAAAAACCACAGGCAGAAAAAGCATCTGACAAAACTCAACACCCTTTCATGATAAAAACATTCAACAAATTAGAAGGAGAAACTACCTCCACATAAAAAAAGACATATATAAGAAACCTACAGCAAACATACTCAGTAGTGTAAAAGATCAAAAGCGATCCTCTGAGATCAGGAACAAGGCAAGGATGCCTACTCTCACCACTTGTATTCAACAAAGTACTGAAACTTCTAGTCAAAGACGTTAGGAAAGAAAAAGAAAAAAAAAGGCATCAAAATTAAAAAGGAAAAAGTAAAATTATCTGTTTGCGGATGATATAATCTTATATTATAGAAAACCCTAGACTTCACACACACACAAAAAAAGGCTGTTAAAACTAATAAATGAATTCACCAAAGTAGCAGAATACAATGTCAACATTCAAAAATTAGTTGCATTTCTATACACAAACAATGAACAATCTGAAAAGAAAGTTACAAAAACAATTCCATTGATAATAGCATCAAGAAGAATAAAATACTTAGGAATTTAACCAAGAAGGTGAAAAGCTTATACGAAGAAAATTCTAAAACATTAATGAAAGAAATTAAAGAAGACATAAGTAAATGGAAACACATCCCATGTTCATGGATTAGAAAACTTACATTGTTAAAATGTCAATATCACCCAAAGTGATCTACAGATTCAATGCAATCCCAATCAAAATCTCAATGACAGTTTCTGCAGAAATAGAAAACTCATCCTAAAATTCATCTGGAATCTCAAGGGACCCTGAATAACCAAAACAATCTTGAAAAGAGGAAAACAAAACTGGAGGACTCATACTTCCTAATTTCAAAACTTATTACAAAAGCTACAGTAAACAAAACAGTGTGCTGCTGGCATAAAAACAAATATATATCAATTGAAATGATATATATATATATATAGAAAAATATATATATATCATTTCTATATATATTGAAAAAAATATATATCAATTGAAATGATATATATATGTGTGTGTGTATATATATATATACACACACATATATATATACATATATATATATATATATATATATATATATATATATATATATATATATATACATCGATTGAATGGAATGGAAATAAAACCTCACATATACAGTCAAATGATTTTTGGCAAGGGTGCCAACACCATTTAGTAGGGAAAGAACAATCTTTTTAACAAATGGTGCTGGGAAAACTGGATATCCACATGCAAAAGAATGAAGTTAGACCCTTACCTAATACCATACACAAAAACCAACTCAAAATGGATCAAGAATCCAAATATAAGACCTAAAACAATAAAACTCTTAGAAACTAACAAAGGACCAAAACGTCACTACAATAGATTTGGCAATGATTTCTTAGAGATGACACCAAAGGCACAGACAACAACAACAAAATAAGCAGACTAATTAGACTTCATGAAAAATTTTAAATTTACACATCAAAAGACACTATTCACAAAGTAAAAAGGCAACCCACAGAATGCAAAAAGTATTTGCAAAACACATATCTGATAAAGGGTTAACATCCCGAATACAGAAAGAACTAAAACTCAACAACAAAAAAAACAGGCCTGTTCGAAAATGAACAAAAGACTTGAACAGAAATTTCTCCAATAAGTACATAACGAGATGCTCAACATCACTAATCATTGGGGAAATGCAAACAAAAACTACAAGGAGATATTACCTCACACCCATTAGCAGGGCTACTATCAAAAAACAAATAAACAAACAAACAGAAAACTAGTATCAGCGAGGATGTAGAGAAATCGGAACCCTTGTGCTCTATTGGTGGGAATATAAAATTGTACGGTGCTATGGAAAACAGTATAGAGTTTCCTCGAAAAGTTAAAAGTGGAATTACTGGGCAATCTAGCGATTCCACTTCTGAGTAAATAGCCAAAAGAACTGAAAGTAGGGTCTTGAAGAGATCATCGAATATCCATGTTCATGTCAGCATTACTCACAACAGGTAAAACATGGAAGCAATGCAAGCATCCACCAATGAATAAGCAAATGGATAAGCAAAATGTGTTATATACATAAAATGGAATATAATTCAGCCTTAAAAAGGAAGGAAATTTTTATACACGCTACAATATGTATGAACATTATGCTAAGTGAAATAGCCAGTCACCAAAAAAGAAAAATACTGTACGATTCCATTTATATGAGGTGCTCAGAGTACTCAAATTCATAAAGACCGAAAGTGGAATGATGGTCACCAGGAATCTGGAGGAGGGGAGAATGGAGAGTTACTGGGTAATGGGCATAGCGTTTTGGTTTTACAAGATGAAAAGAGTTATAAAAACTAGTATTCACATTATTGTGAAGCCATCACCAGATGGATGGCGGTGATGGCTTCACAATAATGTGAATGTACTTAATACCACTGAATTGTACCCTTAAAAATGGTTAGAATGGCCTGGAGGAAAAAAAGATGGCAAAGATGATAGAGGCTCTGTTCATCCCTCTGGCGAACAAATCAAAGTTGTGATGGAAACAAGGAGCAGCAGCAAGAAAAAAAATCACCTGGTATCTAGATGAACAAGCCACACAACTAGGGAGAAATCTAAGCAATCACCCTGCAATGGCAGAAGGTAGGACGGGGCAAGGATGTGGGGCTGCCCGGTCCCGAGCGGCTGAGTGAGACGGAGGCTGCGGCAGCGGCAGACGCCTCTTAAAGGGGCCACGTCCGCGAGTGGACTTTCGCGGTGATGGACCTCCTTGTTCTGAGCACCAGTGCGGATTCGGCTGCGTGTAGGGGGCACCAGGGACTTACAGGGAGACATTGTTGGAGTGAAGGCCGAGGTGAGACTCGCTCTGTACAGAAGTGCTGGCGGTATCCATTGTTCCCTGTTGAGCCTTCCCCGCTCCCAGTGCACGGACACAGCGCCACCATAGCCGTGATGTCACGAAACTGGATAACAGAGGTTGCTCCACACACAGGATTCCTTGAAACCTCACCTCCCCCAACTCGGGGCCCCACCCAAGACACATCCGGGTATATCCTCAGCCAGTCAGGTGCTCCTTGCTGAGCAGTGCCTAGATTCACACTGGAGGCAGCTGGCCTCGGTTTCTGGTGTGGCCTTTTGAGGCAACTATATAAGCACAGCATCTGTGGATTGCTTGCTACCTGTTAAGATTCAACAAGCAATCCACAGATGCTGTGCTTATAGTTTGGGCTAAATTTGGCCTGCAGCTGAACCCCTCTCAGGACTGTGCCACTGGACATTCATTTCACAAATCCATACTCATAAGACCGGGAGACTTAAGAGCTTTGCTTAGTACATAGAAAGGCAGCCAAAATGGGCAGACAAAGAAGCAGAAACCATATGAGGGAAGAGAACAGAGATCCAGATATAATGGAGTCAAGTAATGCAAAGTTCAAAACACTGGTTATAAAGATGCTCAATAAACTTTTGGGAAATGTAGATAAATTCAGTAAGAACTTCAACAAAGAGATAAAAAACATAAAAATGGAAATGGAAATTATAAAAGGGAACCAGACTGAAATGAAGAACACATTATCTGAGATGAGAAGTATATTAAATGGAATAAACAAAGTGAAAAAGGAAAAGGATCAAATGCCCTATCTAGAGGATGGGAAAGCCAAGGACACTCGATCAGAATGGCAAGAAAAAAGATGCTAAGACTATAAAAATAATTTAAGGAGCATATGGGACATTGTTAAGGGTACAAATATTCGTCTGATTGGTGTACCTGAAGGAAAACAAGATGTTGAACAGCTGTTTGAAGAAATAATGATGGAAAACTTCTCTAGCCTGGTGAGGGAAATGGACATAGAACCCAGGAAGCTCAGAGAATCTCAACAACCAGGTATCCAAAGAGGCCCATCATCATAATTAAAATGCCAAAAGTTAAATACAAAGAAAGAATATTAAAAATGGCAAGAGAAAAGCAGATAGTAACCTACAAGGGAATACCCATAAGACTGGCAGCTGATTTCCCAAAAGAAACTATGCAGGACAGAAGGGCTTGACAAAAAATATTTGATGTGATGAAGACCCAGGATCTATAACCAAGAATACTTTATCCAGCAAAGCTATCATTTAGAGTCGAAGGACAGATAAAGAGCTTCTCAGACAAAAATAAGCTAAAGGAATTTATCACCACCAAGCCAGTATTATAGGAAATGTTGGAGGGACTTCTTTAAGAAGAAAAAAACGTGTATCAAAAACAGGAATGAAGAATGGTAACAACTACATTCCTATCAATGAGTACCTCAAATAGAAAAGAATTAAGTGCTCCAACTAAAAGATAGAGTGGATGAATGGATAGGAAAACAAGACCGCTACATGTTGCCTACAAGAGACTCACTTCAGATTAAAAGACACACACAGACTAAAAGGAAGGGGCTGGAAAAGGATATTGCTTTGATTGACCTAAAAAGTTATTTATGTCAGACAGAAAAAGATAAACACTATACGATTTCACTTATAGGCGGAATCTAAGGAATAAAAAGAACAAACTAATCAAAAACAGACTCACAAATACAGTGGACAATTTGGTGATGGACTGAGAAGAGGGAGGATTGGGGGGCTGGGAGAAAGGGGTGAAGGGTTAAAGAAGTACAAATCAGTAGCTATTGGATGGTCATGGGGATGGGGAGCATGGCATAGGGAATACACTTAGCATTAATACGTTGGCTAGGTGGAGGGTCAGGGGAGGGAGGGAGCAATTGGGAGGACCGTTTTATAAACTATATAGATGTCTAACCAACTTGAAACTAATTAATAAAATAAATAAACTTTTAAAAATGATTAAAATGGTAGATTTTATGCTGTGTTCATTTTAACACAATAAAAAATAAAAGCAGCATCCATATATCCCTTTAGAAGTCCACTTTGAGAACCTAGTCTTAGGAAACAAACCAGAATGTGAGCAAAGCTCGAGCCACGATGTTCACCAGCACACTGGACGCTGGACGTCGGCAGGGGCAGCCCCACCTTTCCAGATAGAGATAAACTGGCTCTGGTGCTAAACCACCTGACATACCACAGCCTGGGGACAGATCTCCCCGCAGGGGATGGGGCGGGATGATTTAATGGCACAGTCTCCTCTGTCAGGGCGCCTGCTTCAGGTTCAGACCTTTGCTAAATTGCACACGATAATCCACACACAGGAAGCACGGTGACCACAGCTGGCTTTAAGCAACTCCTCTCCCCTCCCCAACGCCACCCCACTCCTCCCCTCCCTCACCCCTCCACTTTCTCCTCCCTCCTCTCCTCTCCTCCCTTTGCCTCTGCCTGGTTCCCTCTTCCTCTAAACATCATCATGGCTCATGGCTCCCTGCCTCACTCCCCTCAATTGTCCCAAGAGCCCCTTAAGAGAAGGCCATGCCCGACTTCTCTACTGGAGACGGCCCTGCCTCCACCTCCCCCATCACCTGCTTTGTCTTTCTTCACCGCAGTCGCCATCACCTGACTGTCTACCACATGTCTCTGTGTACTTGTTTGTTGTCTACTGGTGCATCAGCTCCACAGGGTGGTGACTTTGTCATATATCCAGCCAGGTGCCTACTGCAGGGCCCGGCATGTCGTAGACACTCCGTGGATGCATGCCAGCAGACTAACAACAGCAGGGTGGGCCTGAGCCAGCGTGTGTGCTGTCAGTTCCCACCTCGCGTGGAGCAGGTGGCGTCACCGGACCGAATTTGCCCTTGGGCCAGCCTTCCCCTGAGAAGTTTCTGGGGAGGTCTTCTCCCCGTGTGGCCTAGCCTATCTCTACTTCTCTGCCTCCTCCCTTCTCTCTTCTCTCCTGCTCCCTTCCTTTAAGAAGCAAATGTAGCACCTCTGCCCCATACACGTGTTCCCTGCGGAGTCTGCTCCCTCGGCTGCCATGTTCTGGTCCACGCTGACCACCTTGCACACAGGCCCGGCCCACCCCAACCCCATCGAGTTATTTTCCCCAAAATATTTCCTTCTCTGAGAGAAATTTGGTGAGAGCTATAAAAAAAAAGAGTCATATCTTGTTTTTTATATAAAACAGAGGAAACAGTCCATATATAGTAGGAAAAATGAGAGCCACTCTAACCATTTAACAAAGATGGATGTGGTTCAGTCATTCTACGGACAACAACACAGCTACTTAAAATGATAGTATACTCATATTACAAAGAGCTAATTTCCTTAATATGTAAAGTGCTTTTATAGCTCGATAAGAAAAAGACCAACAACCTAATGGAAAAATGTGCGAAAAATATGAACAGTTTATGGAAAAGGAACTCCAAATGACCTTTAAATATTTGAAAAGATGCCCATTCATTCATGATAAGAGAAATGAAGGGAAAAAAAAGATACCATTATTTATCTCCCAGTCTGCAAATATAAAAAAGTTTGAAAACACAAAAAGTTTGTTGGGTACCATATGATCCAGCAATCCCTCTACTGGGTATTTACCCCAAAGACTTGAAAACTCATATCCAAAAAGATGTTTGCATGCCAATGTTCATAGCAGCATTATTCACGGTAGCCAGGACACGGAAGCAACCAAAGTGTCCTACGACAGATGACTGGCTGAAGAAGCTGTGGTACATCTATACGATGGAATATTACTCAGACATAAGAAGAGATGAAATACTGCTGTTTGTAACAACATGGATGGACTTTGAGATAATCATGCTAAGCGAAATAAGCCAGACAGAAAAAGTTGAAAACCACATTATATCACTTATATGTGAGATATAAACCTAAAAGCAACAAATGAACAGGACAAACAAACAGAGACTCACGGACATGGACAATAGACTATAGGTTACCTGGAGGAGGAAAGGGGAGGGGGGAGGTAGACGGGGTAAAAGGGTCAAATATGTGGTGACAGAAAGAAATCTAGCTATGGGAGGTGAACACACATGTAAATATATATATGCCTTACTGTTAAAATGTATAGCTGAAACTTACCAGATTTCATTAACCAATGTCACCATAAAAAATAAATTAAAAAAAAAAGTTTATTGGGGAAGATGTGAGAGTGAAAATTAGTACAACACTTAAGAAGGCTAATTTGCTATATTTACGAAAGTTCAACCTGCGTATTCCCCTTGACCTTGCAAATCTACTCCCGGGTGTTTTTTTTGAAGACTTAATCTTACAGATGCAAAAATGATGCTTGACCAAGGATATTCATTACAGCACCGTTTGGAATAGTGAGAAACAGGAAACAACCTAAATACCCAACAATAATTAAATCAACCCTAGAACAACCATACAGTGAAATATTATGCAGCCATCAAGAAGAAAAAAGGCAGATTTTTGTTGTTGTTGTTTTGAAGTGAAAAGCTTTCGAAATTACATTAAGTAAATAAAAAAAGATTTTAAAAAATTATATACAGTATATTATCATTCATGAGAAGGGGGTTCAAGTCAACTTTACCCAGCTCTCAAGGACCCAGAAAACCCCAGACAGCATGTAGATTACATAATCATGCTTATTTTATGGTTAACACATCCCACGTATAACCAGGTGCTTGCCTGCCTCGCCACTTCCACCTAGTAGAGACATGTTCTCCAGGGTAAATGAGAGGCCAAAGAGGCACCAATAGCCAGACGAATCAATTTTTCAGATTCTTTTTTTTTACCTCTCAAATCATCTAGGTGTTTTCCTTGCAGACCGAGTTTCAGCCAAGGTAAACTTTGGGCTACCAGCCAACACTCAAAGAATAAATCCCATAAAGAAAACCAGTAGTTTACATCCTCAGTATATCTACTAAAAGTTTTTACAAAGTATTTGCACTTGGATTAATTTGCTTCATCCTTTGGATGGCTCTGTGTGAAAGGCAGAGGAGAGATTCTGGGATGATGAATTAGTTTGTTACAGCTCTGAGAAAGGACTACGAATTGGGTGGATTTGTTACAGCTCTGAGAAAGGACTACGAATTGGGTGGATTAAAATGTCAAGAATTTATTCTCTCGCAGTTCTGGAGTCCAGAAGTCTGAAATCAAGGTGTCAGCAGAGCCCTAGTCCTAGTCTCTAGGGAGGACCCTCCCTTGCCTCTTCGGCCTCTAGTGGTTGTGGCTAATTCTTGGAGTTCTTGACTTGTAGACATATCATTCCAATCTCTGCCTGTTGTCGCATGACATGCTTCCTGTGAATCTCTATCTTCCTACACCCATCTCCTCTCTTAAAAGGACATCAGCCATACTGAATGAAGGGTCTACCTAGTCTAGCATGACCTCATCTTAATAAATCACATCTACTCTGACCCCATATGCGAATTAGGCCACATTCTGAGGTACTAGGGATTGGGACTTCAACCTATCTTCCTCAGGGACACAGTTCAATCCATGACGGATAGGAAAAGACATACTAAGGCATTTTGCTGAATTTTCCTCAGAGGGGAAGGAGGGATTTGTGTTGGGGTGTAGGGAGCCTGACCTGGCCCTGCACACACCCAGTCACCTCTGTATCTGGCCAAGGAGCAAGGCTCAGCGTATTGTGAAACTTTCAGAGAACTGTCCCTTTCACTTGTCTGCTTTCATCAAAGACCCATCGCTCCCCATGCCTGCAGGGTACTTGAGGTTGACCATGCACTGGGCGTATCTCACACCTCATCTCACCCAACCCATGAAACAAGCTTCGAAAGACATATTATCATCCCCATTTTACAGATGAGAAACTGAGGTTCTGAGAGATGAAATACAGGCATACTTCATTTTATTGCGTACTGTTTTATTGTGCTCTGCAGACACTGCATTTTCATCAATATTAAGACAAGGCCAGCAAAAAGATTACGACTCGCTGAGGGCTCAGATGAAGCTTAGCAGTTTTTAGTAATAAAGTATTTTTTAATTAAGGCAAGTATAGTTTTTAGACATAACGTTACTGCATACTTCATAGACTAAAGAATAGCAAAACATAATTTTTCTATGTTCCGGGAGAGCAAAAACTTCTCATTATTGTGGTATTTGCTTTATTGCAGCGGTCTGGAATGGAACCTGCAATATCTGAGGTATGCCTGTTGTTAGTCCGTGCTCATCCAGCAAATACGAGGCGCTGAGAGCCCGAGTCTGTCTACCTTCCGTGTCAGGCACCTGTCAAGCTGAGGCTGTGTTTAGAGACAAGGCAGGTGGGCATAACCAAAGGCCAATCAGCGCTATAGTTCAGTAAGGTTTAAGCAAAGCATGCTGGATGTACCTTGAAGACATCAGCTTTACCTCCCTCTCTGTTCTCCAGCGGGAGACCTGGCCTAGTGCTTTTCTGGGCTTATTGCTTTTTAGAGACAAGGAAAAGCAATTTGGAGGGATGAGGCTCCACGTGTTGGTGCAGGGTACGCCCCACCCCCGCCACCCAGAGGTCTGCGAGTCTGAAAAGTGCTGGTTTTCAAACTACGTTTTAAGTCTACCAAACCCCCAACTTTTCAAAGAGGAAACGTAAGAACCCCAACTTATAAAATGGATGCAAGTGGTGCTGAAAGTGAGGAGCCTTTCCTGTACCTCCCCAAATGACTACCCAGCAAACTCCAAGTCCTGGCTAAGAGAGAAAGAGAGACAGACAGGCAGAAACAGACAGACAGATAGACAGAGACAGAGACCCAGCAACGGAGAGAGACAGAGACAGAGAGACAGAGACATGGAAATGCAAAAAGCAAATAATAACACCCACGTATTCACCTATTATGAGGTTAAGATGTTCATTAGCATAGTGTGTAGTTTGATATTAAGGAATTATTGTTAAAAAGTGTACAGTGTGCTGATAGTATTGTGATTATGGTTTTAAAAAGACTCCTTATCTTTCAGCACATCTGAAATATCTACTTGAGATGCTGCGATGTCTGCCATTTGTTTCAAAATGAGAGGTGGTCGAGAGGAAACGGGCCGGCGCTGAATTGCTGACCGCTGAAGTGTAGTGGTGTTACACGGGGCTTCGCTGTATCAAAATCAGCAAGTCCATGCAGCTCCACCTAATTCTATCCCTTCTACTTTTGTATACGTTTGGAATCGTCCATAATGAAAAGCTTTTTTTTTTTCTTTTTTCTTTTTATTTTAGGCTAAAAAGTCTGCATCGTGCATAAGAGCAGCGTGACTTTTGTAATTCTTCGAAAAGCAACTAAAAGTTGAAGCTCCAGGAGGTGACAGGAGCTTTCGAGAGTAGGGAGGAATGAAAGAAACCCAGCCCGTGGCTCGAGTCCCCCAACCCGGGCGACCCCAGCTACCTTCCTCTGCGGCTCACAACTCATCCTGCAAACTCCACGCGGTAGCAGGTGGCGCGCTGCCCGGCCACTGGAGGCTCATCTGCCCATCGAGTCACCGGTCCGTCTATTCCGTGCACCCAGCCATCCACCTGGTCACCCACCAGGCGGTCTTCGGTGCCTCCCACACCGGAGCCCCCAGCATCCCCTTCTGCCCCACTCTGTTCGGCATTCGCGCCCCGAACCTTCCAGCTCCTGGGACGCCCGTCCCCGGCCGCTCAGCCCCACGACACTCACCCGCAGCGCTCCTCGCTCCTCGCTCCTCTGCCCTCCGCACGAAACTGAAAGTAGGCGCGGAGAGTTGCCGGACTAGCGCCGAGAGCCGGCGGCAGCTGCTGGGAAATCACGTGGATTCGAGGTGCCGATACCCGCGAGGGAGCGGCGCGGGCGCGGGCGCGGGCTGGAGCCAGCACACCCGCTCCCCCGGGGCTCGCGCCCGCGCACCTTCCGAGGCTCGGCAACTTTCGCCGACAGGACCCAGAGACAGCCCCAAGGGACGCAGGGGGCTGTGGGTGGGGAGTGCGGGGCTGGCCTCTTTCGTGGAAGCCAAACTGAGGCAGAGAGGTTAAGGGGTTGGCTCACCTGGGGCGCACATACGGGAGGGGGTCTGGGCGCTGCAGGAGGACCCTGGGCTGAGTTCAACTGCCCCTGCAAACTTGGAGACTAGGGAGGGATGGGACAGAATGGGAAAGGGGAGATGCTCGCTATGCAGGAGGAGACCGAGAACCCAGGAGTCCGTCTCCGTGCGCCCTGCTTTCCAGGACGGGGTGGGCGGGGGGCGGATAACAGCAAAAATCGGCCTGAGGAACTGAGAGCTCTCGGCCTGCCTTTGACTGGTGCTCACCGCTCTCTACGAATTCATCTCATCTAATCCTCAAAGGAACCCTAAAACGCAGATACAAGTATTACCGCATTTTGTATAGGAGTCAACTGAGGCTCAGAGAGGAGAAAAGTGACTGAACTTGCCTGTCACACAAGGCCCACAGGCAGAGATGAGATGGATCAAAGGGGACTGAAGGAGAAAGAAGGAAGGCGAGATGGCTCCCCCAGGAGGGTGTCAGCGGCAGTTCCGAATGGCCACTAGTCCAAATACCCTTTCCGAGCTAGACCACAACCTCTGTGGCTTTTTGCACCCATCCTAGGACAGGAAACTCCCCTCCTGCAGAGGACATATGCATCCTGTGGACAAGACTGCCTGCTACGAAGATCTCCCACCCACCGCCCCCTGATATCCTGAAGTGAAGCAGCTTTCACATCCAGATCACTGCTGTCCCTCTGCCTCCCAGGCCGGGTGTGTGTGAGTGTGTGAGTGTGAGTGTGAGTGTGAGGGCATTACAAGGTAGTTGCCTTGAGCACAACCATCAGCATCAGACAGCCCCGGGTTCAAGTCCTGCTCACCAAAGTACGGCCAAATACCTTTTCCTCTCTGAGCCTCAGTGTTGAGATGATAATAATACCTCCCCGTAGAGAGGTCGTGAGAGTTTGGTGACCTAAAACTGGGGCTGATGCGGACTGTGCCTGAAGCTCATGAGTTGTCCTTATATTTTTATCCCCTTCTGCAAGTCTCACATCCTTATGAGATGCAAACTGCCTCCCTTCTAGGACCAATGCAGACATCCAGAAAGCACACGATAGCACAGACTGGGAAGGGCATAGATTTTGCAGCCGCGTGTCCGTGTGCCATTCCTAGCTCGACCATTCTTTGCTGCGTGACCTCAGACAAGTGCCCTGACCTCCCCAGGCCTCAGTTGCTTCATCTGCTAAATGGGGTATTCTCATCTTCCCCAGGCCACTGGGGACATGGTGGGGAATGGGTGAGAATGTGACTGTGGGCTGAGAACGTGTACACGGGATTATGTCCCAAGATCAGGACGTGCACTTCAGTTCAGCTTATGTTCACTGAACACGTATATGTGATTGGCCCTACATGAGGTCCCAGGAAAGGCCCCGCTCTGCTCCCTGTCCAGGCTGGGGAGAGCAGACAGATCTATGGACAAATAACCACAATCCAGGGAGACAAATACAGACCATTTTCAGATGCCTTTGATTTTGGTCGGCCCCTTAAGGAGGGCAGAAGAAAAGTTATTATCCCCTTAGGCAGATGAAGAAGCTGAGCTTCAGATAGGTCAAGTGAAGTGATGACAGCCACACAGCAATCAGAAGCAGAGCTGGATCTTTCCATCCCAGAGGTACAGGCCTGTCGAGAGGTTATCACTGAAGGACCCTGGCAGAGCTACTTGCCAAACTCTCCCTGTCCCCCTGCCTGGCTTCTGGTCTGAGAGTCCACCATCAGCACACTGTTCCTTTTGCTGAAAGTGTGCAAGCTTCTCTGTGTAAATTAAATTGCCGTCAGTCATTTACACTTGAGTATGAACAAGCTAATAAGATTTTTTATAGGTGGGAGATCAGGGAGAATCTTGAGTGTTTGGACTTTGGGGTAGGAAATGTGTGATGTGCAAGTCAGGGAGAACCAGAGAATGGAGCCCACGTTTACTGGGCACCTGTGTGTGCCAAGAGCTGGCATTCACGGAGCTCTTAGGATGTCAGACACTGTTCCAGGTAATTGTGCTTGCTCCTTTATTCTCCATGGCAGCTGTGTTATCTGCATTTTTACAGGCAAAGAAATGGAGGCAGAGAGAGTAAGTAGCATGCCCAAGATCACACAGCTGGCAGTGGAGGAGCTGAGATCTGGGCCCACGCGGTCAGCTCCAGAGCCCCTGCTCTTGCCCACCATGTTATACTCCCTCCAGGTTGACCTAGTCCTTACCAGAACCCTATATGGAAGGGATTATTATCATCCCATTTAACACACGAGGAAACAGAGACAGAGAGGATAGCAGAACTAGTAATTGGTGGAGGGGGGAGCCAGGATTTGGACCCTACATTTCCCATCTGCCCGAGGCTCGTCCGAACACTAGTCTCTGTCTAGTCCTAGGTCAGCGGCCCAGGTGGCAGGATGTTTTTCCACAGGCCCTTGGCCTTGGGCAGCCCTTGTTTACTCCTTTGAGGAAGCAACCAGTCCTCTGTGAAAATCAATTTCCAAGGTCTAGGTCATGGGTTCTGGATCCCCACCCAAGCTGAGAGGATTTTCTGGCCTTTTGAGGTGAGCTTAGGTCAGAGCTTCTGGGCTTAGACTGTGGAGACAGGAAGCAGGAGAGGGGTCCGGCAGGTTGGTGCTGTTCTGGAGAGCTCTAGGACCCCACAGCACCTTCTGCCAAGTGCAGTGCCTCGTAAGACCACCCACCAGTATAGTCCTGGTTGAGATGCTCTCCCAGGATGGTGCAGGGAGCTGAGGCACTGTATTCTTCTGGAGCAGAAATGAGACCTGGGGGCCTTCTGGAGTCCCGGCTGGGCTGGGGTCCACAAGGGGCAAGACTGGAAGCAACCTCTGTGACTGCCCCTTGTGATGGTGGAAGTTTCTGTCTGGGGAAGGAGCTGCTTGGGGCTACAGTTTACCCTGATACTGTCAGGATACCCGCCTCTCTTGAGGGAGGGCCCTTGTGTAGAGTGAGGCTCCTGACTAGCACCACGACCCTGAAGGCTAATACCCCAAGGCCTGGAATTCCCAAAGTGGCCTTGACTCAGGGCTCTGAAACCACCTGACTCTGCCAGAGGCTCTGCCTGCCAGCCGCCGTTGCCGTAGGTACTCCTCATCAGCTCTGTGAGTCTTACTCTTGCTTTGTGCTCCAAGAGAGGGAGAGAAACAAGCCTAAGGGAGCACTTGGAGGGGACAGAGGAAGGATTGGAAGGAATCTGGCTCAGAAGATGGTGCCCTTCCTCAAATCTTCCCAAACGGGAAGGCGCAGCCTTCTGCCAGGCTCCGTGCCAGCCCTGGCCTCCTGGCCAACTTTTCTGGCTGTCAAAATAAAGTCCAGGCCTTTTTGGCACCCTCACGATGTGGCCCCTGACCTGATGTCTCTGCCTCTCTCTTCTCTGCTGTCTGTGCTGTGCTGGCTCCTTTAAGTTTCTTGAATCTCTCACAATTCCTTCTACCCCGGGGACTTTGCGCATGGCGGTGTCTTCCTATGCTTTCCTTCGTGCCATCTAGACAAGGTGACAGGGAGGGATTGTCTTCACACACCCTTCCTGAAGCCTGGTACCTCCCAGGACTGAGATGGTAGGAAAAAACCTTTTGCATTACAGCATGAGTGTGGAAGAAGACATGCTTTGAGCCTAACGAGTGGTCTGGACGGAGACATGCTCACAATAAGTTTCTCTTCCTTGTGAAAGTTTGATTTGCTTTTTAGAGGCTCTATTCTCCTCGTCCAACAGAAACTAGACCTCTGTGGGGGGCCCTTATGTTCCCTGTTGTCCTCGGGATCTGAAGCCCCCTACGGTGTCCCCACACTTCCTTCCCAGCATGGGAACCACATGGAACAGAGAATGAGTGACAACTCATGCAAGAAGCTATTCAGAGAGAACATGGGACCTTTGATGGCAGGTGGGGGGAAGGGGGTCAAAGGACTCCGTGCTGTGGGGGAGGGGAGAAAGAGGGTCTGAGAGATGCTCTCTGCTGACCAGGGTGGAAGCTAAGAAACCCTCCCAGGCTAATTCTAGCTCCCACGGCTTTCTTTTCTTCCAAAGCCACCCAGACAAGCAGATATTCGAAAAGAAGGCAAGGACGGCTTGGCGCGTCCCGTGGGGAAGGGAGCAGGAAGCGCTCAACAGGACCTTCTCTAGAGCATCATCTGCGCATCCTAGTAATGCTGTCTGAGCGACCACTAGAGTCACTATATGGACCAATTACCCTACAATGTCAAGGTCAAAGGGAATTTGGAGATCATCAAGTCCAACACCCTCATTTTACAGGAAGAGAAACTGAGGCTCGGGGCTGGGCACGAACCAGGCCACAGCCTCCCAGCCCAGGGCTCTTTTTGCCATGTCAGATTGCCATCAGGAGACCTGTGCCCTTAATTAAGGTGGGTGAGCCATTCCATGGGTGGTAGAGAAAATATTCTCCCTGTGAACCAGGAACAAGCTCCCTGTTCTGGCCAGGTCATCGACGTGCATTGCCACCAGCAAGGAGAGGTACTCTGAGGAGAGGGGACCTAGAACCACTAAGTTTTGGTGACTGGAGAGTCAGAGGCACTTGGGGCTCTGCCTGGGAAGGGCCGAGGAGGTGAACGAGAGCCGCCTCGTCAGGCTCATGTCCCCCAATCCTCCTCCAGCCCGTGCTTACGAGACATGTCCTTCGGGGGTGCCCACCGTGTTCATCATCGAATGCAGGAAGTTCTGGATGGACTCAGAGCTGCTCACAGATCAGAGGCCCCCTGCGAGTATTCCCTGGGGACACAGAAGTCACCCACTGGGCAGACAGCTTCATAATCTGGGAGGGCATTCATCCATATGCCCATGAAAAAGTACAATTCTACCCCCGCCCCGCACCCCCCCGCCGTGGTGCCTCTCCAGAGTGGTCACTCCTGGGCCCTGGGGACGGCTATGGCTGACAGCCCGCTCCACGGAGGGGAAACCAGGGTCCACGGAGTGGCCAGGTGGCAGGTACTCTCCTGCCACCACCAGCCCCTCCTCCACCTGTACCAGCATGACCCCCGGGCAGAAGGGTCACAGAAGGTACGGGAGGGACCCTTCGCTCTCATTTCCCTTGGTCCTGTCGCCCGATTGCCTTCAGGGCCCTCTGTCTGTTTCTTTGAGACGTGAGGTGATATAGGGCTTATTTCTCCCGCTCCACTCAAGGTCACCTACCTCAGTCAAACTGGAATCAGTCATTTGAAACCTGAAATCAAAAAGAGATGAGAATTTGACCCTCTATTGTGTGCCCATCCCCTAGAAAAGACTCGAGAACGCTTTTTAAGTGCTTCTGTCTAATCTTTTAGCCCCTCCAGAAGAAGGCCCTTCGGAGCACTGTCTTGAGCTCTGCCATTCCAGCCACCAGGCCTTGGCTCGGGCGGCTCCTTCCTCCTGCTGTCCCCTCCCTCCGTTCTTCATGGTGTGTCTTTCTCCTAGGTAGGGTCATATGTCCCCAGCAGTCGGGTCATAAGTCCTGGACGGAAGGAGCCATATTTCCCTGCCAATGTCCTACGTCTGACACCAGACAGACCAGGGAGAGATTTGCTGACTCAACCACTCAACCCTTTCTGCAGCATACACTGGGGATCCAGGAGGCTTCTTTCTTTTTTTACTTACTTACTTAATTAATTAATTTAGAGGCTTCATTCCTAAATAGGAGGCTGATGCTCATGATGATGATGCCCTAAGGAGAGAAACCAGATTCACTGTGAGACGGGGCGCCCCCCTCGCCGCAGAGCAATGGGAGCGGCAGGGGAGCAGTGAGCCCCAGGGAATCCTGGGGTCGGGGCCAGCTATTGATCCTCTGAAAACCAGGGAATCTCCCTGGCGCCTGCAGCCGTGGGGTCACATGGGCACTTTCTCCTCCAGATTCTCCTTTCTCCACTTCTCAGCGACTTCTTCCTGGTGAGTCAGAGCGAGCACCACACCAGGACTTTCCCACATAGCTCCACGTCTGAAACGAAGCCATCATCAAAGCAGGCAGAGCTGCACCTGTGGCAGTGGGATTCATCGGCGTTTTTACCTTCTAAAGACCAAATGCACTACATTGGTGCTGCTCCACGTGTGGACCCTCAGCCAGGGGCATTGGCACCACACCGAAGGTAACTTGTTAGATGTGCACATTCTCAGGCCTCACCCAGGCCTACCAAACCAGAAAGTCCTGGGTGGGCCCAGGAATCTGAGTTTTAACAACCCGTGTGTGTAGTGCTGCCACATGCTACAGTATGAGACTCACAGCACTAGATAATTTCCAAAGGCTTCTCGATTTTGCGTTATGAATTGTATAAGTACCTTCTCTGATGTCGCATTTTTTCTTCATAACTCCAGGCACAATTAGTGGTCATATAGTCTTTTGTTTGGCTAGTCGGTTATCGTCTATCTCTGACCATTAGACTATAAGCTTCATGAAGTCAGGAACCATAAAGGCCTGGTTCAGAGTAAGAAGTCAGCAGATATTGTCGAAAATACATACATACATACATACATACATACATACAAAGTGCTGGGGGCGCAGAAACTATTGACTCTGGTATGAACATGACATATGACCTTGAACAAATGTCCTTCTGGTTCTCAGCCACTGAAGCTCCCTCTGTACAGTGCAGGGGTGGGTCCAGCCTCTGCAATCCAACCATCCCCAAACTAGTGCCAACCATATCATCTTCTTCCTCCCTCAACCCCAAAGCCTTCCGTAGCTTCTACTGCCTCCTTCTGGCCTTTAAGGCATGAAGACATGATCTTGACCCATTTTCCTGGCCTGATCTGCAACTCTCTCACCCCGAAACAACCCCTCCTCTCAGCAGCATTGGGATTCCCCCGCTCAGGTCCTTTCAAAGTCTAAGGCACTCTCTCCCATGACGCTCTCCCTGCCCCTCAAGAGCCAGTTAAAACTGCCTTCTAGAAGCGCTGCAACACCCAGAAGTCTTGGTTAACAGACTCCTAAAAACTGTTTACGTCTGCAGCCAGACTCAAAGCGAGAAGGGAAGTCCTCAGGAGCCAGATATATCAGGGGACTCCTGGAAAAGTCCGGGGAAATGAAATAGAACATTCGAGGATGGGGGTTCGTGGGTGTTGGTTAGAGTCCTCTGAACTTTCTGGATCCCTAAATAAGAAAAAAGCAGTCCAAATAAAAATCCAAAATTTTATAAGGTTTTTAAAAGGCTAAATGCAACGTGTTAGCCTGGATTGGATCCTGGGACAGAAAAAGGATATCAGTGGAAAAACTGGTGACATTCAGACAAAGTTTGGAGTTTGATCGACGGAAGTGTACCAACCTTTCTCCCTTAGCTGAATGAATCATGGTTATGAATGACTGTGGTTTTTTCTTTATGCTTTTCTCTATTTGCCATCAAGTGTCTGCATGATTTTTGTCTTTAGTTTTCATGTATTAAGGAGTAACAAAGATATGAAAAGGGACATTAGGCATAAGACTGATGATCAATTCTTTATCTACAATGACTAAATCAAATAACTTCTGAAAACTGCAGATTCTTCCCCTGTCTGTCGGCAAACCTGGCCATTTGGATGGGAGGCTGTTTATAGTATTTTATCTCACTTCATGTGAATATTCGTATGTGGAGAAATAGCCCTGTGTTTGATCGTGGGGTGCCACCCCAGGTCCTGTCAGGGTGTCCTGCAGTATCCCGAGTGTACACACACACTGTCCTACCTTTATAAAATCCACAAGATTCTGGATCTTGCAAGTCACGTGGTCCTATCAGTATAGACAGGGGGCTGTCCCATCCCATCGCCCAGCTGAAGAAATGAAATGTTACTATAACTATGAAAACCCCCATGTGTACCCCCAGATGGTAATCTGTATCATATGATTTTGATCATCAGGAGGACAGCCATGTTCTAGGAACAACCAAGCACAGCAGAGGAGGTGGGAAGAATTTGGAGGTTTGGGAGGCCCATGTGTGGGCTGGGTCCCCCACTCCTTGTCTCCCTCCACACCCACCTCACCCCATCAAGAGTATGGGCCACAAAAAGTTGCCTGCCTGGGTACGGGAAGAGGAATTATTTCATCACGGAAGAACTGCTCATGACAGCCTCGTTCTGACAGGAGATCTCGGGCTGTTACTTGGGCCTGGTTGGTGGGGACACCGCGGAAAGCTGTGGGAGATGTGGAGGGGGTCCCATGGCCAGGACAGGGACCCCCCTCAGAACAGCTGTAGCCACTGCCCCTGGAGATGGGAGGGATGAAGTTGACTTGGGGGTCCCAGGGCTGAGAAAAAGAGGAAGCAGCTTGGGGCAGTGGCTGGGGCCCAAGCTGGGCTCTGAGGCTTGCACCGTAGGCCCCACCCCGCGACTGATTTGCCAGTGACCCGTGCATGACTCTTGCGCTTCCTGGGCCTTGGTTTTCTGTTTCGTGTGATAGTGAAGCCATCCCTTCCCCTGGCGGGGGTGTGGATGCCTTTACTCAGCTTCCTGTGCCTCATCTTCTTCATCTGCACAACAGGGTGATGATAGCACCTACTTCGCAGGGTTGCTGTGAGGATTAAATGAGCTAATCCACATAAAGAACTTAGAACAGATCCTGCCTCATGGTAACCCTCCAAAAGATGCTGCTGCTTTTTTTTTAAAAAAAAAATAATATTCATGGAATCCTAACTAGGCTTCGGCCCTAGGTGAGGAGGCGGGATACAGTGGAGAGTCAAATAGACATGATCTCTGCCTTCAGGAAGTTCAGCGTTCATCAGATAATCCCAGGACTCAATGTAAAATGGTACCCGATGAGTATTTTAAAGGAGAGGTGCACCACCAGGCTGTGGTCTGGGAGCCCCGGAGAGGGGATCTAACCTAGTGGGGGGTGGGGGAAGCTTCCCCTGAGGATGAGGAGAAATCAGATGGCAGAAAAGAGACAGAAAGCTCTCTGGGCATGTGCAAAGGCCCTGTGGAGGGGGCATGGCCAATGCAGGGAATGGGCAGGCAGCCAGGGGGTGGGCAATGTGTCCTGAGGTGGCCTGGGCAGGTCGGCAGGATCTCTGATTTTGCAGACTGTGGGGCTGGCCTCAAAGAGGCCTCCTGTCCCCATCAAACAATTAAATCAATGGCTATATTATGACCAAAAACAAAGTTTTATTGAATACATAGCTGAGCTCGAATGAAAGAAAGAGACAACCCCAAATACTGGAGACAGAAAGGGAACAGAGAGCCCAAATTGTGGGGTAGGTGGCCCAGAGACAGGAGGACTAGGAGGATGTGGGTTCAAACCACACGGGCCTGAGGGTTCTAACACCCTCAGAGGAAGAGGAATGACATGGGAGATGGAATTAAGACATTTCCCCTAAAAAATAAAAGACATCTTCCCTTAGTAAAAGGAGACTTAACTCTACCCGCCGAAGGAAGCCACAGGAGGGGCTGGCTGGGGCTCGGAGTTATAAATAGAAAACCAAAGCCCCTGCACGTGTGGCTCGGAAGCGTACCCTCGTGCTGCCAGTGCGGTGTCAGACTTCCTCTGCTGCGAAGTTAACTGCAGAGCATGTCCAAACTAATGCGATATGTCACCACTGGGTTCCTGGTAGGGGCAAGCGCCAAACCACTCTTGAAGCAAACGTAGTGGATCCAGGCCACAGAGTCCGTCCACAGAAAGAAAAACAAGAAATTCCACTGAAGATGAGCTTCCAAGAAGCCACAGATCACAAACAACACCAGGAAACCATCCACCACGTGAGAGATCGAGCAAACACGAGCAACAGGAGGATGAGCAACCCAAAGACTGGACGTCATAGAACGACCTGGAAGAAACAACAAAGGAACTGATTTTTCCATGATTAAAGAAATAGAGCTGTAATGAAATCATAAGACTGGGAGATGGGGTGGGCGGGGGGCGAGGAGAACACTTAAGATTTGAAAGTGAACTCGATAGACTTTCCGGAAATACAAATTATTATATGAAAGGAAAAAACTCAGGGAATGAGTAAAGAGATTAGACACAGCCGTAGAAAGCAAGAGTGAATGGAGAGAAATATTTGAAGAAATGATCCGGAATTTAGCAGGGATAAAAAGAGATAGAAACCGTGGCAGAGCAAATAAGAGACGTGTTAAGATGGAATGAGAAGGCCCAACACGTGTCTAACGAAAATTCAAGAAGTTAAGAGTGAAAAATAATAGAGGAGGGGCAAAAATTGGAGAGAGAGCGACTGAGAAATTTCCAGAGCAGATGAAAGACATTACTCCGTAAACTGAACAATTATACCAAGTCCGAAACAACTAGATTAAGAGGTAGATAGGGGTCAGAAAATGCAGGACCCTGGAGTCCATGTCAGAGAATTTCGCCATTATCCTAAGACTCTTATCCTTGATGAGTTTTAAGCAGCTGAGTGAATGATTGGTTTTGCTTCTTGAGACTCCTGTGAGGAACAGATTACAAGGGACGTCAGGATGCAGGGAGATCCGCTCAGAGGCCCCCACAAGAGATTATGGTAGGCTGGCCTAGGGTGGAGATGGAGACGGAGAAAAGTGGACAGACTCTAGACGTATTGAGGACATAAGATGGACAGGACTCAGTAATGGGGAGGGGGGAGGAGAGCAGGTCGAGGGCGTGCTCGAGATTCTGAGCTGCAGACTTGCAGGGAGAGAGTCATTCACAGAGCTGAATTCAAGGGCTGGAAAGCTAGGCTGCAGTTCAGAAGGGAAGAAGGACTGTGCTCTGTTGGAACGGGTGCTGGAGAGCAGGCGGACAGGTGAGTCAGAATGACTGGGAGCCGGAAGCTGAGGGAGGGGGTCTGCTGATGGCATCATCCAGCATTCTGGGAAGTAGAGGGCAAGGCTGTCTGTGGAGGGGGAGGTGGGAGATAGACAGGAGCGGGCAGCTGGAAATTTGAGGGTGGGAGAGAAGGACTGAGGATGTCATCCAGGTGGGGGAGAAACTGAGTTGACCAGAAAGCTGAAGGAGGCTTACCCAGAAAGGGGGAGGGGCTGTTGGAGGTGAAGGATCATGAGTTCTTAGTGGAACCTTGCACCGAGGAGTGGATGGTGGACAGCACTGCCACTGGACAGAGCAGGCAGAGGCTGCGAGCTCCAAGGAGCCCGCCCGAGACTGGCTTTGGAATTAAAAGTAATTGACAGTCACGTCCTATCGCTGGGACTCTGAACCTGGGGTCGATCGTGGGGTTCCAGTCTCCCACAAATCCCTATGGCCTGGCTAATGCCCACCCGGCAGGGGCATGGAGCATAGTCTTTGGGGACCTTATAGCTGGGCTCAAACTCAGCTCTGCCACTTACTAACACCCGTGTGTAAGTGAAGGCCATCAAGGGCATTGCTCACAGAGCTCGCATGAGCACTGAATGAAGCAGTAACTATAAAGCATCGACGACAATTGCTGTCGTTGTGACTGGCTGTGTGGGGGCTTCTGAAACTAGAGCAGGACTGAGTGTGCACGAGAGAAAACCCAGGTTGGGTGGTGTGTGGGCAGGGAGAGGGGCAGTTAACTCCTGAAAGATTTCCGGGTTGGTGTGGAAGCCCTAGGTTTCCACTGCTGTCTAAGAAGAGACAGAAAGTGCTCGCTTCGGCAGCACATTACTAAAACTGGAATGATACAGAGAAGATCCGCATGGCCCCTGTTAGGAACTATATAGATGTCTAACCGACGTACTGTATACTTGAAACTAATTAAAATAAATTTTCTTTTTTTTAAAAGAAGGGACAGAGAAAGATTAGGGGCGGTAGGAGGTCACCTCTCAGAAGGAAACGACAGGGAGAGGGTGGGGTGTCAGGGACAGGATTCCCCAGCAGCTAGGCCCACCCCACTCACCTTGAACTTGTTCCTGGCCGGGCTGAGTGTGACGTGGCCTTCCTGGAAGGCAGCCTTGGCCAGGGAGTCGAGGACTTGCTCAGAGATCCAGAAATACAGCACACAGGGGCCCCTCAGGAATCTGGGCAAGAAGGTGGGGAGAGAGATGTCTTCTGAGAACTTGTAGAGGAAATCCCCTGGAGAAAGCTGGGTGTGGCCTGGACTCCTCCCCTGCCCTTCCCACGTGTCTCTAATGCACCTGGGAGCCAGCGTCCGGAAGACTGAGAGGAGCTTTGGAAAGCATCCCGCCCAGAGCTTAGAGGAGGAAACTGAGGAGAGCTGCACTCGGAACTAGAGGCTCCTCCCAGCTGGCCTTTCGTTCATTCCACAGATGTTTCCTGAATGCCAGCCACGTGCCAATCGCTACATGGGATGAATACACAGATGTGGCTCCCACCCTCACAGGCTAGTCCCACATTTAGATTTGCATTTTATCTATTTTCTCAGTAGCGACACGAGGGCCGCAGAGACGATGTACTTACATACTCACACTTCTCTTGGAAGTGCAGGAGCAGCTTATGGATAGATAGAAGGTAGTCGGGGGCATCGATTTTCACACTGCCAGATTGCAGGCCGCAGAGCCCCCAGCTCTATGTTAGGGCAGACGTGGCCTGTGGGCAGTGTCCAGGCCAGCCAGGAGTGTAGCCAGCTCTGGTGTCCTTGACCCCAGAATCTTCCCAGGCTGGACCTCCTTTGGTGGCCTCAGAACTCTGTCTGCATGGCCTTCCCTCTCCACTGAGGCCAATGCTTGGAGTCCAGCCTCCCTGCCTCCCTAGAGGGAGCAGGACACATAAGCAGCTCTCTGTGTGACCTTGAGCTTCAGTTTCTCTTTCTGTAAAATGAGGATAAAGCCATGCTAGACTTAATGTCACAGAGGCCAGAGATGGCGAAGTTGCCTGAAGAAGTTAAAAGAGAGATTATTCTTAATATATCTTCAATAATTCCCTAAGACCCAATGGCCATGGAATAGATTTCATTAATATGTAACTGATATCCAAACTAGACGTGGGTGGCGTAAAGATAAAGTATCATTGGCCGTGATGGACTTTGGGTGAAGCTGGGTCATAGGTAGAAGGAGAGTTCCTTATACTGTTCTCTCGACAAGGAATGTGATAGAATTGAACGGAGCGGAGGAGAAACGACAGCTGCGCCTGGATTCTCCGCGCGGGCACAGTCTGTCGCCGCGGCTCATGCTGCAGGGTCTGGGCTGGAGCAGATCCGGGATCGAGTCCCAGCTCTACAGTCTGAGCCATTTCCCTCTCTGGTGGGTACAACAATAGTGACCCCCTTATGGGGGTGGCTGTGAAGATCAAACTAGGAAATGCGCGCGAATCCGCAGCACAGCGTGTGCCACACGGTGGCCGCTTGGGGCACGGTGGCCGCTTGGGACACGGTGGCCGCTTTTGCTGCGTGGTGTTCTGCCGCCATGCTCCCAGAGTCCGCATGTGCCTCACCAGCGCCTACCTCTCTGCCTCCCGTTTCTGCCCTCTGATCTTTGCCTCCGGGGGTCCCCACTGAGACTCCCCTCTGATCGTGCGCCTGTGGCACAGATCCTTCCTCAGGCCCACCCGAGACCGCGGATTCCTCACCTGCCTTCAGTACAGTGTAAAGACTCCTCATCGTTCCTGTCACCCAGCCTCGCCCAATGTCAACCACGGCTGATAACATATTATCCCTACTCCACCCACGTCTCTTTTGGATATCGCTCACATAGTAATGAAATCTATTCCATGGTCGTTGGGTCTTAGGGAATTATTGAAGATGTATTAAGGATAATCTCTCTTTTAACTTCTTCAGGCAACTTTGCCATCTCTGGCCTCTGTGACGCAGGTCTAGCATGGCTTTATCCTCATTTTACAGAAGGGAAACTGAGACCGAAGGTCACACAGAGAGCAAAGGGCTGGGACAGCCCCACTGAACCTGGAACAGCCCCACTCGAACCCCTAGTACAGCAGGAGCTTCTCCCACAGAAGGCAAAGCGACATTTTAGCATCACCAGCGCCCTCTAGTGGCTAGAAAACGTTTACGGCGACTCCCGCACCAGGTTACCCGTGTAAAGCAGGATCCACCTGTATTGAGCCTGGTTTGTGAGGGTCGGGAGAAGGAGGCTGGTTTTAGGACAAAGATAAGGTCCCCAAACAGTGTCTTCCCAACCCCTGGGGCCTCAGACAGACACACAGACAGGGGCCCAGGCTCCCTTGCCGCCTGAGAGGTCCCGGGGTGGATGATGTTCCAGGCACCAAACTGTGCCAAGACCTGGCTTTGAATCTGAACCTGCCTTGCTGTGTGACCTCCAGGCTGCTTAACCTCTCTGAGCTCCTATTTCCTTGTTTGGTGAGCAGGGCTCTTAGGGGGATGTGATGAATATACAGGAGATATTGTTTGCAAAGCATACTCTCAGCCTCGGTCAAGTCAGGAGAGTCACTTTGCCAAGACATTTGTCTACCTGGCCTCCCTTTACCCCAAGTAAGACCTCCATCTGCCCAGGGTAGTGGAAAAGGGCCCTTCCAAAGCCTGAATCTCACTGGACTGTTGGAGAGGTTGATACACTGCACTAAATGCCCACAGGGGCACTGGGCCAGGGCGGGGGTGGGTGTAGGGTGAAGAGGCATGGCTGCGGGGTGGTGGTAGCAGCAGTACCAGGCTTCTACCCTCAGTACCAAGTCAGGCGGACAGGTTTGAGTTCTCAGGGCTGCCCTCTCTGGGGGTTGGGGCAAGTGTCAGGCTACTCCCTCCTAATACCCAGCTTGTCCACACCCCTGGCCTGACTCACTTGTACAGGCCATAGTGGACTTGGCCAAGGGTTATCATGGCCTCCTGCCCTTGATATCTGGGTAGCTACTTGACCAGAAGACTGTCCAAGTCACCTTGGTGGTCTCTTGGTTGACTAGAAGGGAGGGCAGTGGTGAGAGGCTGCAGATCTGGGCCCCGCCCTCAACCCCAGCCTTGGCCATGGCTCAGCATCTCTGGGATAGGGCCTCGCTCTGGTGTAAATTAGACTGTTATGCTCAGGGGACACAGAGAGAGCTCTGGCCCCTGCTCTGGTCCCCTGTCCTCATCCCCTGCCCAGAGATTGGGTCGTACCCTAGCCTCTGGACCCTGACACACAGGAACCCCATGATCTTAGTCAAATGGCAGTCCCCGAACCCAGCCATACAGTAAGCCCCGCCTCCCCCAGACCATGGTATAAAGGTCCTGGGGCTCACACTTTGGGATCTAGTGCCAAGATCCTTGCATTTAACCTCCCTGTGCCCTTATCATACTGAGCAAGAGGCTGAGGCCAGAGAGGGGAGGGGAGCTGGTCAAGGTCACATATCTGTCCGTGACAGAGCCTCCCCATCTTGGGCTCATGCTGACACCTGACCTCAGCCATAGAATGATCCCCAACATCCTAACCTTCTCCCTCCAACCTGGCTCTGCTCTGAACCTTAACTCGAACCCCAGACAAATACAAACCCCTACATCTGACTGTTTGCACCCGCACAGGGACCTTCTCACCAAAGAGCTTGACCTTGAAGGTGAGGTCTGTCTCTGTGCTGAAGTGTGGCAGCCCTGGCCAGGGAGCCTTGTGCCCAGGGGGCACCCTCGGAAGGGGCCCTGGGTGGACAGACAGACAGTGGACAGATGCCTGCACAGAGTGCTGGTGGTGGTACTTATACCGCAGGCACACGATGCCTGCCTGGTACGAAGTGTCTTTGGAGCCGGCCTGGGTGCTGCCAGCAGGGCCTGGGTCAGGAGAGAGATAGCAAGCATGGTTCCTGGGCAGCAGAGGCCTGGAGCTCACATGTGCGTGTCTGCCCACCTCCACGGGACAGAAAGCTCTTCTGGGGCAGCAGAGTCTTCCCTGATTGCTGCAGCCCCCCAGGCATCCTGTTTCAGAGCCGGACATCTAACCAGGGTACCCGGCCTCTGCTCATCTCCCCTGACCATTTGCACCTTCTTCTATATATCTGGATAATTGTTTCTTTAATACTTTTTTTAAAAAATGCATTCATTTTCTTTTCACTTAAGTAAACTTTATCTAAGAATAAAGTTTATCACTCATCATAAATAGAAAGAAGCCAAAATATGACAATGAATAAAGATGTTATATTCTTGCCAGAAACCGTTCCTAGACAATGACCCTAAGTTGGAGGCCTGCTGTTGCATGCAAATTAAAATTCAATTTAAAAAGGAAGAGAGCTTTGTGGGTATTAAAGATACTCTACCATCGAGGCTTCCCTTCGCTGCAACTTGGAATATTGGGGTATTCCATGGTATTTAATGCTGCATCTGTGTACCATGTAACATCATCTTGCATCCCCCCAGAGGCACGTGTCTCTCATTTTGGGATCTTCTGGCTTAGAGATTATTGTATTTAGCCTCCCTATGCTTTTATTGTGTTGAGCAATTGTATCCATACATAGTAGGCACTGGCACGTAGTAGGCATTCAATAAATACTTGTTGACTAGAGCAGAAATGCCAAGTACTGTGCTGAGTTCTTTACACACTTTATCTTAGTCCCTTCTCATGATGGCCCCATAAGCAGCTATCAACTATTCTCTCCATTTTATAGGTGAGGGGTGCGAGCTCAGAGAGGTGCCATAACTTATTCTAGATGATGCAGCCGGTGGACATGAGAGCCAGGACTTCGACTACAAGGTCTGTGTTCTGTGCCCAGGGTTTTCGCAAGCGTGAGTGGGAGTCAGGGATAGGGTCTAGCCGGTCCCCAAGTCACTCACTGTGTCACCACGGATTGGTCATTGGCTCTCTCTGAACCTCAGCTTTTCATCTGTAAACTGGAAAAATGTTGATTTCTGTCCTTTGCATCCAAGGAGATAAAGGGAACGGACCCAATAAAGAGTCCTATACATAGTCTTTTGCTTGATATGCACTAAGTACCCCTGAAGACATGGGCTGCCTCTGGGAGGAGCTGGGTGTCTAGGTGGGGGACTTCTATGCCTTTTGAATTTTGAGCCATACGTGTCTTTTTTTTTTTTTTTTACAATGTCAGTAATGCAGCCTGCCTGGAAGCAACCCCCGTTGGCCGATATGCTGCACAAGGATATAGAGCTGGACTCTATAACCTCCAGAGCTGGGAACCTTTACCGGTCAGAGTTCTACCAGAGAAACAGAGAGATAGATTAGTTGTTTGCTTGTTTCAAGGAGTGGACTTACCTGATTGTGGAGGCTGGTTAGGCAAGTCTGAAATCAGAGGGCAGGTGGGCAGGCTGAGAACTTGAGAGGAGAAGCTGGTGGTATAGACCATGGGCGTAATTGCTTCTTCCTCAAGAAAATCTGAGCTTTGCTCTTTGGTTAGACCTTTCAGCGAGTTGGATGGGGCCGTGCAGATGATCGAGGACAATCTCCTTTATTTAAAGTCCACGGATTGTAGCTGTTAATCGCATCTGCAAGATACCTTCACAGCAACACCTAGATTAGTGTTTAATTGAATAACTGGGCCCCACCAGGTTGATGTACAAAACTAACCATTGCAATTCGCCCTTTGTCATTCCCAGGTTCTCCAGATAAAGACGATAACAAAGTACCATTCCCAGGTTCTCCAGATAAAGACGATAACAAAGTCATGCTTTCATCTGATGTGACACGGCTATCCAGTGCATAACCAAAAACATGCTGACCCTCTCCCCGGAAGAGGACGCCAAGTCCTCGGGTGACGGTCACTCTTCTCCTTAATATCCTGTGACTTAAATCCCATGATATAATGTTAACCCTCATTAGTTCATCTTATGTTAAATAAGGAGAGAGAAGAAAACAAAAGTATTTGCTTTATATTCATTACATATCTCTATATAATATAGAAGGTTGCGTATGACTGTACAAACATATGCATAAAAAATAAGGAAGAAATGTTCATGGCAATGACAGTTCTCATTTCTGCAACTGGTCCTATGTAGTCAGCATATAACGACCTCCTTCACTCGTATTCCATGCCCTCGACAAGCACCTCAGCTGGTCATGGTGCTTTACCTGGTCAGGTGACCCAAAACTTCACTCCTGAGAAGCCTGAGCCACTAGTTGTCCTGCTTGAATTGGGTTGTTGTAGTTTTCCACTGACTTTAGTCACAGGCTATGGCAGTACTAAGTGACAGCCTGAGAAATCAGCACCTCAGAATCCTCTTCCTTATCTTCACTGCGTAGGAGCAGCCTAATTTCCTCTCGATAATCCATATCAATCGCCCGAGCCAAAAGAGTAACTCCCTTCCCTGCCTGATGTTTCAGGGGCACCAGAAATTCAAAATAGTCCTCACTTCCAGGTCAATGTCTCCAGGTGGAGTCATTTCTCCCTGTTACGGATTGAGTTGTGTCCCCCAAAATTCATGTCCATCCAGAACCTTGGGACATAACCTGATTTGGAAATAAGGTCTTTGCAGATATAAATGGTACCTCACGCTTTGAAGCCTCCTAGGACTTGAATCTAGTTACGGGTCTAGAAGTAAAGTGGGCTGGGGTGGGAGTAGGTTCTGAGACAGTCAGCAGTGTCTTTTGAGGTAACTACCTCAGGGGGAGGCTATTACAGTTCTGCAGGCCAAGGGTTAGCTTCCTTAAAAATGGGTGAAAAGGCAGCTTCTACTGGCAAAGATGACCTGGAACCTCTCCCTTGTCAATCAGACTGTGGACATTATGGCTTCTTATCTCCTTCCTGGCTATACAAAGAATATTGATCTCCACTGTTACTATGCAAAATGTTACTTCATTGATCTCCACGGTTACTATGTAATATGTCACTTCTGACCAAGTATCCGTTTGCTACTTAGAATGCCAAACAAGGTGTCGATCGATGTTAACTTAATTGCATTTCCCCAAACCTCAGCTCAGCCCTAGGCCTGTTCACAGGGAGAGGCTGCAGACCACACGCCCCCTCTAGGCACATCAGCATACTAACGGCCCCAGAGGTCCCAGACTAAAGGAACCTATGAACTTAGATTAACATGAGGCTTCCAAGTTTACTTGACCCTGAGCTCATTTTTGGAATGTTTCTCCTCTAGAGCTAGTATTCAAAAAAACACACCTTGGAAAATGCAAACTTAATAAGCCGTTGTGGCCTGGCCTGAAATTCGGGAGTATTTTATTGGTTCTTAGCTATTTAATTGCTGCTTAATAATGGAGATCCAAAACAATAATTTCCTCAGTATTACTAGTGGGCTGTAGTCCATTATTATACTACATTTAGCTACTGTTGTGGAAGCACTGACATTTCTGCCGTGTCCCCCACCTGTTAGTCATCTTAAGCCGTATCTATTGCCAGAAGGTTCCCCGCTTTGCCCTAGTGGGGCTCGGGCCAATCTGAACACTTGTCAGCTGTCCGCAGGAGCACCTTCCTGGGACTATTTTGGGCCCATGGAATCTGGAGTCTAATCATCACAACCTGACTCCCCAGGGAGAGAGGCCCCACTCATTTAGAAACAAGAGGGCACTGCCAGCTGCCTGGGATTCCAGGCCTCTCGCCAAATGGTAATGTCCCCTCCTCTGAAAAGAATTAGGCTTTTCCACCCAAGAATGTAAAAAGGCCTTCGAATGGTATGAGATACGGAGATGTGTTTTTGTTAAGGAAAGTGAAGTAATTTCGTCCTGATTATTTCTGAAGGAGAGAACAAGACTGTACTAAAAAGGACACAGAAAGTTATAGAAAGTTTATGAAAAAGGAATCTTGAGAAATTTTCTGTGAGACCAAGCTGAATAAGACGGAAATAAATTTAATCAAGTGAATTTAAATATCAAAAGTTGGCTGATGCAAAAGTTTGGTCTTCTGTCTCTGCTGTAAAGGACTATTAGCCCAGTACTGATATTATGAAAAGGTTTTCTGCCTAGAAAGCAAAGATCTTGTGTTTTACCAAAATAATTTTCTGGGTTTTATGTTGTCTTGATCAGGTTCTTTATTACCTAAGAACACTAAATCTCCTCAATAGCAAGAACTAAGTTTTGCTAACAATTATGTAAACTTCTGTATTTGTGCTTCAAATCTTCTATCATCATTTGCTTAAATGGACAATTAAATATTGCTTCATAATGACTTATCCTATTTAGTCAAATGTCCAAACTTTTTGATATATTTTGACAAACTTCTCAAAATTTTAATTATAAATAGAGTCATGGTCTAGGAATAACCTTGAGGTATTTCAGAAGGGTCCCTGGAACCTAAAAAGATTTTTCTATCCTTGCAAAAGTATTAAACTAATTAGGCCTATTTGATAGACTAAAATTACTAAATTGGGAAGCTTTGTAATAAGGAAGTGATTATATCGTATTGTTATAATATAAATAATTATATTCATGATAACTGTTCCAGAAATATATGTGAAATTCCTGAAAATCTGAAATGTCCTGGCATAAGATGTCTGCCATCAAAATTGGGGCACATGTGGATGAAGTCCATTCTGTTTTTGCAAAAACGACCCCTCATTGCCAGATGTTTGCCATCCTGATGTTCTTGTAACATGGCAATAGTCTGTTCCTAAAACTATTCACTGCCAGTTCAGTGAATAGTTGGGGCTACAGGAGACCCACATGGCTGCGTGGTTGTTCTCGGCTCCCTGGCACTTTTCAGTTTTTGCATTCCTTCATCCACCATAGTCCCTTTGGGCTGAACTTCATTCAACTGCCACTTAGTCCAGGTTATCGATATGTTCTTATAAGTATACATATGTGTTTTTTAGATTATTTGAAGCCCCCGCCACAAGGCTGATGCTTTTACAATGGCAAAGAAACTCTTAGAAATGTGTTTCCCACTTGGAGTTTCCTTCTAAAATCTCTAGTGATTGGGGTACCCACTTCACTGAGCAAATCCCATGGACCTTCATTGACAACCTTGCAAACTTCTTGCAATTACCACTGACCCTATCAACCTCGATTATCAGGCAGGGCTGAGAAGACTAATAGAAAAACTGAATTCAAGCAGAAGTTTAATTACATAGGACTGAATGAACTGATGAGAAGGGTTACAATTTTATGATTTTTTATTTAAAATACTGATCTTTAAAATCTTTTGTTTTATAGATAAAAGGAAACTTGTTTCTCTTAAACTACTTATGACAGCAATTTGGTAAATTACACCTTTGTAAGAAGTATCGAAAACTTTTTTTCTCCCTACTCAATCCCTCCAGAATTTGATCCCTCTTATGAGTATTCTCATTTTCATGGCAATGTGGTTACTTGCATAAGTTCAATAAGAATCTGCGTCCCGTTCTCCTTATAACGGGACACATTTGGAAAACTAGTTCTATCACCAAGGCTTTGATTGGAATATCATATTTGACAGAGACACGAATAGACGGATGTGGCTAGAAAGCTTTAAGGAATTAAGATTGACTTTGGAAGCCAATAAACATGCATTGGGAAAACAGCCTGATGCCTTGCTTACATCTTTCCGGGTAAGGAATGAAGGTTGCTTCCTGGGAGATACAAAGAGAGAAACTCAGAATATTTTGGAGACCTCGGGAAGAGAGTTATTCACCTGATATTGTAGGCAGTGTCTGATGGCAAGTCCTTGCTTTGCCTTTTCTGGTAGTAAGAGGCCTTTTAAAGTTCAATCTGAAGATTCCTTAGGGAAAATTCCAGCAAAGCGGATTTAAAAGAGCCTGTGTGGTTAATTACAATTCTTGTTGGGCTTATACAAATAATCAGGCCAAGTTTACTGAAACTAGACCTATTTTGCTAATAAATTAGTCTTAATATGGCTATCTTTGGTAATAACATGAAAGTGATTTGGGAGAGAAAAATTGTTTCAATAGAAACTATAAATACCTTTGTAGATGCCAGATTCTAATGTCATTCCTTGTCTTTGAGTTTTTAATTTTCTACCTAGAAACTCGACTGGACTCTGAATTTTTCTAGTTTTCTTAAATATTTGGCTGTAACCCTCTGAACTAACATCTTCATTTTCCCATCCTTTGGCCTGGAATCACTAACTAAAACTGCCCTTTTCCCAAAGCCATGCAAGCCAAAGTGGGACGACATGACATAAACTTCGGAGAGATCACAACACTTCATCTGTGAACAAGCTTTGTGCCTGTTGCAGAAAGATCACCAGTCAAGCTGCAGACCAGGAGAATCTCGCAGATTTACTGCCTGCCTTCACTCCATCTGAAGATGATCTGAGACAAAGACATCTAGAAATCTCCTTGACTGCCTCCCATCAGAACTCAAAACTGAGATTATAGTCTGCTCCAATCATTAACCTTTGTTTTTCTTCTGTTTCCATAGAGATGTCTCCTATTAAATGCCCGACAGCTTGTACCGTAGGCTTAAATTTGGGAGCCCACCAGCATCACTGCCTCCCGAAATGAGATGCAACTTTAACTGAACTGAACTTTTGTCAAGACTGAGTGAGACTGGCTTAATGAGATATAGAACCATCTACCAACTCAACTTCTGGAATGTGAAACAGCCAGGCAAGTTTCAGAGGAGGGAACGGTGGGGGTTCAAAGTTATGCCCCAAGATGTGCCTCTGTGGCTTGCAGATTGTTTTGATCTAAAGACAACTTTAGCCATAGGCTCAAGAGAAACTTCTGTCCCTCCCTTAACCAGCTGAAGAACTTGGATGAGGGGACTTGTCCATAAGTGGTTGTCAGAGATCACCTCTTTTCATCTATCTACAGGGCAGGACAAACCTCTATTTATTAAACTTCTGCTCTTCTTATCATCCTGCAATGACCCTTTGAGGCCCCCAGGGTGCATTACATCATCCCTAACTCAGGACATCTTATAAACCCACATTCCCTTTCCGTCTCTGAACCTCTCCTGTATGTGGGGTTCCCATACATATGTATGCAATAAATTTGGTTATTTTCTCTTGCTAAAAAAACAAAGCCTCAGTGTGAACTCTTACTGGTCACTTTCACAAATCACCAAGCATGGCAAAAATCCCGCTTTGGGGACAGAGGGACAAGTCTCGGCTATGCTTTTGCTTTAGCTGTGACTCCTCTCTCCAGCTCCTCGAACTCCATCATTTCCGACCCACTTCCTCACTTGTAAAACTCCAATCTGAAACCACTTCTTCCTTCAAGCAAATACTGGCTTCATAGATTGTCAGTGGTCACTGCCTTCAGACAGCTTCTCTGTTCCGGACGTAGTGTTATTTGAAACTTTATACCACCTAACTCCCTACGTAATTATCTTAGCTGGCTTTTTAAAACACAACCATACGCAAAACACCTTTGTATCTCCCCAGCATCTTGTTATGGATATTTTAACGAACGTCTATGTGACGTAGCAATATTTCCAGTAATGAATAATTTAAACGATCACAACCATGATACAAGAAGCTGATTTGCTTTGCCGAGAAGAACACGGTCCAGGCCTTCAGCATTCAAACTGTAACATCATTCATGTGAAAGATACACAGAACTTGGCTTTTAAGATTAGTCGCAAAACTAGTAATTAAAGGATTGGAGTCACAAAAGCTCAGCTCACAAAAGCACAACACTGCAGCAGGTAAAACCACCTCGGAATTGCCAGGGTGGAGGATACCTGATGCCACCGATTTGTGGAATTGAACTTGGACGGGTTACTACATAAGCCCGTACTGTTTAAATCAGGAAATGAGGGCAAACGCAAGGACATTCGTAGTAAATTAAAACTCGCATGGCCTTACCTTGTCGTTCTTCAGTAGTACAAACTGTGCTTCCGTAAAAAGAAGCAAAACATGCAGGTTACTTAAAAATCAGCAAGTCAACTGTTGGCGATCCAGTACAAAGGACCCAGAGTAAACTGCTAAGAGCCTCTGCCAGGATCATTCATAGTAAAACTTTATTGAACAGAAAACCCAGCAAAGGTTTCCGCCTCCGCAAAGTTCCCCTTGGTTTAAAGTAAAGCACTGCATTTTAAAAAGCAATTATACAGAAGTCTTTCCTAGAAAAGTCCTGCTAAAACATGTCTAGCAATTTCATTGATTATATAAAGTAGTACACTTAGTGTAATTTAAACATTCCAACAGGAATCAAATCGTACCAGCAGAACCATTTCTGCATCTGACATCTATGTACAAACACATGCAAACACACACATCTGAAAAAATTCCTCAGGCATAAACATGCGACACTAACGCCTTCTACTTACAATGCCTATTAAACTACATACAGTATATATTAAAGCTCTTCAGAATAAAGACATGAGAAGCCTTAGGCATTTTTGTTCATCAATTTGTATCATGGCTTCGTGTCTTATTTTCTGCTTTTGTTTGATCACAAAAGCATATATCATCCTCCTTGCTGGTTCTTTTACTAATTCTGTGCCGTTGCCATGTCCAGGTGAAGAAATCCAGCTGGAGTCAAAGGACGCAGTCCATGCCTGTCACAGCCTCCGGCAGCCAGAGAGCAAACAGCATCAGTTTGCTATGGCCGGGGGGCCTTCTGGAAGAAGGGAGGCGAAGAAAGTCTTGAAGACGAGCCAGGCTGTGCTCATGAGAGAAGGGCTGGTCTGCTCGCCACCCAGTATGTCCCTGTCCGGAGGCAGATAGTTGGGGTCTTCGACTTCAGGATCAGGACCTTCCTACAGGGAACGAAATGATGAGAAAACAATTAGGACCGTGATAAACACCCACAGCGCTAGGCAACGGCAGAGTGACTCCCTGGGCGCCCGCGCCAGGTGCGAAGCAGCCAGGCAGGCAGGACCTCGGAGGATGATGTCCGAGGCTGGACGGCGGTCCCTCTCGGGCCAGCTGTGCTGCTGACAGTCTCATAGTTTTGAATATTCCCAGCAGCAAATATCAGAACAAATGAAGTAATGAGATCTTCGACTATTATTAAATGAGTAAATTAAGTTAAGCTCTTTATTAAATATGGATAGTCTTCTAATTTTGGCAGTGTTCTGAGTTTTAAAAAAGCTAAAAATGGAAACCCAGTGTTCTAAAAATAGAAACTAGGGTGCCGATTTATATTTTAAAACAATATCCTTTAGAATTACGCATTAAACTGCCTTATAAAAATTCTACCTCTGTGTGTTATTTTCCAGGAACTCTATTCTGTGAGACATACTTATGCTCTCAATCCTTAATGAGAATGACTATCCATTAGCAGTTTCCACAGTCTAACACATTGTTATGGACTACTGAACACTCAAAATAGTGAGTTTAAAATAATGTTATTCACGTACGCCAAAATACAAACTGCCACATGACAAAAATACCTGATGGACGCTATGACACATTTAATGTTTTAAAAGTAGCTATTGTTCTAAGAATAATTTTTAAAAAAAAACTTGAAAGACTTAGCTTTATAAAAGGGTAAACGATGACACCAGATATTTGAAAGTTACGGATTTGAGAGCCTGGCATCTCACACCAAGCTCGCAGGCTCCACCAGAAGTGCCATACCTGTAAGTTGTTGTTGGGGTCCTGATTTACGGCTTCGTGAAGACGACCGTCATTTGGGAAGTTCTGGACCGGCCTCTGTCTAAATGGAAACCACCCAACGTGATGCCTTCAAAGGAAGCATACAGAAGTCCATCTTAGCTAACCTCACAGTGAGACTTAAGAATTTCAGGGTCCTCTCATTAGATGAGGTCCCCCTCACTCCCCTCCACTAGTCAGAGCGGCACCCTGATTAGAAGCTCCCAGCAAGGCCCATCTGCAGAGACCTGCCGTCTCTCCACCTCCCGGACTTTCCCACTGGCTTGTCAGTTTCCTGAAGGCAGGGGCTATGTTTTATTCATCACTGGAACCCAGCAACATGAACAGCACCTGGCACATAGTACATGCTCCGTAAGTGCTTGAGTCACCATGACGTGTAATTTGAGGTAAAGGAATAAAAGACAAGTGAAATCATCTGCTTACAGGTACATAACCACGGTGGCCCCCATGACCATGAGGAATCTGCTCAGGGAGGAGTAGAAGTAGAGGATGCTGAGGAAAACGGAAAACGTGGCTGCTGAATAGGTCCAATCCAACCAATCTCGATTTATCTCATCATCTTCTTCCACGATGGGGCCGCCTTGTGCATTCATCCGCAAATTCTGATTGGCCCCGGGATTAACCACCACTTGAGGAGCAGCGTTCTGATTGGCTGGCTGGTTTTCCGCTGGAAACTGGTTGTGAATCGGGGCTGGAGCAGGCGCTGAGACCACAGGTATCTCTTGTGCACTTGGAGAGGGAACAAAAGTCCCCGACGCAGCCGTGGCCGCTAAACTGAAATGGAAACGACAGCGGCAGATACTGTTGAGAGCGAAGCAGCGTGAAGACGGTGGTTCTCATCTCCTTGTTCATGGAGGGGGCTTTTACAGTTAAGCATTATGAGTAGGTACATACAAACTTAATACTTCTTTAAGTTAGCAAAGAACTTCTTTACTAACAGTCATACCTATACATGAGACTTTTTTACTCCTGAGAGAAGCCACATGATAAACTTCATCTGGAATTAAACATCAAGGCTACTATATCAGCATGGTGCAGCAGCAAATTAAAATTTTCACAAAACTTTAAAGACACCACGCGTTGAAAAGAAAGTAACATATTCCAAATGAAGTCATCGAACTATGCACCCCTGTATCAATACACAAATTAGGCAGCAGGTATCATTGATACTCTACTCCACCCACAGAACCAGACAGAGCAGGGCTCTGCACAAACAGATGAAAACACACTCATGCCCACATCCCTAACTTCACAGGTAACGTGGATGGGATTCCCCTCAGTCCTCCCCCCACCCCACCCCTGCATGGCAGGGAAGGACTCACTACTGCATGTAGTACTGCCGTGCATAGATCTGCTGGAACCAGGAGAGCTGCAGCCACCCATAGGTTGTGTAGCCTGAGAAGCCAGGCCCCAGGCCTTGGAACTCCGGCTGGGCAGCTTCGGGCCTATGAAAGAATTTTTAAAATACTCAGTTTGAGTTGGTTTAGTATGAATAAGTGAAAACGAAGTTTAAATTACAATCAGAAATGCAAATCAGAGACAGAAAAATGGGCTTTATGACCGTTAGACACAGACTACCGTGTGATGTGCTGTGGCACAAGCACGAAGGGCTGGCTGACGAAGCCCTCCTACTGCGGCCCAGACCCCCAGGCAATGCGGCTGTACGAGCGAGCAGGCTAAGTGGATCCCCCCACCCCGCCGCTTACGATTTGCGAAGTCTCACTGCAGGTCTAAACCCACGTTCATCCTTTAGAAAGCAGCTCTAAAAAGCCACATTTCTCCCAAAGCCTGTCTTGAAGGAAACCCCCGCTACCCCCAATACTCACTTTCCCTCGCCTCTAGATCTGAATCTATATAGGAAACAGTTAAGTGTGTATGCGGTATCACCCACGGCTGCTCACTGACCACTTGTGCCCTGTACAGGCTGCTGGCTGTTATCTCGCTGTATCCCGACAACCCCGTGAGGATGGAGGTCTCCCCCATTTTACAGAGAGGAGCCGGGCTGCGGCTCAGGGAAAACGAGATTTACTTGCACGAGATCACTGAGCTTAGTAAGCAGCAGGGCTGGAAGCAAGAGCTGTGTGACACCAAACCAGCTCCTTGTGCCACGCAACACAAGCTTAAACCAACCACCGGAGGCAGGGCCTGTGGGACTCGTCAGTGGCTTTGTGAGCCTTAAGCAAACTCCTTTGGTGGCACACTCACAAAGGAGCAACTCACAGAACTGCGGGAAGACCAGGAGTTGGTTAGTGGTCATCTGCTGGCCACCTCACTTCCTTAAAGTTAGACGCAAGGGCTGCTCAACAGATAGTTGTTCAACGAAACCCATAAATTTTATCACGGTGAAATTCATAGTCGGAGACGGGCCTCAATTCTCAAGTCGTATAGCCAGAAGGGAAGCCGTTTTAAATGTTTCTATCCAATAATGAATCCAATTATTATCCAATTCATATGCTGACAGTCCAAATTCCATGCCCAGAGTATTTCTAGAAGAGTATTCTAATACAAGTAGGTTTTGGTATGACACTGTCGTTGATCATTAAAAAATTACAGTGCAGAGAATGAGAGGATAAGCGAGCGCTATTGTCAGCTCTGATGATGGTGGCACTGCAGATCTGCGAGATATCTAAAGGGCTTTTACAGTTGTACAGTGAAGTATGCAGGGGTGAGATAACATGATGTCTGGGAATTTGAAATAGGTCAGGGAAAAAGGGGAGGGGCAATAAATGAAATGAGTGTGGCACAACTTTGCTCATTATTGGGGCCTGGGTGACGATTATATGCTCAGTCGTTATAAAGTTCCCTTTACTTTTATGTACATTTGAAATTTTCATTAATTAAAAAAAAAAACCTCATTCCCCAAACTGGCTTTATCAACAATCAAGTATTAAAAACTACTAGGAAAAGGAGGGCAGAGGAATTGGCGGGTGGGGTGGGTTACAGAATTTCAACTCGTCATTAATACACTATTTTTTCCCACAGGCGCTTTCATAATAAAGTGTTCCAGGAGCTATGAAATCTAAACATCTGAGCATTTAGTCACTTTTGGCGTTTGCTCTAAAGAGAAGCTTGAATCATTCTAAAGAAATTAAATTTGACTAGCACCACAGCACAGTCCTTGGCAGAGCATTTCTTAATAGCGTCTTCACCTTTAGTCACCCATTGTTATGACTGACAGAGCACAAGGCCACTCAGCAAAGCAGCTGCATGATGCTTCTAACAGCGGTTTTCCCTGCAGCAGCATTAATCACGAGGTCGGCATGTGCAAAGCACAGCCCTGTAGAGGGGATATGCCTACATTTTCAATACATGGGTCTCCCACTTTTTTCTATGTTCCTAAAAGGGTATGTAGTAAGAAGTTAAATACATAAAAGCTCTTTAAAGTGAAATCCTTATAAGCAACGCTCTGTACATTTTAAAGTTCTGTGACTATACAGTGTAAACACACCTTATCCTTAAAATTTATACAAATGAGGCACATTCCTGTTGTATAAAGCTGGTTCTTTATTGCAACACTCACCTGGAGATGTTCTCCCATCCAGAGGGAGAAAGGTTCCGCAGGACCTCTCTGGGCCTTACACCATCACCTGAAGAATCCCCAGGATACTGTCCCTGACGAAGACCAGCGGGCTGCTCTGTGGATTCAGCAACCTAAATAAGTGTAATATGAACAAGAGAACAAAGGGTCTGATGCAACTGGCTGAAATCGAGCTAAAAGAATTATTTTGCTGTGAACTTGACAAGATTAAATAGATGCAATGTTATGTAAAATATATTCTGAAATTTGTTCAACATGACTTCAATATATATTTCATTCATATTTTTTCCTAGAGTAACTATGCTATAGTTTCATTAAACTCTTCCGATGAAGTTATCACTGGAGAGAAAGATTCTTGATAGTGCTCTGTATATCTTATGGTGCTACATTTACTAAAGCAAGAAATTAAATTTGACTAACAAGATTCATAGATAAAACCTAGCCAGCAACCTAAAGGAAAGAATTTCCTATGCTATGTTCAGATATTTCAGGAAATACAGATGTAATGCAATTTAGGGTACATCACCACATTTATTTATTAACACATTTATTAATGCTGTATATTCGAATCGACACTGTGAAATGAAAATAAAGACTCTGTCAGACATAAATTTATAGAGCTTACTTGATAGAGCTGGCTTTTTCCTATCCAACTAACAAAATAAATAACCACAGTAAACATTTCCGGAGAAAATATATTCACTTTTTTACTCTTATAAAAATTAACGGTTCCTTAGAAGAAACTCATTATGTGCTAAATTCAACAAAAACCTCAGTTTAGAGTGCCTGTTGGTTCAGTGATCTGGATGCGCAGCCACTGAAGGTCAAATCATGTCCCTGCAGACAGGGTGACATACACGGAACTCCCCTTTCCACCATAACGCTGACAGCAGCGTCCACCCTATTATTATGAGAAACTCATTTGTATTGAAAACAGTTTCTAATTCCTGATTCTTCCCGGTGGCGGTGGAGGGTGGGGGTGGGTGGGAATATTACTTGATAAAAAGGCTATAAAAATCTCTCTGAGGAGTTTCATCTGGCTTCCTTTATCCCTTGAGTCTGAAAGACACAGGTTATCATAATCGTGATGAAGCAGACATACCTTTGTGCTGGCTTCTGACATTTTTGAAGGAGTCTTCACATTGCACACCAGATGCAGAACGTGCCGTTTCTCCTGCTAAAAGTAATATGGAGGAACTTTAGGGCCTGAATTCAACCTGGTAAGAGCTGCAAAACACTCAAATGTTCACATGTAAGTGATGTACCTTTGGAAGCAAGTCCCTGAGATACTGGTCATCCAACAGCAGCTTCCCAGAATAAATTAGCCTCTGGTCCTCCGGGCGCTTACCATGAAAAGAAAGAGCAGCACAGGTCAGCGTTTAAACCCTGCAGGCACCCAAACACGGAAGACACTGTTTTATTCAAACTATTTAAATATGTGTGTTTTTTTCCCCTGGCATTACAGGAAAGCATTTCTTCAAAGGCCCCATATACAAAACATTTAGAAAGTGCTTAAGTTTAAACTGGTCCCTAACATGCGAATACATTTAGGATGGCAAATTATTTCCAGTTCACAAAACCCATAGCAACCTACTTGACTTCCTAACACCCAGAGAAATTGCATTCTGCCACGACAAACAAATTCGATGTGCAGCTCCTACAGCAACTAACTTCAAAACCTGTGTTTAGCCTCTGAGAAAACTCCAACAGCCCCCAAGGTCAGCCTTCGCCCAAACCACCCAGCACTGTCCCAAAATAACATGAAGCAATTCTAAACTTAAGCCCTCGAAAAGACATCTCCTGACATACAAATGCAGTTATAGAGGACATGGTGTGTGGGTAGCATTTTCACAACCATCCTGTGAGATTTTTGTATTGCTGTTTTAAGGGAGGAAGGTCTGAAATTGACTTGTCCAAGGTCACCAGCTGCTACAGAGTCCAGATTCCAACCTCTTTTCCATTCCAACGATTTTAAAACTACAGGGACTTTACACACTTTTATACAAATATCATTTTTAAAATCTACTTTTAATTTATTTAAAAACTTTAAATATAATGCCCTCAAAGAATATATACCAAAGGCAGTACACCACCAGCTTGCTAACCTATTCTTGCCAAAATTGTGCAAAACTTAGAATAAAGCTGCTCCTGTCACGTAGCCCAAGATTATAAAGTAAGCTGTTTAAAACAAACAAAACAATAATTGCATCTATTTACCTGCTTATTTTACAACTGTGCAACTAAAACGAACTACAGAACTATATTGGATGCTGTGCTCACCACTTCTCACTGACTTCAATGGCAAATGCTATGCACCTGATTTTGTAAAATACTACTGTAGAGGTGGGTCCTGTATTATAGGAAAGGGTTCCACACCGGAAAAGGTTTGAAAACCACAGCTGCCTGTGACTTAAATTGTTTTACTTGTTAAAAGCCTGAATTGACAGGGTCTTTCTCCAGACAGAGGCTGATTTGATAAAAAGAGTTAAGCAACTATTATAAAGTAAGGCTTCTCACATTAGAAAACAAATGAGTATTCTCCAGCCATAATTTTTAAACACAAATTTACCTACCTGGGAGACCTTTTATTTACAACTTTTGGGTCTTCAGACTTACTAGGAGTGATATTCCTCACCCAGGGAAGCCCTCAGGAAAACTCTCCTCCAAAACACTGCCTTTTACCAAATGACACTACTAGAGGCCACACCCGCGTTGCCAGTGTGTGTACCTAGCAGCCATTCTCACAGCAACACGGTCTCCCCTTCTTGGAAGAAACTTTGGCAAAAGTGCACAGAGTCCCAAGGTGAATGCAAACAAATAAGCAAATTTCAAAACAACTCGGTAGGAAAACTTACTTCGACATTCAATATTGAACAAATATGAAACGAAAACAAGCTGACCCATGAGCCACCACACACTGCAACCGTTCAGATAAGAAGGAACAATTTCACAATCTTTCCTTGCCCTGATGCCCTCTCCTGTTTGATGGAGAATTACACTTATGGACAGTAAAGAGCACTGCTGACACTTACATAATATTAGAGTAGAAAGTAAATACAGGAAGGTCCAGCGCACAGCCTCTATCACGTGGTGGGAAGGGGGGCGGTACTAAGGGTGATATTGACAAATTTGTCAACCAAAACAAAGCAAGGAAGTCTCTAATGGAGGGACCCAAGTCGAAAACCCAGACTCAAGCAGACTCTTTCCGCCCATGTCCCTTCTAAACCACTCTTTACCAGAAAGTGCACCGGCTCCTCCCAGGGACTAAGCAAAGGCGGCGGACTCCAGCGCGGCAGGGAGGAGCCCATGGCGGAAGGTGAACAGGGAAGGGGAAGAGCCACGTCTTGTTCCTGGGTGTGGGACCTTAAACACACACTGCCTGGGCGCTCACCGGGGTTCTCTAGCCAGTGGCCTGGGGTTGGCAGCTGCCCTCTCCTCTCCGCAATGAGAGGCTTCATTCGGAAAACTCATTTTGCACATTAATGTTTTCTTATTTCTATCCATTGGATGCAATCCTAATGAGGAACTCCTAGTCGCCCTGCCGTTTTGGGGAAAACTGAGGCTTGAAGGGTGAAATGACTCACCCAAGGTCAAACTGCTGTTTCAGCGGCTTGGCTAAGGCTGGAAGCCAGGTCAAAAGAACTGATAAGGGGTCCGGGAAGGTGGGACAGGAGGATGACAGCCGTCAGGGTTTGGGGACGTAGGAAGTGAGGTGACAGGGGAAATCGGGCCGTCAGTAAGGCGAGGCGACGGCGGCCTATGACGAGGAGGTGACAACCACTGGGCCAGGAGAGGGGACGCCTTCGGCCGTAGGGCAAGGAAGGGGAGACCACAGCTGTGAGGGAAGTGACCAGGTGAGCACCCGCGGTTGGGGGAAGGCCGGCGAAGGAAGAAGATACAGGGAAAGGGGAAGCGACGTGGCATCCCCAGGGGGACTCTAGGGAGGCGGGAGGGATGGAGAGCCGGGGTTAGGGGGACTAGGGGGGCTCTGGAAGCGGGAGTCGGGGGTCCCCTCTCACCGGGCGCTCGGGGTAGACGCGGCTCAGGTGGGCCTTGAGGTGGCCCACGCTCCAGCTGCGATCGCCGCTCAGCTCCAGGTCGCGGTGGCGCTGGTTGGGGCTCTTCACCAGCAGTGTGACGGGCTCGGCCTCCATGTCGGTTGCGCTGCGCGCTCGGCTGAGCTCCGAGATGCCTGCCAAGCGGCCTCCCTGCCGCCGGTAGTCTCCGCAACGATAGTCCACGTCTCTGGGGCGCGCGCCCCCGCCTCGGGCGCCTTTTATAGGCACCCGCGTCCCGACTTTGCAGACAGACTCTTCTGTGGCTGCCGCCTATTGGCTGACTCGGAGGCCACTGCCCCGACGTGGCCCAATCAGCGGCCAGATACGCGAGCGGGGGGACGGGCCGAGCACGTGGGCGCGGCTGATGCAACCCGCCGCGGTTGCGTCACCCGCGTCGCGGCCGCGGCCCGGGAGCCCGGCGTTGGCGGCCTGCAGCCGTGGCTGTGTACGCTGCGGCCTGCTGGGCCACTCGGTCCCGAGGCAGCTGGATGCGCGCTAGCTCGGGTGCTCAAGGCGCCGAGGGAAGGTCATCCCGGCCCACTCCGGTTTGGCAGCCCCTGCAAATTGTTTCCTCACAAAGCAGCACCACGCCCTTTTTGGTCCCAGGCATCGAGGCTCATTTCCCTTTCCTCGTTTCCCACGAGGGATGTCAGGCCCTGCAGCCAGCCCTACAGGGAGGCCTCCCACCTCTCCCCCAGCCTCAGTTCAAAGTACGGATGCGCTGACCCCGTTCGCGAGTCCACCTGGAAGCGCAAGGAAGAAGCAGCACCCCCCCACCCCACACACACTTCCTAAGCCCCCACTCCCCCCACGGCGGTTCTTCCTGGGGCTGAGGATGGAGGCATCCGACCTGCTGTTGCCAGTTCATCTGTGGTCTCAAGACGCGAATGTTACACCCTCATGTGTGGGTCATTACCCCATGAATAACAAGCAGGCCACAGTCGGGCTTACACTCGGAGACACTCAAAAGGGCCCTACTTTATGAGCTCCTAACTCTTGCCTCCTTTAAATTGGGGCTGTGACAAGGAGGGCAGGGTTCTCAAGTTTTCTAAAACGTGACCACAAAGGCCTCTCTGAAGTAGACACTCCCTCCCTCGCTCCCTCCCTCCCTTTCCTAGGAAAAAAGGTCTTGATAAACAAAACTGACTTTGTGCTGGCTCCATCCTTGTTCCAATCCTGTTGGGACATCTGTTTTTCCAGGTGTGTCAGAAGCTTGGCAGGGGCAGGAGGGTAACAGGAGGAGCCTGGTCTGCTTGTTAGGTGCAGTGCCACAAACAGGTTGGCCTGAAGGACTGAACTTGATTGTCTCATAGCACTAGAGGCTAGAAGTCTGGGATCAAGGTCTTGGGCAAGGAAGGTTCCTTCCCAGGGCTGTGAAGGAGAATCTGCCGTACCTTTTTCCAAGCTTCTGGTGGGTTGCTAGCCACCTTCAGGTTCCTGGGTGGGTAGCTACATCACCCCATCTCTGTCTTCATGGTCACATGACATACTCCCTGGGTGCGTACCTTCGCATCATTTTCCCTCTGCATGTCTGTGCGTCCCAATTACCCCCTTCTTTATTAGGACACAGGTCGTATTGGATTAGGGCTCACCCTAATAACCTCATCGGAACTTGATCATCTGCAAAGACCCACATTCATAGGTATCGGGGGTTAGGACTTCAACATCTTTTTGGAGGACATGATTCAGACTTAATATAACACAGAACATAGGGTGGCTTCTTTTCAACTGTCTTTATATTAAGAAGGGAGGTAGATTTGTCCCATGCTCAGCTTTCTGGGATTGTTTTTTCAGCTGAGGGAAGCTTTGTTTCTTTTCATCAGGGCTGCCTTGATGGGCACAGCCCCCATCCTTCGTTTCATGCTCTGCAGTCAACATCTGAAAAATTCTTAAGAAATTTTGAACAAGAAGTCCTGCATTCTCACTTTTCACTGGGGCCCACAAATTATATAGCTAGTCCTGCTTCTCGTACATCAGGTTGGATGCAAATGACTGATTATGATCTGGTAGTCTTGCAAGTAGCTAGATGCCGACCAGTGGAGCCAGACCAGACAAAACAAGCAGAGGCCTTAGAGCGAGTGGCCAGGCAGGAGATAATGGCTTCAGCGAGAAGTTAACTATGCTAGGTAGCATGGTTTCTCCTTGCATGCAGTGACAAGCATCAGGGCCCCTTAAGATAGCACATTCATTTCCACTCAGTAAGAGAGTAAACGGGTGTTCCCCCTTCCCCTAGGGAAAAGGCAATCCAATGTCTGCGATTCTCTCTTGGGTTATGTCCCAATGAGACAGCCCCTTTTAAAGGACTTTGGTGATTTTGCCTATAGCATGTTTAGAAAAACATTAAATTCAAGTCAACAAAAGTGCCAGGAATAGAAAGATAAACATGAATGACTCTGTGCTCAGTGACCTCACAGATGTAATGGGTGTGATAAGATAGTACAAAAATACAGAAATAAAAGACAACCCAAAGTCTCCTCCAGTTCTTAAGGACTTATGTTCACATTGAGGCAGGAGAAGAGGTGGAGACATATAAACTTGATGGAAGAGGTAGAATTGGAATTGGATGGGTGGAATTTGAATAAATATGATAATGGCAGCAATTACTGATTAAACCCAATAGAGTACCTGTATACAGAACTTGTATGGGCAAGTATAGCTCAGTGGTGAAACTCATGGACCCAGAGCCAGACTGCCTGTTTCAAACCCAGCTTTTGCCATTTATGAACTGTGACCTTAGTCAAGTTACTTAACCATTCTGTACCAAATTTTCCTTATCTGTAAAATAGGAGTAATAATAGTATCTATTTCATAGGGTTATTGTGAGGCTTAAATGCTATAACATTGCTAAAGGTCTTGGGAGAGATCCTAACACTTAATAAGTGCTCCAGAAATGTTAGCCATTCATATTTAGGGAACTGTAATGAGTCTAATCCAGCAGTTCGCGAACCTGGCTGTGAAACGGAATCACCCAAGGAACTCTTTTTTTAAATGAAGATTCTTACGACACCAAGTACTGGCAAAGATCTGGAGCCATTGGAACTTTCCTACGTGGCTGGTAGGAGTGTAAAGTGGTACAACCCCCGTGGAAAGCAGCCTGGTGGTTTCTCATAAAGTTAAACACACACCTACTCAACGAACCTGGCCACGACACTCAGGGATTTACTGAAAAGAAATTAAAGACTGCATGAGAATGCCAATGTCAGCTTTATTCATAATAGCAACAAACGCTGGGAACAGTCCAGGTGTCCATCACTCAGAGGCTGGATAAACAAACTATACGGTGCCTGTACAACGGAATACTACTCGGTAATAAAATGGGACAAACTACCGATACGCACAGAAACGGGAATGAATCTCAAAACCACGTTGAGCACAAGAAACAGACAAGCATATATATTATATGATTCCATTCATATGAAACTCTAAAATAAACAAAAGGAATCTATAGTGACAAAAAACAGGTGAGTGGTTGTCTGGGGATGGGGGCGGCAGAGACTGACTTGGAAGGGGCATGGCCATGGTGTGCTGGAGCCGGCTTGTACTCGTTCATAGAACCAATTGTGAGCTTCTCTTCCCAATGCTGCTTTCAGTGACATCACGCTGATAGCTAGACATTGGCCATGGTGGGAACATTAGCACCGCAGAGATCAGCAAAGGCTATGAAGCAGAGCTTTTCCCCCCAGGGAATCAGTTGTTCAACTCTTACCAACACACTGCTGGGCACGAAGGAAATTTCTGGATTGGTGAAATGTTCTGTCTTGACAGGGTGTGGGTGACACAGGCATAGGCATTCGTCAAAACGGATCAAGCCGGACACTTGAGATTTGTGCATTTCACTGCATATGCATTTTACCTCAATTAAACACATAAAAAAATAGGGTGGGTGTCTGAGTTCCATTTCAGGCCTACCAAATGGGGCCTAATGCATCCAAGTTGGTACCTGCTCAAGGGCCAGGTCTGAAAATCATCCGTCAAGTGTGACAGTAAGTACAGGATTTATTTTTAAATAACAGTTATGATGTTGTCGAGAAGTAAGACCAGAAAGAATTCTTGGGACCAGCTCAGGAAAGACCTCACATAGTCACCTTTGAGAATTTGGGTCTTTTTTTGTGGGCAACGGGAGGTTTTTGACCAATAGATGGGACATGATCAGAACCAGCGTAGATCTGCCTCATTACACAGTCTGGGTTTGCGTGAGAGAGACTTAGGGCCAGGAGACCTGACTTCAGGAGGAAAGGTAGACCAGCACTAGGGTAGACCAAAAGAAGAAAAGTGAAAAATGTGGACAAAAAGGCATTGCAGAAATAAAGTATGATCTGATCTCAGAAGCTAAGGAGGGTCGGACCTGGTTAGTACTTGGGTGGGAGACCACCTAGGAAGACCAGGTGCTGTCAGCATAAAAAATAAAACTAAACAAATAAAAAATAAGGGATTGTAAATTGATAAGGTCCTTGCAATCTGTGAGGTCAACCAAGGGTCGCTTCACCTAAAAAGAAAGAAAGAAAGAGAGAGAGAGAGAGAGAGAGAGAGAGAGAGAAAGAAAGAGAGAAAGAAAGAAAGAAAGAAAGAAAGAAAAGAGTATGAAAGAAAGAAAGAAAGAAAGAAAGAAAGAAAAGAAAGAAAGAAAGAAAGAAAGAAAGGGGCTTAGTAGATAATAGCTAACACTATGGAGTGCTTACTACATGTCAGACACACATCTTCAAGAAACTTCCATGGCTCAATCCACGTAATCCTCACAGCAACCTTCTGAAGTAGAATGCTATTATTATTTCCATCTTACAGCTGGGGAAACTGAGGCACAGAGCGTTTAAGTAACTCGTACAAAGTTACAGAGCTGGTAACTCTGAAATTATTATTTTTTATTTAACCGGTACCTAGGTATACTTTACATACAGTAAAACGAAGGAATCTGAACTGTACAGTTCCAAGACTTTGGGAGGGTGTATTCACCTGTGTAACCCACAGCCCTATCAGGATATAAAACGTTCCCATAACTCCTAAATCACCCGCTTGCCCCCACCTCTCAGATCCCAGGCTTCACTGATCTCTGTCACTCCAGTATGGTCATGCCTGTTCTAGAAGTTCATGTCAATGAAATCATATAGTACGTATTCTTTTGTGCTTTCCAAAGATAGACATTCAAGCAGATCAGAGAAAGAAATAGAGTCAGCTGAAGGGAAATCCATATTCCTAACTGAGATTTCTAGAAATGTGGAAACGAGAGGACTATGGAAAATTTTTAACTTGCTCGTAGTACCACTTTTGTGGTCCTATGTCTCTGCTGTGACCTAATTCGGCTTTAAATCTGAGAGGGGGGAAGGAAGGAGCCAAGACCGGTCTTATTTTATAGTTGGGTCATGAGGGTCTTTTCGGACCCTGAGCAAGCAAAAGGTCACTTGCATTTGTTTTATTTTAAACAATTTGGTGTCTTAGGCCCCGCCGAAGCTCTATACTTTGTTCTTAGAGCACTTGTTTTTATTTGGTTTTTAGCGATTCCCCCTAAATAATTCAAGCTCCAACCAGAAATCTTGCCTTTTTTGGTCATTTCCGAAGTCCTGATTTAGCCCAGGAGAGGACATTCTGTTCTATACTCAACTCTTGTGCCCACGCTAAGCTGGAAGCAGCTTTCTTTTCTCCCCAGAAGTAGCTCCCAAGGCAAGTCCTCCTATACGATGCGGCTAGTAATGGGGAAGTGTTTTCATGTGATAGAGGAGGGATCTCCTCTATCACATGAAAACACTTTGCAGTCCCTAAACTTTGAGGAGTGTGACACCCACTTCCCTGTTATTGCCTGCCTGTTTCTTAAAATGGCTGTTATATACATTTAAAAAGATCAAATCAAATAAAAACGGAGCTGGCTTTGGAGAACCCCAAGTGTCTCTTGAACAGAAGACATCGAGGGGTACGGTCAGTCAAGACTGACAACCGGGGCCAACAGCAGGCCTGATAGCTAACTGCCCCGTGCACCTCTAAACTCAGCCCTTACAAGGTTTAAAAATGTACCCAGGGTTCATTTACTTGAAAAGTTAAACAGAGTTACCATATGACCCAGCAATCCCACTCCTAGATAAATAGCCAAAAGAATTGAAAACAGGAGTTTAAACTAAAACTTGTCTATGAATATTCACAGCAGTCCTAGACACAACAGCCAAAAGGTGGAAATAACGCAAATGTCCATCAACTAATGAATAAATAAACAAAATGTGATATATCCAGGCAATGGAATATTATTCAGCCATACAAAGGCATATAAAGTACTGACACATGCTACAACATGGATGATCCTTAAAAATATGCTATATGAGAGAAGGCAGACATCAAAGGCCATGTAGTGTATGATTCTATTTATACGAAATATTCAGAATAGGTAAATCCATAGAGACAGATTAGTGGTCGCCAGGGGTTAGCGGGGCGTGATTGCTTAATGGGTCCAGGGCTTCCTTTTGGGGGATGATGAAGATATTTTGGAGCTAAATAGTGGTGACGGTCACACAACTCTGTGAATGTACTCAATGTCACTGAATTAGATACTTTAAACTAGTTAAAATGGTGGGTTTTTTGCTATGTATTTTACTGCAAAAAGAAAAAAAAATCCTACTTGGTTCCTTCTGTTCCATGGAATGCTATTTCCCAGCCTTTCCTCTGATGGAGAGAGGGATCCAAATACAGTCACCACACAAGAAAATCCCGATTACCCCCAATGAGAAGCGTAGGCCGTGAAGGGGGCAGGTGAGCGGTGTCTGCCTGACTTAATAATCTCTCTGAGTAAATGCCTCAGTTTGCTTGAACAGCAGGTGCAGCCAGCCCCAGAGTTTTGGCTCTTCCTGGCTACCTGGGTTCGGCTCCAGGGCAAAAACGATTTGGGTGGGCCCCACTCTCCAGGCCTGCATCCTGGGCAAGGTCATGGCTGAAGTCTGAGGCCCAGGTAACCTCAGAAGCCCACATTTCCCCATCACAGCTACCCGTCCTCTCTCTTCTAAATATTCTGATTGCGGTCCAGCATTTTACGTTAAAGAAAAAATTTTTGAAAATTCATTTATCTTTAGTTTCATAGTATCTTTTCATGAACACAGAATCTTTTCTGTACTCTAAGTAGAATTTTGACTGTGTGTTAGTTTCTTTTTTCCTCTAGCAAAACACCCAGCTTCCCCAGCTAGTTTCAGACTAGACCTAGCACTTAGGCAAAGACGCAGAAGATGACGGAAATCATTTACAGGAACATTTTTGTTATAATGGTGGGGGTTTTTAAATCTCCTCTGTGAATCCTGCTTGCTCAGCCCTCCTAGTCAACTCTCGCTCTTTGCCCATTGATAAGGGTTCCAAACATGTCCACTCTTATCTCTGACCTGGTCAGGCCAGCCTTGCTCGCCTAGGGCCACATCTGTCACTCAGGTCAGGTTCTTCCAAACAGGCTCCCACCCCTCCGCCTGCACTCTGCCCTGCTCCCCAAAACCTCACATTCACCAACCCCGCCTTTCCCCAAGACAGCACCCCTGAACATCTCCGGGTTCCTTCTGTAGCTCTTCTGAGCCAGAATGAAAACCGCTCGTCCTTTCTTGCCACTGTCTTTCATCTGTGTGACGTTCCGCTGTCTGGCCTCCCAGCCAGGTGTTTCTTGTCAAAGCTCTACCCACACGGTATTTTTAGAAACTGAATTTGTTGTGGCTCCCTTTCAAGAAGCATGCTGGTGTCATGCTTGAGCTTTTGGTCATTGGATTAACCCCTTAGCGATGAAGCCACCGGCTGGGCTTTGCTGGGACCCGTGTCTGTGAACACTTTTGAAATCGGCAGCATATTTTTTCTGACATCCTGAGCTATATACAGCTACAAGCGAAACCAGGCTGCTTTGCATGTGCTTGGGGGCCTTCCAGCCAGGTGGTTCTTCTAGAACATTCCAGCTGGTCTCATCCCTGTGAAACCCACCTCTCCCTTGCCACACAAGAGAGGTTAGGTGGGTATGTAAAAAGGAGTCCAGTGCAAATGGGGCTTTCCGTGTGCTAAAGAGGCCACGGCTTTCTGCCTGGGAGGGGGAGCTCAGAGAGCCAGTGGATGAAAAATGGGCTGTATTGTATTTACTGTAAAGCCCATGACAAGTCTAGGCAGGAACTAAAGGAGACAATGAAAGCCAGAGGGGAAAATTAGGAGCTAACTGGGCAGTGAGTCCCAGGGGAGATAAGTGAGCAGTCCCGGCCTCAGGGACGCGTGTGGCTGCTGGCTGGGGCTGGCCCCTGGCGCTGACGGTCCAACTCACTGAGTGTCAGGTTTTCCACGCACAGTATGAAGAAAGGATGGAAAATACTTCTTCCCATGGAAACTCATGAACGTGGAGCATTTCATCATCCAAAGGCAGAGAGAGAGACTGCGGACCGAAATGTCTCATCCTCCTAGTGCAGAATGGGCCCGACAAGGACTTAGAGAGCCTTCTAGAGCCCCTGATCACACGGCATGGCTGTAGGAAGTGGGGGGCCAAGGGGTGGGGGGCCGAAGCGTGTGCTCTTCACCCCACCCCCCGGCATCCACAATATCGATCAACCATGCATGGGCCAAATCACAGTCATTAGCAGGCCAGCTGGCTGGTGATACCCGTTCTGGTTCGATTCTCTCATTTCACAGACTGAGCCCCCAGAGAGCCTAAGGGGCGTATCGGAGGTCGCACAGCCAGTTTTGGGGGGAGACAAACTCAAAACCAGTTCTCCTGGAGGCCACTCTGTAGCTCTTGCCACTCAGCCTCCCCACCTCTCCATCCGAGACAAGCAAAGAGGTTCCCCCTGAGTCAGCAAACGCAAAAGGAAAATGCTCAAAATATTCATGTAGAAATGTGAATATTCGTGTAGAAACTGAATACCCTTCCTACAGGACCAGTGGAAGCTCAGAGAAAAGTTCAACTCAAGGTCGAAAAAACAATACAGTTAGTTTTTTCAAAACACTCAGAGTTGAAAAAGTGTGTTCCAACACAAATAAGTTCTGTTGACTGAGGGAATGTATTTTTAACTCATTTTGTTGTTTTGACCTCACTGTTAACTCAAGGCTCCCCTCCCCCGCCACCCCTTCCAAGCTATTATCTTTGTTAAAAATTCAATTTCCAACATAGTAAAAAAATTGCTTTTTATTTTAAATGGCCAAAGCCAAAGCATTTCTGCTCTTGGGTCGGGGTCTCTCTGAGGTCTACAGAGGAAGCACTCATGTGCAAGAAATGGGTTTCGTGTGGCCCGAGAAAGACAAGCATTCCTAGATTGAGTTCGGGGGCTTGGTCCCAGGTCCACTGAATGGCTCAGAGGCAGGCCACCTTCTGAGGTCCCTGGGGAGCAGAGGAGTCAACCCCAATAAACTTGGCCAGGAGCTCGGTCTCTCTCAGTGAATGCTGATGACCAAATAGAGCAGTATGACAGCCCGGGAGCCAGAGCCGTTGGTCTCTGCCATGGGATGACCCAAGAAATGCTAGAGTCCCTTGGATCCCAACCCGAAGTGTGTGCTTCAGTGAGCTTGGAGGGGGCCGACCAGATCCAAAGATGCCTCCTTTCTTGGGGTACCCCCATGCTACCGGTAAAGACCCAGCGTCTGCCAACAACTCACTTCATGCTGCGTAGGGACGTCTAGGGCTAAAATGCCTTTTCAGGGAGCCTCGCCCATAGGCTTGGTTGGTGCAAGCACTTTGGGGGTGTGCAATCCACAGGAACCCAAATACGAGCAAGGGCCGTCTTCCCCAGATTTGCACTCAGCTCTGACCCCCATCTTACGAGCACCCACACCACAGCCTCCTCCGCTTCTGTCTCTTACCACTGGCTTCTTCCCTGTCCTTTTACCCATGGGAATGAACCTTTCTGATTCTTTGCCCATTCTTGCCATCTTTATACCCACGATTGATCTGCTTTTCCATTCCTGACCTGCCAAACCTCCATCCTCTATCCCCAACCGAATCTGAAACTCAATACCCTTCCAAGAGACTCCCTAAATCTCGTCCCTCCTTGAAGTTCTTTCCCGACAGGCCCACCGTCAATATCCCTCCTTGAGTGGTTTTTTTTGAGTTCCATTTTCTTCCCTCGAGATAAGGCAGAAATGGCAATGAGGCCCATCATGGCCTTTTTCTACATCAGCCGAGCTCCCTGCTGTGTAGAAAAAAAAAAATGCAGGACACAAAGAAAAGTCGAAGCTGTGTTTTTCAAACCGTAGGTCACCACACATTCGTGGGTCCCAAACACATTTTAGTGGATTCCAAGGAGAAACAGAACTAGAACAGGAAAGACCGGCATATCGCCCACTGTAAGGATAAGTATCGTTTTGTGACGCTTCCGTTTTAGTGTGCGTTTGTTCCAAGTCTCAATGTAAAATTTATTTCTTACTGTGGGTTGCAGCCCCCAAAGTTTGAAAGTCCCTGGTCTACCAGAGAACCAGCCAAAACACTGAAGATATATTATTATTGAAAGTGAAGGGAGCCAGAGGTGGTTAAAGAAATTTGCATTATTATGGAGATTCCAGGAGCCCTGCCTTCGTCCTGTAAGGGTGACAGGGGTGTGTGTGTGTGTGTGTGTGTGTGTGTGTGTGTGTGTGTGTGTGTGTGTGTGTGTGTGTGTGTGTGTGTTGTGGGGTAACCCTTCTCCTGGCCTTAGGAGACAGGAGGCAGGCATGGTTAGGGAGTTCCCCCAGGGAAATTCGGTAGAAACCGCCAAGATGCACACCCAGCACTCTGCCTCAAATTTGTAGATGAATCAAAGACCGAAATCTTAATGTGTTATAATCAAGATCAAAAGAACTTAAAAGGAATATGGATCCACCAGAGCATTTTCCATGCAACTTCAAATGCTGCTTCTTCAGCCCGTAAAACAAAGGCCAGAGGACACGTCCGATGGGAGCGGAGTCCAACCAGAGTTTGCAAATCTACCAGCTTTTTCAGTCAGGTCATCAGATACTACCCCTTGAAGGACATGAGTCCGGACCATCCCCGTGGGGAGGTGGGCGTCCCACGCACCCTCGACTTCAGGCGGGCATGGCCGAGCTTGGGGTTACTGGCAGTAGAAAGTGAGCACATTTTCCTGGTTTCCTCGGATCAGGATAACCGGAGGTCTGAGGTCCCAGGACAGGGTCTCCAGCCAGGCCATGTACAGTGAGCTCGGGCACTTCCCCTTCCTCCCTATGGGCAAGGTGCTGCGACGCAGGAAGAAGAAGCAGACGAGAAATCACCAAGGGGCCTTCTGCCCACAGCCCGGCTCATGGTTCTGAACAGCAGCTCTGTTTCGAGCTCCTTCTTCCCAGCCACCCTGAGAATGACCTCTTGTTCCCCTTGAAAGCACGGTTCCAAACGCACGCTCAGACACGAAGCGTTTCTGAACAAAGCCATGGCCTATAAGGCCCACGTGACCCGGTCCCCAGCAGCCTCCCCCACCTCACGTCCTGCCGCTCTCAGCCTCTTCCCAACCCCACAGCCACAGTGGCTTTCTTACTGCCCCTGAAGAAAAATGGCAGGCTTGCTCCTGCCCCAGGGCCTTGGCACCTGATGCTCCCTCCACCCAGAAGGCAGCGCCCTCAGCTCTTCACGTGGTCGGTTCCTTTGAGTCACTCAGATCTTGGCTCAAGATCTTGGCTCAATAATGACACTCTATCCCTGCTCACAGGATGTGTGTGCTTTACGCTACTAATCTTTAGAAATAAATCCACTCCAGCACAAAGGAACTTTTTGTTCAGAATTGCCTCTCTCAGCCACAGAGAAAGGCAGCCTGGGATATAACCTAGATGCAAATGGTAAGCAGCAAGCCTGCGTCAATACCCAATTCCTGCTTTGCAGCTGGGAGATCCTGGGCCAGTAGCTTAACTCCTCTGAGACTCAGCTTCCTCATCTCCAAAGTGAGTGAGTGAGTGTGTGTGTGTGTGTGTGTGTGTGTGTGTGTGTGTGTTGCGGGGGGGAGGGTGGCGGGGGGTGGGGTGGAGAACAGAACCACTCCATGGAGTTTTGAAAAGAACGCCCAATGCCTAGAGTGTCGGAGAGGCTCAATTGATAAAATGCAATATCGATGATTATTTTGATTCTTACTATTTGGCTTTCAGGAGGAAGTCTTTATAGATAAAAAGAGGAGCCTAGACCCCAAAGTGAGACCAGAAATAAGGTCGTTGAATGCAGGCAAAGCCTGTTGGGCAGGCTACAAGGCTGGTTTATCAACTGTGCAGGTTAAGCTGAACTCAAACACGCCAGGAATCTGCTGATTATATACTAGTCGGCAAACGACCAAATTCTGCTTCAGACCCGCTCTAGAAAATGGTCCCTGTGTGCTCTCCCAAACGCTGGCAATGTGATTTTGTCATTGCACGGACGTGTGGAAGGGTTTTTGTCTCCTCGGAATTTCTGGGGAATGAGGGTGTCTGGGCTCCATCCCAGACCCCGAGCTAAGAACGGCGGAGAAATCTGCCATTTCCCACAGTCCCCTGGGGGTTCTGACGAAGGTGACACCAGAGTGAACTTGTAGAAGCGTCGGGCAGGCAGTCCAGGGCTGGAGATCAGTGATGCAAAAGGACAGCTGCCGTGTCCTCCCACGGGAGCTGGCCAGACGGCTGGGCCCCTTAGGGCAACAGCTGTAGCTGCCACCAGTGGGTGGGGCTGTGTGCAGGCCCCTCCTCCGGGGTGACTTGGACTCACTGTTATTTGTATCAGCTAGCTAATCCCACAAAGGCTGGTGGACAGGGGGTTGGCTTTCCCTACGAGGTTCACGGAGTGGGAGGGGACAGGTGCCAGCAGGTCACCTCCCAAGGTGAAATTCCTCATCTTATGGTCTGGTATCCTGACTCATTTTAGTGACAAGTCCGCTGAGAACCATCACATGTTAGAGTGAAAGAGAATCTTGCAAATAATTTCGTTTAACTCTTTTCTATGGTCAGGGAAACTGAGGCTCAGAGAAGGAGGGTTACGTGCACCCGAGGCCACACAGTGGGCTAACAGCAGAGACGAAACGCAAGCCTGCTCTTCCGAACAGTCAAGAGGAGGTGGTGTGGCACGCCTACGTACCCCAGGTGACACACGCCAGCGACCACGTCCAAGGGAAGGCTGTGTCCCAGGACAGAGCCAGTCCCACTGACTTGCAGTCTGACTGGGTTCTCACCTAGGCCAACCTTGCCTTCGAGATGTTCTCTGCAGGGTCTTGGCCGGAGACTTGGAGGTAAATCCAGTCCTTTTCCTTATCCCACTTCAAAGGGAACATGGAGCATTTTCTCCGCACAAAAGTTTATCTCCCTAAAAGCCCCAGGAAGCATCCTTTCGGCAGAGCCAGCTTCACAGATGTGCAACCCGCACATCTGCACGACCCTGAGCTCACTCTGGGCTTAATGCTCTGCTGTCACCATCTTGACAGTCTTAATACATTTGAACCCACATTTTCATTTTGTAGTGGACCTCACAAACTGTGCGCTCTATCTTGGTTTCAGGGTAGGAAAAAAACAGGTTCCACAGGCTCTGGGCCATCCTGCGGAATTCCCAGATGGCCAGCCCCCCGGAAACCTAAGAAAGGCCAGTACTTGCCTTGGTAAACATCCCCATTCCCTCTGAGCTGGGCCTCTCTGGGAGAGGGGACTCAGGTGACACGGCTGACCATGTTCTTCCTCCTGGCCACCAAGAGACCCTCTCTGTGCCACTGTTACCTACCACTTACTACAACCTGCCCAATACCCACCAAAGGCGACTTGCTACTGGACACGGGTGGCAGCAGCGGAAGCCCGAGGGTGTCACAGCCCCCAAGACATGGAGCCTGAAACAGCTGAGCTGGGGAGGACTCAGCTTCTGCAGCCCGGGCCTGGCACTGACATGGGGTGCGACCGATGGCCACAGAGGGTGATCCGCAAACAACTAGAAATCGATTTTTCTTCTGGGTCCCCTTTGCCAAAGACGACTTTGGCAGGAAAAGGCAACAAATAAGGGAAAAGCAGGGGTGACGGGCCTGGGGCATGTGGGGCTCTAGACCTCTGCCAACTGGCACTGACAAGGAGAAAATCCTGAAATGCCCTAACTTAAATGACAGCAGGCGGAAGGGTGAAAGGAAGAGACGAGAAGGGGTTAATCGATTATCAACTGCAGGGCAAAACCAACAAAAGACTGCTTAGCTCCCGCTCGCTCCCCCGAGTGTGTACTGGAATTTTGGATTAGCTTCCAGGCAGCTAGTTCCAGGATTATCTAAAAGAGGAAACAGCCGGGCAGCAACCAACCCCAGGAGCCTCTGCTCGTTTGCACGTGAACTTTTCAATCTGCTGCCCACGGCCAGTCCACAGAGGCGGACACGTCTATGCCGCTTCGCCGTCTCCCACCCGCTTTGTCTCCGGCCAGTGTGAATTCTTTCTTTCAAAACAACCGACACCTCCCTCCCCACTGACGTATGAAAACGCCCAGCCACTAACTCCAGGACTCAAACCTGCCGGTGGTTTGGACCCCATGTCTCAGGGCCTAGTCTTTTCCTTCCTTCCTTCCTCCCTCCTTCCTTCCTTCCTTCCTTCCTCCCTCCCTCCCTCTCTCCCTTCCTTCCTCTTTCTTTTCTTTTCTTTCTTTCTTTTTTCTTTTTTCTTTTGCCAACAATGGTCCAACAAGCCCTCTCTTTTAGAAAGACTTTCAGCCACGAAAGTTCGCATTTTTCTTAACGGCACTCAGGTGAGAACGTGGGGCAAATGCGACCCGAGAAGCCACGGCGGCTGTGTTTACGGACCTGTGGGCCCTTCTGTCTCACAACGGGAAGGTCTGGTCCCCAGCTGGTGGCCACCCCTTCCCAGAGCGGACACCCTCGGCCTCTGCACCAGGCTTCTCCTCCCACTGAGAGCTACTTACATGAAGATGAGAGCGGCGTCTCGGGAGTAATCCGATAGGATCTCATTCAGCCTCACCTGGCGCAGTGACTAGGGTGAGGAAAAGCCATGTGGTCACTTCCCGCATCCTTGGGGATCGTCCTGTCCCCACCAAGCCTGGGGGGGTCTCTTTTAACATTCGAACAGGATGCATGCATTGTTCCCCCTAAATTATTATAGCCTCCCTGCCTCCAAGATGGAAGGGGACCCTCACAGCAACCGAGTGCCAAGCTCGCCCCCTTGAGGAGCCCTCCTTGGTTTTTCCTTGCCTGACCAAACATGTGCCCATGACCAGCAGGACAGTGGGGGAGCGAGGGCACTTCCCGTGGTGTAGGAAGAGCCGATAGTTCTCACTAGCGGGCAGCTGAGCAAGGCACGCTGACTCCCTGAGCCTCGCTGTCTTCGTCTGTGAAATCAGTATGATGACGGCCCCGCACCCCACCCCAGGGAAACCTCTGGAAGATGCGCAGATAACCTATAAAGCATGGAGCAGAGGGCCTGGCCTGACGAAGCACCGGATACAGAGGCCGCGAGCAGGGAGGGGAGGCTCCTCCTCCTTCATAACAAGGTGGCGAGAGCCTTCTCTGAACTCGGCTCTTCACTCAGCTTTCTCCAATGAGCCAACAGCCGAGCGTGTCCCCTGGGGCAGGGCTCGAGGCTGGCAGATCGGGGTGGGGGGCGGGGGCCGGGGAGACCCCCTCCTACCCCAAGGCCTGTCTCCGAATTGTTTAGAAATGACTGACACGTGGCCTGGCCGTGGACGGCCCCTCCGTCTGAGAGAATGGAAAACTGAGGGGACGTGAGCTGACCTGGGTCAGAGCTTCCTGACCTCACGCTGCCGACATTTGGGTGAAAGAATCTCCGTCGTGGGAACCGTCCTGTGAGCTGTCGGATGTTTAGCAGCGTCCCACCAGGTCTCTGCTCACTCAGTGACAATAGCAGCTCTACCCCCAGCCTCGTGGGGACAACCCAAAATGCCTCCAGGGGAGGCTGATTGTCCGCTGAGGGGCAAAACTGCCCCTCAGGGGAGAACCGCTGACCCCAGGCACACAGGGAACAGACTGTGATGCCCCTGTCCCCCCTGACGGCTCTCCCTGCCCCCCTCAAAATGGCCACAGCAGCCACTACTCTCCTTTAGCCCTGAGATGCTGCCTGGGAATGGGGGGCAGCCATGGCTCTGGGCTGCATCTGGGGCGGAGTCTACAGGCTAAAGGAAGAAGGTCAGTCAGCTTTGCGGGCCCACAGGACAAACTCTACCTCGGTCTTCACAACTTGTCTCATGAGTCCCTTCCACGAGGCACAGAGCAAGGGAGAGAGAGGGAGAAGGACTCTAGGCGGTCCATTGCCACGGCCAAGGTGACTCAGAGTGGGCGGAAGGACCAGGCTCTCATGCCAAGCCTGGCTCTGAGTTCTACAACCCAAAACCGGTTACCCGTCAGGCCGAGCGCTCGTGGCTTGAGGATACCTCAGAGGCTGGGTGTGAGGGGGAGGGGAGCAGGGCTGAGAGTCCAGGGGAGGGCACTGAGGACGCTCAGGATAGATGGGCACAGACAGGGTCCTCGTCCCTGAGAGCACTCGTCCCCACAAGCCCCGCCCCTTCTCCCTCCTGCACCTTGACCCTGTTCTTGTGAATTTCCTCATCCGAGATCTTCCACGGACAGTCCCGCCGCATCTCGGTGACGGTGGCCTCGTCCTTGAAGCCATCGTTCAGGCGGAAGGGCGCGACCATGTCCTCAAACCTCTTGGTGCTGGCGATGGAGAGAGCAGATCAGACCCGGTAAGATGGCCCAGTTTCCCGTGGAAACAGGTCCCCAGAGGGAGATGGCGGGGAGTGCCACAGGGACATACTTTTCAGTCTGAAACCAATCCTGACGCTGCCACTGACATCAAAGCAGCTTCTGCGTTGAACTCAGCACTGACGGTACCTCCACGATGACTGCCCTGGGCCATCTCTACCCACCCAGGTATGACCGTTCCCAGGTATTTACTGGGCGCTATCCTGTGTCAGGCTTGGTGCTACACAGCAGTGAGCAAACCCAGCACAGTCCCTCGTCTTCACAGAGCTCACGCTCTGCTGCGTGATAAATAGGGTCAGAAGTTTTACGACGGCACTGGGATGAGGACTGACGGGCAGGGAAGGCGTCTTCCCAAAGCCAGATACACACAGGGAAGGGGATGCCGGAGCAAACAGAACGGCAGGTGCAACGGCCCCGAGCGGAAATGTGGTGTCTGCAGGAAGAGCCGCAGAGGACCCGTGTGGCTGGACCCGTGTGGCTGGACCCGTGTGGCTGGAGCAGAGGAGGACAGATGGGTGTGAGGGGTCAGGTCAGGCAGGCCTTTGTTATTTGCCCTGAGTGAGGTGGGAAGCTGTTGGAGGCTGTTCTGCGTGATTCGACTTCCATTATTAAAGATAGAAATTCAGACTGGTCAGCATTCAGATGCATTCATCTGAAGCCACATGGATGGATCAGCTCACCTGGGGCAGAGTAAAGAGGAGAGAAGACAGTCCAGGGCTGAACCCCGAGGATGCCAACAGGTGTTAGTCAGTCAGGTAAAGAAGGAAGAGGCAGCAAAGGAAACGAGAGAAGACAACTGAGGGAGGATAGAACCAGAAAAAGGCGTCTTGGGAGCCAAAAGACCTGCTTCAGGAAGGATGGCTGTGATGGCTGGCAGCTGAGCGGCAGAGAGAGCTGAGGACAGAAATGGCTCTGCGGGTCTGGCAGCGTCGAGGTCACTGATGATGCCAGTGAGAGCAATTTCAGTGAAGGAGCCGGGCGAAGCCAGACTGGCACGGCCGGAGCAGGAGGGGGAGGAGGGAGTGACGACTGCTACCATCTCTTTGGAGAAATCTGGCTGTGTGAGGGAGGGGAGGAGCGGTCCAGGAGGCGGAGGCAGAAGCAGGGGCAAAGGAGGAGATTTGAAAGGGGACAGTCGTGTGCTCCCGCCCTGCCCTCCCCTCCGGAAGCTTCCCCAATCTCTCTACGTTCACAGCCTTTCTCAAGGCTTTGCTCCTCCAACAGAGATGACCCTATTCCCCGTTGCGTTCTGGTCCATCTCTGCAGTGCTGTGATAGCCTCTGATAATCTCCAACCCTGCACTGAGCCGGGGTAAATCCTGGAGGACACGGCTGCAGATTACTCATCTCGGCCCCTGCAGCTCCAAGCAAATGGTAGGAGCCAACACATCCAGCCATAAAGTAGTTCCTTTCTTCCCATCTTGATTTCCTTCCCTCCGGGTAATGGGAGGTAAAGGGAGAAGGGCTAAGAGACCAGGACCAACTTGACTTTATGGAGAAGAGAGAGTCCTGGAAAACCTCATGTACTTTGATTTACATAAAGCAAATCCTATCGTGAATATTTTATTTTAAGAATATGAAACCAAATCATAAGAAAGGTATGTAACCCTTTCAGACCCCACAACTGAGCCTTGCTACAATTCACACCAGGGTTTGCTCGTATTCTAAGCATTTGCCTCTGCATGGGGGGAGGCGGGGAGTTTTTGCCCAGACCATTCAACACGTCCCCGCTCTAAACACCAATATGTTAACATAACATCAGGAGCTACAGCTGCTCATGCCTCAGGGCCTTTACACGTTTCAGCCTGTGGAGGAGATGTGCCTCGCCGAAACCCCTGCAGAAGGAGCTGCCATCCAGCCATGAGTTTTGGAGCGTGTGATTCCCCTGCCGCTGGCCACGGCCAAATGGACCAAGGGTAGCCAAGAAAAAGGATTTCCGGGAACCTCTACCGTGACCCAGAAGGAAGGGACAAGCTGGGCCAGTCACATTCTTTTTTCGGGAACTTAAATCAGGCAATGCCTGGGGAAGGAGGCAGCTTGACTGCACAGAAATGTCTAGATGCAGAGCTCAGAAGCCACACTAATAGGCAAAAGCCCCAAACCAGCATTCCTTGACTACTGACTGGGCGCTGTGTGAAGCACTTCCCATGAATTGTCTCTAAGACAGTGGTTCTCAAAGTGGGGTGCCTGAACCAACCCTGAGAACTGGTTAGAAATGCAGGTTCTCAGGCTCTACCCCAGACCTACTGACTCAGAATCTTGCGGGTGGGACCCAGCAAGCTGTGTTTTCACAGCCCTCCAGTTGATTCTGAGGCAGCCGAGGTCTGAGAGCCACTGCTTTATGGAAACGCTCCAGGGTTGGAGAAAATTTTAAAAATCAGTCAATTTTGGAGGTAAAATCAGCCTTTTATGAGCAGCCAGCAGCCTGGGCTTGTGAAGTGTGTAGCCGGAGACCCCCTCGGCCCTCAGGCCTGGGGCTGAGGGGCAGGGCAGGAGCATCCCTTGTGGATAAAACACTGGCTTCTGCTCAAGGGGCGGAACCACCGTGACCTGCACTAGTAAGCACTTAAAAACACTCAGGCTAAGAAAAGCATCGATGTCAACTTTCATTGTCCTCCGCGCAGGTGCTTCTGGCAAAGACAAGAGCTCTCATATGCAAAGGAAGAAACCCAAACACGAAACAAACAGCTGCCAACTCCGGCCCTTCCTCTTTGGTTCCATGAGCCCCGTCTAGGAGGGGGCAGGGAGGACAGCGCCTCTGCCCCTGGCTCGCCAGAGAGAAAGGGACAACAGGCACACAGCTGGCCCTTCGGCCTGGACCCCGCCCCCTCAACACAGGGTACTCACTGCTCAGCCCGAGGCTTCTGGTTGATGTCGGGAAGGACGTGAACTTCGTGGAATCCCAGTCGGAACTTGCTCAGCAGAGAAATAATCCTGGAAGACAGAGATTTTTAAAAAATGCATTCATTCATTCAGTTAATTTTTACTGAATGCCTACTGAGGATATGGCAGTGAGCAAAACAAATCAAATCCTGCCCTCGTGGAGTCTGCACTCTAACCTGGGAAGGGGGCATACGACAAACAAATATTGATGAGGTAGGTCGGCCGATGACGAGTGAAGTAGAAAAGTAATTGACTAGTATTCCCCGAGTATCTGGTGGCCAGCTCTGTGCTACCTCCCATTTTAATGCATCTACACGTCTGATCTTATTACAATGCAGATTCTGATTCAGCTGGTCGGGGGTGGGACTTGGGATTCTGCATTTCTGACAAACTCCCAGGTGATTCGATGCCGCGGGTCCATGGACCACACTTTGAGAAGCAAGTATCTAAGGGATGGGAAGGTGAACCATTGCAGGGTGGCTAAGCAAACAAAGACAACCACATGAAATAAGTTCAGAAGCAGGAGTAGCAAGCCAGATGGTGCTGACTTTGCGTCAAAGAGGAGGAGGTGCCAACTGTGGTTTGCAGCAGTCAGGGAAGGCTTCACAGAGGAGGTAGCAATCTGTCTGGATGATGCATGGTAGGTAAGACTCTTACAGACCAAGGGGGTGGGGCAGGGGTTTCCACACTGGAATCACCCAAAGAGCCTTATAAACAATGCACTTGCCTTGGCCTTAGCCCCCCATATGTCAGAATCCCTGGGTGAGACATAGCTTTGGGGATATCCCAGTTCTCATTGGTGGGGAGTGAGCACCCCAGGAAGGAAGTTCACATGAGCAAAGGCATGGATGGAGTACAGGAGCCGGGAGGGGCGGAGGGAGGGGAAGGACCAGGCTGGGGCCCGGCTGTCAAGCCACTTCTGATCCCTGAACTTGGGAGTGAAATTAGGACAGCAGCGCTGTGGGCAGACGGCTTGGCGTGCAGTGCAGGTGTGGCAGGCTTGGGCAAGGCCTGGGCAGGAGGCAGTGCCGGCCTGGCCTCAAGGTCATGAGGAAGGCAGAGGACATGGCCTGGTCAAGACACAGGTGGGAGGTAGAGGAGATTCCACAGCCCTCACGTGGAAGACACCCTGTGGCCCCAAGATGCCATGGCCTTGAGCCAAACAAAACCTGTTGAGGCCTGCTTCCATCGGGAGCCAGAACAGGAAGCTGAGGCTGACTGGCTGTTGGAAAGTCACAGAGGAGCCAGCTGCTGCTTTTCCCAAGCATCCCTTCCCGGGCGTGGTGAGAGGGGCCTTCCGGTGGAAGAGCTCTTGTCGGGGGTGAGGACCACGAGACCGGACTGCCGGGTCGTCCTCAATGCCCGCAGCGGGCGACTGGGGGCGCCGTGGGGATGTGGTCCTGCACAGCACTAGGGTGGCACAGGCCACAGGGCCCTGACTAGGGCCTGGGCAGTGTCCTCTCTTTGGCTAATTAATTGCACAGCCTTGGCCAAGCCACCCCATCTTTCCCAGCCCGTCTGCCCCCTCTAGCAGTCCTCCATCCTTCCACCTTCGACCCCACTTGACCTTTCTCCAAAGCAACAATGACCCACTTCTAGGCACACATACGCCACCTGCCCAACGCCTGCCACCTCCACAGCTGTGTAGCTGCCTCACCAGGTACGTCCTCTGCAGCCCAGATGAACTCGCATTCTTACTTAGCTACATCTCGAAAGAAACTCTCATATCACAGCTTTAAACAGAATACCAGCATCTCTTGCCAGAAAGAGGTGACCGACAAAACTCGAGTAAATAAACCAAAAGGTCACTAAATTCTGGCCGAATGCTGTCGCCTGCCAAGCTCCCAGCCAGGCCCACCCTTTCCTGCTTAGCTGGATTCTGTGGGTTCCCTTTTCCTGTAGATTCAGCCACACATTTGCAAGAGAATTAAAAGTCGCTTATTCGGTGGGATTTGCTGCTCTGTCCCCTGGCCACTAAAATCACCCCTTATCTCACCAGAGGTGACAATCTCAGCTTAGGGGGACACTGCCCCAAGGATTCTAAGTTCTGCCTCATTTCACAGGAGGACGGGCCTTCTCCAACCTTTATTTCAAATCTCCTGGAGGAGATTTGTGGTTTTAACATTTCACACCCCTCCCTGTCACGGCCAGGACTGGGGTGTCTTCCTCCCCCTTCAGGGGGACAGGACACCAAAACCACTGAAATGGACAGAAACCTGCCCAGAGCACCCACCCACTGCTACGACCTGGACAGAGCTGATCCCCCTGGGGACAGGGGGACAGGGGGACAGGGTGAAGGGAGCCGGGATGGCCCTGGTCCCTGCCGGCACTCCCCACTTACGCCTTCCTCTCCTGGTCCATCCTGTTGATCTGGCCCCCCACGAACACTCGGATCCTGCATTTGCTCCATCTCTTCTTGCGGCCGAGGAGGTAGGGGATGAGGAGGGTGAGGCCTGGCAAGGAGGGTCCCAGTGAATCTAGAGGAGCATGCTCCCGGGGTAGGGCACTCTCTGGGTTCCCCCCTCCCCCTCTCTGCACCTCAGTTTACCCATCTGTAGAAGGAGCATGCTGACTAAACCAGAGTGGCACACGGGGCTCCGTGGGCCGGAGTTAATTTGGCCTACGTGGTGCTTTTAAATAAGTGAGCTGGCATTTAATAATTGGGGAATTTCACAGGAAAACCAGGATTCCTGGCATTCCTTAAAGACTGAAAACTTGACCAGTGAGTAGGAGCCCCCATTTCTACCTGTCATCTCACCAGACAAGGTCAAAGACTAGTTGTCACTTATGACCGCATAACCCCGGACGAGTTACTTCACCACTCTGGGCCTCAATTTCCTCGTTTGTAAAGGGGGTTAACGATAGTTCCTACCGGGAGATTGCGTTAGGTCAGCCCACATAAAGCACCGAGCGTCAAGCCTAGAGCAAGTGCCCAGCCATATCAGCTATCGTGAATAGGATACGTCCTATCGGAGGAGAGTCACTTTTTCTCTGTCTAGGACTCTGTCAGAGGGGGGAACAATAAAGTTGAGAATCACATGTTTTAAGAAAAATAGAAACGAGTGTCTTTCTTTGGAAAGTGAAGAATATTCATAAGTGTTCCTGTGCGCCAGCCCATCCCCCTCATTTTATGTCACGTGCTGTGACCCCTGCGGCCTCTCCAGTTTGAAGGTTCCATCTCATGTTGACCTCGGCTCCTCCCCATTTTATAGCTGAAAAACGAGGCCAAGAGAGGGGCTCAGCCAGGCTCCCCCAAGCCCAGGGGCCCCTGTCCCCCTTTGCGGGGCTCTGAGGTCCCACCAGAGGCCTTGTCAAGAACGGCCAGGAAGGGCAGGCCAAGGGACAGAGTCACGGAGGGAAGACGGCCAGGGGGAGAGCTGGCGTCTGAGGGCACACTGACCGCCGTCATCAAACAGCCAGTAGATGTCGATGGTCTTCTTGCCCTGCTCGGACTGGAAGATGGTGCTGGCCTGCTCCTCCCGCACCAGGGCCGCGGGGTCCACTGTGGGAGCAGAGGGGCAGGTCAGCTAGGAGCAGAGCACATCCAAACGCCTGAGTCTGTCTGCAAACAGTCGGCTCTCCTGCGAGGTGGACTCTGTCACCCGGGCTGTGCACACAGCCATCCAGAGCTCCCCGCCGAGGGTGTGCATGGGGCATGGGCAGCAGAGCGCCCCCAGCGGCCCCTCGGACGCCAAGATGTGATTTGCCCCTCACGAATGCCCACAGGATGCCCCCGGCTCCTGCACCGTAGGTGCCCCTGCCTCTTCCCTCACGTTCGAGCATGGCCAGAGGGCCTTGGAGGGGCTGAGACATCGACCCCAGAGCCCGCTGGGTGGGCTCCCACGGTGCCTAGACACTGAGTAACCCAGCAGGGCTGTAGGCTTTAATACTGCCCAAGTCACCAGCCCACCCCCGCAGCCCCTGAACCCAGGGCCTCAGGTGTCTCCAGCCTTGACCAAGTTCCCGTGGGACCGTCACTAGCTGCCACACAGGGTGAGAGTGCCCCAAGCCTCTGAGTGAGGTGGGGACTGACGTGTGCCAGAGACAGATGGCCTGGCCCGGCTGGCACTGGCTTCCTTGCCGTCCTCCGCTGGGTCAAACACAGGGTTAACTGCAAGAGAGGGGCAGCCATGTCACCAGCCTGTCCTCACCTGGCACTGCTAGTTCCTCCTCTTCCAGGCTCCCCCTCACCAGCACCCCCTTCTTAGCAAAGGCCCCCGTCCTCTCTGAGACCTTCCTGAGCTGTGCCCTGGGTCAGTATCATGTGTGAAGTGACTCGTGGGTCCACTGGGTTCCCACCAGAACGTCGGCTCCCCAAGGGCAGACTTGGTTCTGTTCCCTGCCGTACCACCGGCGCCGAGAACAGCGTTGGTCAGAAGCACGGTTGCTGCTCTGTAAAGGCTGCTTGCGTAAACAGCCACCGATCTGCTCTGTGCCGAGCACGCCCTCGGCACTCAGGGACACAAGCAAACAAGACCCAGGCCCCGGCTGCAAGAAACACAGCGGCTTCACCTGCCCCCGCCCCCGTTTGTTTTCATAATGCTATTTCTTTCATACCTCTCAATATTACTTATCCAGAGTCAGCGTATTGACATGTGACTTTAAAAGTTAAATATATCCCAGCTCGGTGGCCCAGTGATGACCTTGGAGACCGAGACGCCCCGTTTTCAAGGCCTCTGTGTGTATTTCCACTTTCTGGTCTTACGTGGACTTTCTCCCCTGCCCCCTCTGTTAGATCCTCGTCTTCCCGTCTGGTTAGAGGCACTGATCGTGATTCGGGAAGCTCTGAGCTCCAGTTCTGTCCCCAGCTGGGAGCATGACCTCCAACTGGTCACTTTCCCTTTCTGAGCCTCGGTTTCTCCATTTAGAAACCTGACGAGCTCTAAGGGACCCTCAAAATCTGACTTCCTAGGAGTCTGGGACCTTTCATTCCTCATTCATTTTCTCCTCCCTTCCCTTGATCACGGAAAACGTGAGGTTCTAGAACTTTCTGGGACCCCGTTCCGGTTTTTGGCAGGAGTGCCGAGAGCAGGTGGGCGTGTACTCACTGTGCGCCTGCATCACCTCCGAGATGTTGAGCCCCTCACGCATCCTCATGACACACACACTGTAGTTGAAATCAAAAGCATCGCTGGAAAGAGAGGAGGCGGAGTCAGGCTCCTCCCAGGCCCACCCCCAGCCTCCAAGCGTCCCCCAGCCCCCAGGACCCCCGAGACCCGACGTCTAGAGCTGCCCCTGCCTCCCTCCGTCTCCTTTCTCCTCTCTGGGCCTCTGTCTCCCCATCTGTGAAATGCGCAGGCAGAACTGGAGAGTGCCCCAAATGCTTCTAGCTCTGTGGTCCAGGGCACCGTGGGTCCCACAGACCCTGCCCCGAGGGGACACTGAGTCAGGCCAGTCTTTGAGCCAGGCCCTGTCCTCCTGATCTGTTTGGATAATCCTCACGACTCTGCCAACAGAGGTGGGGATGAGAATTATTATCTCCATGTTACAGACACAAAATCTGAGTCTTGGAGTGTAACTTGCCCATGATCACACACGTAGTGGCCAGCTGGGCTTAGAATTAAATAGCCAAGACTGTAAGCCCTGCCTGAGCTCAGGCACGCACGCAGGAATGGCCTCGCACATGAAGGCAGCGGTAAATTGTCTATGTGGAATGTCTAGAAGATTCCTGCCCCAGAAGTATATTTACAGCACTGGAGAGCCCACTGTTAGGGCCGACCTGACAGGCTGTCCTCTCTGGAATCCTGTAGTCACACATCCCTGGGACAGGGGCCTCCCAGCCCAACATGCTGGAGTCTCAGCTGGGAGTGTGCGGAGCAGGTGTTCCCCGCCCCCTGCTGTAATTCTCTTAGAGGCAGCTGAGAGGCACTGCCTGGTCCTCAGCAGACCTGCAAGCAGGTCCCAGGTCCCCAAAACTCAGCCTCGTGTTCTTTAAATGTCCCTCTACACTGCCTCTCGGTACTACGTCAATGAGGAAAAGTGACTCAGACAAGCATTTTCTGAAACTTTCACAGCAAGAGCTGAAGGAGAAAGAGTTTGAAGTTGACCCTGAAAACCCCGGGGATTATATCCCTCCCCCCGGCCCTGATCCCATTCCCCACAGGCCCCACAGTATAGCCTCGCTCAAGGCTTGGCTTCCCTTCTCCCTCAGGGGCAGCACCTCACCGCTCTGGAGCTGGCTATCTGCAGGTCTTCTGCAGCCCACAGGAGGGCACGAGTCATCACCTAAGACCCCATATTTTCAACTTCTCCGAAAAAGCAATCTGGCAACACTGGGCCCACATGTCTACCTGGGCACAATTGGCTGGAGCCAAGCAACAGCTGCTCTGTTGGCCCCAGACCCCACTGCTTCCTACTGTCGCACACCTGAGCCACTTTGCTCTCTGTGTTACCTGCCTGATCCCTCCCTACGCATCTTGGTGGCCACGACTCACAGGTCAGGGTGGGGAACCCTTAGTCCATCTGTTTCTTCCTCCGCTTTGAACCAGTGACTCAGCTTCTTAGGCACCACTGCTTACCCTCCAGCTCCCAAGGCCCAGGAAACCCCGAAGGACCGTAGCTGACAGACAGACCGTGGCTGACAGACAGACGCAGGCCCCGCCCCCTCGCGCTCACGCACTGCAGGATGCCGATGTAGTCCTCCACCGCAGCGGGCTGAGCCGACTGCCAGTTCTTCTTGAACCCGACCACCAGAATGTTGGGCTTCATTCTCCCGAGACCTGCGGCCTGCCCGGAGGAGGGGTGAGGCGGGGGGGTGAGGCCTCACGCCCCGCAGGGGCCCCGTTCTCCGACTAGGGTGACTCTCGCTCCCTCAGCCCCAGCTGCCCCCTCCTAGGGGCGGTTAAGGGCTCTGAAAAGACATCCCCCAGCTCAGGGTCCTGTCTGCCTGGACGCACCCACGAGAAAGGTGAAGCGACAGCCCAAGCCACACCCCGCGGCCCCTCCAAGCCTGGGCCCAGGCAGGGACTGTCCCACTAGTTCTGGATTATCTCAACTCCTGCTGCTCTCGTGAATTATTTCTCATGACACGGGACTTGAATTTGGGTGTCAAGCTTGGAGAATTCCTGGGTCATCTGATCCATCATCTTTGATAGTTTTTTTAATGTTTAAAAATTTTGAGGTGAAATTCACATAAAATTAACCATTTTAAAGTGCATAATTTGGTGGCATTTAGCACATTCATGATGTTGGGCAACCATCACCTCCATCTACTCCCAAAATATTTTTATAACCCCAAAAGGAGACCCTGTATGCTCTCTTTTTTAAAGCATTAAGAAATATTTAAAACAATGAAAAAAGAATTCCCATACGTTGACTCAGAACTGACAATTGTTCTTTTATCCATGCATCCCATTTTACAGACGGAAAGACTGAGCAGTAAAACGAATTGCCTGGTGGAACATTCTAGAGCTTGATCGGAATGGTGGTTTCACACCACTGACTGGTGTCTCCATATGTAAACATTTATCAAACTACACGCTTAATATTTTACTTTATGGTCTGTAAGTTATATCTTTAAAAAAAAAAAACGAGATGTGCCTGAGGTCACGCAGTCCCCACAGGCTTCGGAGTCAGCTCTCCCCAGTCTTGGGCACTCGGAGAAAGTGCCCTGGAGCAGCATATCTGGGGGCGGGGTGGGGGGCAAGAAAAGTGGGATCCCTGTTGCAGCAAAAGGGGCTTCTACTGGCCCTTCAGGATGTCCTGCCTTCCAGGTTGTGAGACCAAGTAATAAGGCCTGCAGGGGAACCCCAAACCTGCATGAGGATCTGGACCCCACTGCGGAGGTCCTCGGCAATGACGTCCGAGTAGAAAGCCTTGATCTTCCTCTTGTTCAGCCACTTGGTGTGCCCGTTGGCGATGAGCCGGAGCTCAGGCATCCTCTGTTTGCGGGGTCCCTGGGGGGGTGGAGGCAGGTGACATCGGGGGCTGCCTTTGCCCTCCGGCCTGAGACTCAGCCCCTCTCCTGCCCCAGAGGCTGCCTCCATGGGCTCGGCGGTGCCCAGTAACCTTTACGGAGTTAGGAGAAGGAAAGAAAGAAGGTGGGGGAGGGGAGAGGGGTGTCCCTGCTGGTGGACATTGCACCCTAAGGCTCCTGCGGGAGTACAGCCCCGCCCCACCTCTAGGGGGCACTCACGACGAGCACGTGGCCACAGATCATCAGGCTGAGGTTCCGGGTGAAGGTGCCCACAAAGTCCACCAGGGCTGGGCGGAAGTTGGGGGGTCCTGTGAGCACCAGGCACTGGGGCCTGAGGAGGGGAAGGAAAAAGGGCATGAGCTATCAGATGGGGGTCTGGATGCCAACACAGGCACCCCACAATTTCCATCACCTCCTGGGTCTCCCTTCCTAGACAGCCTCCAGCAAGACCCCACACACTTTGGGCCTCATCTTTCCATCTGTGACTCAAGGGCGACTTTGGGGGCCTTTCCGGCTCTCATAGTGGCCACCACACTGTGTCTCTATTGTCCTTCCTGCTCAGGCCACCAGATTCTCCACTGGGCAAACCATTCTTCTCACTCCTCCTCCCGATGCTCCTGCCCGACCAGCCAGGCACGGCAGTGGGAAGAATAAGGGCGGGTTAGGGGAGGCCCACCGCTTATGAGTTCACTGTGTCACCTGGGCGGGTGACTCGGCCTCTGGGTCAAGAGGCAGCTGAGAGTTGTGGTCAAGGGCCACTACCAGACTCAACGGGAGCCAGACGAAATGGGCCGCTTGCAGCTGTGTGACCTGGGGCCAGCTGCGTAACCTCTCTGTGCCTCAGCGTGCTCATCGGTGAATGGAGCACATTCACAGGGCTGTGGCGTAAGGCTCTCTGCGCAGCAACACAGCATGAAGCTACAGCTGCTTATTAGCATTACAATCCACTAGGGATGGGTCCTGGGCACCCGGTTCTCCCCACTGAGGTGGGGAATCGGCTCGGCAGAGTCCCCAGCAGAGGCTCGTCACCATCAGCCCCATGAATGGCTGTGATGGAAATTACAATACCAGATCGCCCGATGGAACCCTTCACGTTTTGGGGAGCATGTTCCTCTGTGGAAACTGAGGTGCAGAGAGGTCGCTCAACTCGCTTGGTCCCCATTGGGTAAAGTCGACCCTGGTCCCCTGACAGCCAGGCGGTGCTCCTGCACCTCTGTTAGTTGGTGGGGGTGAAGGGGGGAGCGGGCGCGGGCATGCCCACCCTGGGTCTGCCCTTGTCAGGCGACAGTTCTTGGCCTGGAGCCTCCCAGAATGGGGCCACGGTGGCCCTCGATCCCAGGCGGGCCCTGGAGGCTGTGCTCACCGGTAGTTCTTGATGTGGTCCTCCACGTCGTTGAGGCCCACCGAGTAGCTCAGGGCCAGGTTGTAGGAGCCGGCCTGTACCGAGGAGCCCCAGTTCACCCCTGCGGGGCAGAGCGCAAGATTAGAAACCCCAGGTGTGCGGAGCGGGGCATGGCGGCCTTCGGGAACCGAGCAGGGCCCCCTGGCGGGCACAGCCTGTTCATCTGTTTCTAACGTACCATGTGACTACATATTCAAAACTTATACACGAAGGTATTAAACTCTACAGAATATTCTCTTCCCTTGACAAACAGACATTCACAATGACCTGGAAGGCCAGGTTCAAATGTAGGATTCTAGGCTTCCCTTGGGTTCTGCGTCCCACCCCCAGATCACTGTCACCCCAGCATCCTTGCCTGCATGTGTGTAGACACCCTTGCTTATATGGCCATACTGTGTCCACCTGTCCTTCAAGCAGCCAGCCTTTGGGTACACCTCAGGCCCAGGCGTGCACACCTGCAGGCTGGCCACTCTCGGGTGGGTAGACCCGAGGAGGCAGTTCCAGGATCCTGGGTACCCAGAGGGTGATCCAGATGTGGAGGCGTGGGCTCTGAGTGGGTACATTTTAACAGGCTCCTTGCCCCACAAGGAAGGACAAGGCTGGAAGGCCTGAGAGGGGCCACTGAACAGAGCCCGATGCAGGCCCTTTAGCTGGGCTGAAGGACAGGGCAGCCCCTCGGCAGCCTCACGGGGGACGGGGCCAGGGGGCGCCTGAGTCCCTCGGCGGCCTGAAACTGCACACCTGGCTTCTTGTAGATCACGTAGAGCAGGAGGAAAAGGACCAGGCCGATGGCGATGAGAGCCGCCCACCAGGTCAGAAGGAACATGATGACCACGGAGATGACCGCCCCGAAGAGCGCCGCCCACTTGCTGTAGTAGCGAAACGAGGGTCTCCACCCTGGGTGGGGGCACAGGTCAGTGGCACACTCAGCACTCTGGAGCCTCCTCCTGGGCCAGTGCTGCTGGGCAGGGCCTTGGCGGCAAAGCCAGCAGTGCCCACCCACTCACCCCACCTCTGGGGGCTGGGCCCGAAGGCGCTGGGAGGACCTCGCCTGGCGTTTTGATGCAGGCTACACCCAGACAGAGGCGTCCAGCTGCAGACCACAAGTATGGCCACGAGACGTCCACAGTCAGCAACAGCACAGGCTCCCGTGGCTGTTGCAGGGCCAAGGGGCAGCAATGTGGGAGGAGGACATCATTCTGCCGGGGCCTCGCTAGGGACAGCTGCCCCACGGCACCACTACACGGTCCATGAAAAAGGTGGCCCAGGACCGGCCCATCAGCAATTTGGAGCTAATTATTATTATTATCATTTGAATATGGTGCCTGAAATTGGCTTCCATCCGAGAGGTGACTGTGGTCTGCCCACCTGCATCCACGCCTTCCACGCCCCTCTCCCTGCCTCAGCCCCGGTGCCGCCCCCCGTGGAGGGGGCGGGGTTGCTCACCAGGCGAGTTGGTGATGGAAGCGTGGAAGCAGCTGAAGTTGATGAGCGCGTAGGAGCACAGGAAGAAGTTGGAGATGATGGGGGCGATTGTGTTGAGCTCCGCTTCAGGGACGCGGAGAGAAGGAGGACAGTCCGTCAGGCAGCTGCACCGAGGAGCCGCCCGGCACCCTCCCTCGCAGGGCGGGGCACCCCAGACGGGCCTCTGAGGCTCGGTGAGGCTCAACCTTTTCGTCTGTGAAATGGGTCCATCGTTTTGTGACGCTCAAAGGGCCAATGTTTTGTGAACTGTAAACAGCCGGCTTTTAAGCAGATGGAGAGCAGTGTGAGGGCAGATTCCATCGGGTGATGAGAGGACCCAGGACAGTGGCCGTCATAGTTTTTTTGTGACCACAAATTACAGTAAGAAATACATTTTATAATGTGACCTGGATGCATGTTATCTTTTTCTCTGAAACCCTGAGACCATATCACATATCACAGCGAAACCCACTCAAGAACTGGCTCGTTCCCTTCCCTGTCTTGCTTTTCCCCTCCCCAGCCACCCCCCTGGCACCCTCAAACACACTTTTGCACATGAATCCTTATCTCGGTGCCTGCTTCTGGGGGATCTCAAAACAAGGCAAGCACCTCCTCTCTGTACACGATTCCATTGAATGGCCGCAAGAACCCTTCCCCAGAGCTTCTGAGGTGACCGTCCTCAGTCCTCAGTCCAGTCGGAACCGGCCCCCAAATAAAAGGACATCGAATCTGAGTCTGGGGTAGATTGTGGGGTGAACAGGAAGCAGAGCTAGGTGGGGGGCATCAGGTCTGACTGGACGTTTCCATCTCCTGGGGGTGACCCTGCTACCTCCCCACCTGGTTCAGGATCCAGGAGTGTCCGTGTCTGGGAAGGTTCCCCTGAGCGGAAGTGACTCGACCGCTAGGGTGAGTCTCATGAAGTGGTGATGCCAGCCTGAGTAGCAGGGCTTCAGCCGTGGCAGGCCCACAGGCCTGCCAGCCGCTGACTGCACCCCACTCCAGCACAGGGAGCAGGGGCCAGGAGGTCACTGTGCCGTGGCATGGCTGCTGTCTTCGCTTGGAGTGGCCACCTCCCTCCTAGCGAGTTCTGTCTCGTTGGCTAAGTAATCAGGAAGTACTGGGGAGAGTGCACACGTGAGCGCGTGCACATACGAATGCACGTGTGTGTGCATGTGTGTGCGCATACAGTACAGGCTCTTCCTGCCCATGCGGGAGACACCTGCTCCGCCCTATTGCTCCCATTTTGCAGAGGAGGAAACCGAGACTCAGGGAGGTGCAGTGATTTGTCCAAGGTCACACGACTGGCACCTGGCAAAGCCAGGATAGAAGGTCCTCTAACTAACTGATCAGCTGGGATCTTTCGCCTAGGGCATCCCTCGCCTTGAAGTCCAAGGGCCCTGTCAGCTCAAGGTCTGAGAAACGAGGTGTGTCTAGTTGATACCCCTGCAGAGATCTCGATCCAGCTGTTTGCAGAAGCTCCCAAGGAGGGGCCGGTCAGCTTGTCCTGTGCTCCAAAGATGGCCTGGGGACTAATTCAGACCTGGGAGGGGAGGGGTCCCAGCCTCGAGGACAGGATAATGCAGAGCCAGGGAAAGCAGGTGGGGTCCCTCCTAACAAAATAGGATTGTCCGCCTGCCTGGCATGGAGTGGGAGCCACCCTGTCTGGGGGTGAGGGAAGGAGGCAGGATGACATGACCTCCCAAAGTCTCCCTCCAGCTAGGGCCTCGCCCACTCAAGAGTTATTCACGGAGCGCCCACTGCCTGCCGGGCCTGGCCGGGCGCCGGGCGCTGGGCGCAGAGGTGAGCAGAGGGGAGAGAGCCCCGGCCCCACAGCCCTCATGGCCCGTCAGGCCCCTGGGTGCCCCGGCAGCCTCTCACCGATGATGATGAAGGCCACCGCGATGACGTAGGCCAGCAGGTAGCCCCGCACTGGCTCCTTGTTCTTGCCGTACCCCTTGCCGAAGAAGCCGATCAGAGGGTACAGCTGGTCCTCGCACAGGCACTGCGGGCACAGGACACTTTGCTCGCCCGCTGGCCGGGCCCTGTCCCCTCCCCTGCAGCCGCCTGGACACCAGACCTGCTGACTCCCTCTTGCCCTCAACAGGGCACTGCCCCATCTGGGTCCCGCCTGCTTCTCTGTTAAACGGGAGCGATGCCCCCGCCCTCCCCGCCTCATCGGGAAGATAGCGAAAGGGCCAAACGAGAGGGGCTGACGGCATCGGGTGAAGGTGGCCTGGTGGAAATGCAGACGGGTGCCAGGCTGAGGGTTTGGGCGGGGAACACGGGTGCTCTTTAAGCATCCTGCAAGAAGGTGGCTGCTTCCTGCAGGAGTTCGCTCATGGCCCCGTTTTCCTCCATTCTAGATAGCCCAGTCACATGGTGCCTCCAGGCCTCCGCAGCAGTCACCTGGGGACCTTTGCACCTGCCCCCCTTCTGCAGCCTCACCTGGAACACTTTGGCGGCAGAGACGAGGCAGGCCAGGGCGGAGGAGAGGGTGGCCCCAAAGATGCCGGCCGTGATCAGCGGTGCAAAGCCTGACACCATGCTCATGGTCTGCATGGACATGGGGTTCAGGGCCCGCACGGTGAGAGCCTGGGCCCGGACTCCCCACCTGGGGCACTGCAGTCCCCTCTGCAGGCAAGGGGCAGGTCCTGATGCCACCATCTGAGCCCACGACCATCACCCAGGGGTCCCAGGGCCCACTGAGGCAGGGACTGGGCCCGTGGCCCCCCACCTGAGCCCGAATCTCTTTCCCCCGAGTCTGGGACCTAAGCCCCCCAAACCAAGTCTTTCCCAGTCGGTTCCATCTGGGGTCCACCTGGCCCCTCCCTGTGACTGGTGGGGCCGGCGCTCAGGCCCAGGCTGCAGGCACCTGGTAGTAGTTGATGAGGCCATAGCGGCAGCTGTGCTGCTGGGAGCACTCGGTGAAGTTCCAGCCATAGCTGCAGGCCAGCCCCTCGCAGGTGCCAAAGCCAGCGGTCACGGTGTCATTCAGGACCCCGGAGGCATCGCGAACCACACAGGAGCCTGGGGAGGGAGGAGGACTCGGGCCATATCCCTTGGCCATCTGTGAGCATCTCACCTCGCGAGGCGCTGACTGAAGCGAGAGCACCGGTGAGGACCCCCGTAACAGGCGAGCGGCGACAGCCCGGGCCTGGGTTCAAAGCCCGGCTCCGCCACTCCGTGGCCGTGTGACCTTGGGCAGGTCGCTGAACCACTCCGAGCCCTCGCTTTCTCCTCCGTAGAATGGAGGAAATGACGGTGCCCAGATTCAGTGTGATAAGGCGGAGAAAGGGCCGGGCACGCGGTGAGTCAGCGCTGGTGTCACCTTGAGCATCATCATTGCCGTTATTATTCCTATCATCGCAGCATGATTTATCCCATAGGATTTTCACACCCTTGAATATGTAACTTCAGGTTGGAAGGGACTGAGGAGCCCGGTCTGACTCATCCCCATCTTCCCCACAAAATACTTCCCCACGACGAAGATGTCTGATCGCCACCAAGGTAGCCCGAAGATAAGGTCCAAGGCTCTACTTCCTGGGGTCGCCAAGTCCTCCTTGCCCAGCTCGCCCTATTAGAGAGAGGCACCCACCCTGCGACCCCCTGCGGTGGTTTGGGCTGGCTACTTACCGATGGTTGCTGAGATGGCCAGGTAGGAAACGGTCGTCCAGAAAATGGCCATGAGCGTTCCCTTGGGGATGGCTACAGCAGGGTCCTGGGGGAGGGAGGAAGGAAGTGGGGTACCAGGCAGCTTCTGGGCTTCCTTCCAGGCCCTGCCCTTGTCTGAGGCCAGGGGTGGGGCAGCAACCCCTGACCTTGGCCCTCAGAGCCCCCTTCCTGGTGGCACAGAGGACTTATGAAGGAGGACAGGACACAAGCCAGTTCATGGGAACCCAAAGCAGGGAGAGAAATTCCAACTAGCTCCACACCTGGTCTGTGTCCCTAAGACACTGGCAGGAAGCAGGTGCTCAAAAAATACCCATTGAATGATAACGGTGTTGCGATAAAGTTGAGGCCTCTTTGTTCTAGAAACTTGCATCCTCTGCCACCTGAGCGTGTGGCTCTGGGCAAGCCCGTGACCCTCCCTAGGCTTGGTTGGCTCCTCTGCAACATGGGGGTGATGGTGGCATGAGCCCCTATGGCTGCCCAAGGATAATGTTTGTAAAGAAGGAGGCACGGTGCTGGCCGCATGGTAAAAATGACAATGACCTTGGCAACCAGTCCCTAGCATTTCCTCTGTGCCGGGCACTGTTCTAAGCATTAAATTAGCACTTTGAATTCTCACTCCCTGTCCTACGAAGCGGAGGCGGGCTATGTTAGCCCCATTTCACCGATGGACTAGAGAGATTTTAAGGGACTTGCATAAAATCTCCATGAATGGGAGGTGCTCTTCTGCTGAGGACACCTCATCCCACGAATGAGCAGAGGGCTGGATCCAGGAGGGCGGGGCTACTTCAGGGCTCGAGGGCCTTAGGACAGAGCAAAGGTGCCCCTCACCCAGCTCCAAAACAGCCGCCTGGGCCTTACGCCTGATACTGCCCCAGTGGTACCCTAAGAAGCTTGATGAAGCAGGTAGGTAAATCCCAAGGCTACGATGATCTGTAACAGGGCTGAGAGGGGAACTCGGCTGTCTGAGCACAAGCCTGGTCCTGCAGGGACCTCAGGACAGGTGGACCAGGCCTCTGCTGGCCGCTCCCCAGAAAAGGGAGGGGGCAGCGAAACACGGCTGCTCTCCAGTTCCCAGGCCCCACGGTGCACCTGCCCCCCACCCAGGCATATCCAGTTAGAGCCAGGCTGGGGTTTGAGATCGTCTCCAATGCAGTTATTAATTCGTTTAAGAAAATACATCAAGGGGCATCTTTTGAGTGGGAACAAAGACTGAGAAGGGTTTCCAGCACGAGCCAGGCTCCTCACCATCCCTTCCGCTTGTACCCACCTCCTCTGACCCTCCTGCCAGCAAGGGCTCCGCGCTGTCTCCTGTCTCATCTTTCAAAGCCCAGCTCCAGCCCCACCCCACCCAACAGGTCTGCTGGGGCCCCTGCTGACATCAGTCTCTCCTTCTCCCCGGCTTTATAGCTCTTGATACATCTATTCTCCCGCCTCCCCTTGGCTATGTTTCAGAATTATTCATTCAACAAACGTGTACCGAGCACCTAGTATGTGTCGGACTCTTAGCTGGCAATGGGGACACAGAGGGAGGCCTCAGTTATCCAGATGCAGGGGGACAGAGGCATAAGTGGCCTGATGTCATTATGCCAGGGAACCATGTCTCTGACAGGAAGGCCGGGGGAGATGTAAAGAGGGAGCGGTTGGTTGTCTGAAAGAGGAACGGCACTTCGTCAGGCGAGGGAACAAGGGCAGGGGGTCCCAGAGAGCAGTGGCGAAGGCGCAGAGGAGGGACACGGGCAAAGCGGTAGATTCTCAGGGTGGGGGCAGGGGTCCTGGGTGGGGCAGCAGTGGACTGGGGCCTCCTACGCTGAGCCAAGGAGCCTGCCCGCACAGGACAGCGGAGAGCCCGGGGGGATGTCAGCCCCGCGAAGATGAGCTAGGGAGGAAACTAACCCATTTGGGGCTGTCCCTCAGGGCCTAGAGTGTAGCTGATGCCAACCAACGGTCTCGGAATTGAGTGGAGTAAGTGGCATTGGCTTGGACTGAGTAGAGTTGGACTGGACTGGATTTTAGACACTCCGGCCCCGTGGTCTCAGTGCCAAGCTCCGTGCCCCGTGGGAGGTCCTCATAGGACAGGGCCAGGAAGCAGGGGGGATGGGCGTGCTGCTCACCTTGAGGTCCCCGGAGATGTTGGCCCCTGCCAGGATGCCTGTGGCTGAGGGGAAGAAGATGGAGAACATCCCGAAGAAGCTGCCGTCCGCGCCCCGCCAGTCGGGCACCAAGTTCTGGACAAAAATGTCCGCTGGAAAACCAAGGCCTGCGTCAGGGCTGCCTGGAAGGCTCGGCCCCTCACTGGGCCCCAGGCAGGCAGGGGCTCTGCCGGCAGCTTCTGGCCATGGAGTCGGGGGGTTCCGTGTTCCCGGGGCACACAGAATGGGCCAGATGGGTGGGCAGAACATCCCTGTCCCCATGGGCAGGGGCTCGGACCTGCACGTACCCTGGTAGCTGAAGAAGCCTTTGGAGGCCTTGTCCTCAGTTGGGGGGATCAGTGTCCCCACCAAGTAGTTGGCGAAAGAGACCATGATGACCAGGAAGAAGAGCACTTGGGCCTGTGGACGAAGGACCTAGATGTCAGATGGTCTGGCCCCACCTGTTCAGGGGGCCTCAGCAGGGAAGGACCTGCCCAGGGCTCCTCACTCTCTTCATTCATTCATTCATTCATTCATTCATTCATTCACCACCCATCACGCGGCAGGCTCTCTTCAAGGAGCTGGCGATATCACAAGGATCTTGTCTTGCTCGTAAACAGGGAACATGAATCTAGTGTGATGGGACTGGGTTGGTGGCCACTTTAGCAGGGTGGCCTGGGAAAGGGTCTTCGAGTGTCCTAAAGGAGGAGGATGATCGGGGCATGAGCATAGCTGGAGCTCAGAGCGAGGGGGAGGGAGGGGAGGCGGCGGGGCCGGATCCGGCCAGGTCTGCCCCCGTTTCATGGTGCTGCCCCTCCGGTTGTTGGCTGGAGGCGGGTTCAGACGAAGACCACAGTCCCCCAGCGCCCCTGCAGCTGGGTGTGGCCAGGAGACCGAGCTCTGGCCAATGGGACGTCGGCAGAAGGGGTGCGTGTGCTGGGAAAGGAAAGGAAGGTGAATTCCCTCCTTGTCCCCTTTTCCCCTTCCCGCTGAGTGGGCTGTCGACATGGCCGTGGTGGCCATTATGGGCCAGGTGGTAAGAGCCACCACCTACGGATGGCGAGGCCACAGGATGGAAAGGGTCTGGGTGCCTGAGTGCCAGGAGCCAGAGACACTTGGACTGTTACATGAAAGAGAAACAAATGACTTGTTTAAGGCCCCTTCCTTAGGGTCTATTTGTCACACCGGCAAAATTCGGAGCCTAATACACACAAGAGGAGGGAAACCATGCCCAGGACCAGGTCTAGCGACTCCCGCTTCCCCACCTGACCCCCAACACCCCCTCCACCAGCCTCTCCTCACCTTGGCCTCCCACTCCATGCCAGCCAGGGAGATGGCCAGCAGCATGGTGACAGTGACCACGCCGACGATGCGGATGTCATTGATGGGGTCCACAATGGGGCTGCCGTACTCCTGGGGGAGAGGGACAAGCCAGGCTGCGTGCTGCCCTCTGAACAACCCGCCCTCCAGACGCCTCAAGCTGGATGCCCCTCATTCTCTGGGTGCCCTCTCACAGGAAAACACAAACTCGCCAACAGATCCCCAAAGCAGCTACTGCGGGGGCTTGGACAACCTGCCCCTAAAGACAATACACGGCCCTGAAAGGGACTTCTGGGAATAGTCCTTCTTTGATGAGATCGTCATGGCCACCCGTAGTGATCAGTGCGGCCTTGGTTTCTGATGGGCAAACTGGGCAAAGAGGCAGGAAGGCCCAGCCCAGATGGGGTGGAGGAGAATGAAGTGGGGTGCCGGCTCCCTCCGCCCAGGGTCCAGCCCCCGCCTCACCTGGAGCAGGTCCCGCACCGTCTCTGCAAAGCCCACGGTGTGCATGGCCACACCCACAGCGTTGGCAAAAGCAAAAATGAGGCCGATGGAGCCCCCTAGCTCTGGGCCAAGACTCCGGGAGATGAGGAAGTAGGTGCCACCTGTTGGAGACAGAGCCAGGAGCCATGGAAACAGAGGCGTCACCTGGCTGGCGTGGACTTGGGGCAGGCAGAAGCTGAGGCTGCGAGCGGGTGACCATGGCACCCGTGGGGCCCGTGGCACAGGAGATGACCCAGGCCATGCCATGGGTGTGCAGGGCCTGCCCAAAGCCCTTACCTGGAACCGGAAGGAGCAGCATGTGGCGTCCCCACTTGGTGGAGGGGAGCAGTTCACAGGCCTGTTCCCAGGATGAGGAGGGGGAAACCTACAGAGAAGGACCTTGGGGGTGGGGTGGGGCTCACCTGACTTGACCTTGCCGTTGGTGGAGATGGCCGAGATGGAGAGGCCCGTGATGGACGTCACCATGACCGAGAGCAGGATGATGATCCAGGTCAGAACTGTGGGGACAGGTGGGGATGGGATCACCCCAAACCTCGGTCGAGGCATTTCCCAGGTGAGCAGCAGCATAAGGAAGCTGAGTCAGCCAACGGAGTCACCATGCGACTTAAGTCACTTCCCTCCCCTGAGCCTGTTTCCTCGTCTGAAAAAATGTCTATGTCTATGTCCTGGTCTGTGCTGAGTAGCCAGGGAGCTGAGGAGCCAGGTGTAAAGGATCATTAGGTATGGAAAGGAAGGCACCTCCTTTAATAACAAAAATAAAGAAACAGTTATCACTGATGAGCGCCTTTGGGTGCCAAGTCCTGCGCTGTTTACGTGCATCGTAGAAACTCCCCAGTAGGTCTGGGAGGTAGGGACAGTTATCACCTGCCCCCCCCCACCCCATTTTACTGATGAGGAAACGAAGGTTCAGAGAGGTTAAGAAACTTGTCCAAGGTCACGCAGCATTGGAACCCTGGTCTGTCCAGACTGCGAGTTCCTAACCCAGGTGCTCAGAGGTAGAAACTGGCTCCAAGGGGTTGGGTGACTTACTGAGGGCAAACAGAGCCAGAGAGAGTCCTCAGGCCCGCTGACTCCCTGTCCTGTGCTCCTCTGCCACACCACTCTGACCTCTGTCACTGTAAGGACCCGTGGTCTCTGCAGCCCAAGTTCAAGACTGCTCCTGTGAGGCCTTGGAAGACCAGAACTGCAATACACCTTCCCCTCCCCCACCCCCGGGCCGGCACTCACCAATGCCCGCCTGGGCCGTAATCCAGGGCAGCCGCAGGTAGAGGATCACGCCCCAGATATTGAGCATGCAACGGATCTGGGAGGAGAGGGAGGTCAGAGGCTACCAGGGTGGGCCGGATACCCCAAGGCCAAACGCACAAGTCCCTGTCCGCGGTCACAGAATGGCATCAAGAACCTAGGCCTGGGGGACATCTGGGTCCTTTCTTTGCTTTACCCACTTCAGTGGATTCTCACTTCAATGCTCCTCTGGTCCTGTGGGGCCAGGAGGGGAGGGAACCCAGAGACCTGCCTGCCACTCCCATGCATTTCCTGCACTCCCATCCGGCCTGAGGATGGGCTGCAAGAATCTTCACCCCTCCCCAGCTCCAAGCCCAGGATCCTGTGTCTAGCAGGCCCAGACACGGCCTCAGTGGCCAGCTGTGGGCCCAGGGCCTGGCATTTAGGGAGAGCTCAGCAAATGCCAGCTGAGCCGATGCCCCACATACAGGCAGAAATCAGACCTCAGGTTGCTGTGACTTCAGCTTCCAAATTTAAAGCAAAGCCAGAGGCTGCAACTGGGGCTGAAATCCCCAGCCAAGTCTTGGGATGGGACAGGCTATGTGGGAGATTTCTAGGGCCCTCCGTCCTCTCTGAGAGATTGAATGGGCAATGGCCAGGCCAGGTTCTGACCACCATAGTCCGGGAGGGGGGTCCAGAATCTGGATGTGAGCCTCTGGGGGTGGAAGGGACTCCCTGTTCAGAAAGAGAAATGGAGGCACAGCCAGCAGGTCGTTGGCAGAGTTGAGGTCAGAGAACCCAGGCCTCCTGCTTCCCAGAGCAGAACTAAAGCTTTCTCCTAGATCCCATGCAGTCCCCTCCACTAAGTCCAATAATGTCTTTGAAAGCTAAGTTTACTCTATTCTCTGCGTCTGGGGACTTCGTGGTGCTGTACAACACAGAAAACTCCCCTTCTCCTTCCCATCATGGAAATGGCAAAAAAGACATTTGTGGATTTGTGTGTTTCTTGCTGCCCTCTGGTGGCGTTGAGGGGGAAACACAGTTTCTTCTAATAACTAAGGCGGGCGTTAATCCCAGCGCTTTCCATCTGCTAACTCATTTAATGCTCATTTCACAGATGAGAAAACCGAGGCACAGACAGGTGAAGTACGTTGTCCAAGGCCACAGGAAAAATGAGTAGCCGAAAAGAGATCTGCCTTAGGGCCAGGTCCCAGTCTGGGGGGTGAAAGGAGGTGGGAAGTACAAAACGAGAGAAAATTTGAGGTCACTATACCCATGGGGATACTGAGACCCAGGCTGGGCCTTGAGTCTGCCCTGGCCTCTGAGGCCTGAGAGTCAGAGCTGAGCCTGGATGGAGTTCTGCCTCCCTGCTCGCATTCCCAGACGTCCCATCCACACCCCACTCACCATCACCCCCTTGACCCAGCCAAAGCGCACGGGCTCCCCGGGGTTCTTCTTGCTGCTGGTGCCTGCCTCGTCCTCCACCAGCCCATCTGTCATCTCATGGCTGGGCCGGCTTTCAAAGGTCAGGGCATGCAGGGGGCTGCCTTCCTGCAGGGAGCCCAGAGGCCACGGTTCAGGCAGGCAGGGGTCACATCGGCTCCCAGCTCCACCCTCCACAGTGCAGCCTCCCAGACAGCAGACCCGGCAAGCTTCCTCTCTGTTGCAGACTTCCTTACTCTCTTCTCCCCATCTCTTTCAGACGTGTACAACCTCTGTTTGCATGCTTCCACTGACAGGGAGCTCCTTACCTCTCTAGGCAGCCCGGGATCGCTTGATTGGGTTCCCGGTGACAGGACAGTAAGCTTTACGCCATGTGCCCAGAGCTTTACAGCTCCCGTGTCTGCATTTCATTTGGGCCTCTCAACCCGTAAGGATGACACTTATCCCCATGGCACCGAAGACAGAGCAGAGGCTCAGAGAGGTTAGGAAACTGGGTCAGGGTCACACGGCAGGGAAGTGGCCAGTCTTCTGAGACAGAGCTTACCTTGAGGAAGGAGTGCAGGTCAGCCAGTGTGGGCCGGATCTTGCGGGGCTCACCGGGCAGGGCGCTATTGGCGTAGTGCTCGTAGGCCGGCACCACGTCGATGGTGTTGTAGCCAAAGGTTTGCAGGTGGAAGGTGCTGCCATGGGTCAGGTGGCTGGGGTGGCTGCTGTCACAGGCAGCTGGCGGCAGGGGCTCATCGCCGGCCAGCAGGGTGCTGATAGTGAAACGCCCGCTGCACAGAGTAGGGTCCCCGGGCGTCTCTGACACCGGCAGCTCTGCCATTGTGGCTCTGGGTGTCAGAGGAGGGGGCCAAGGTCGGCGGGGACACGCAGGGTGACTTTATAGGCTGGGCCCGCAGCAAGGAGGAGTCGGGCAGTTTGGCCCAGACCGCCCACGGCTGGCCAGCAGGGTCCCTGGACAGGGTGGGGGGCAGATCACGTGCCCACTGCTATTCTGCCCACCATCTGATCGCTGAGATAGTGGCCCGCCCAGGACTGAGAGGGCTGGGCTGGCTCAGAACCAGACGCGGAGTGGAGACGGGGGGAGCCACGCCCAGTCCCTGGGTCCCGAAGAGGCTCTTCTGAGTCTGGGAGCAGCAGACACCTGCAGCCAGGACCCCAGGAGGGAGCAGTCACCAAGAGGACCCTTAGCAACCCTATGAAGGACCCCAGAGATGGCCTGATGACCTGAAAACCTACCCTATGTGGGTTCGAAAACCTCTCATTTTAGAATATGGTATTTAGCTTTGTATTTTATTTATTTAGGATTTTTAATAGATGAATGGTATGACATTTAAAAAGATACACACATATAAAAGTTAGTCTGTCTTACTCGGACCTCTGACTCCCAGTCTTGCATGTCCTTTTAGAGACACCCCAGTATATATAAGCTACTATGTACAGGTACCCCTAAACAGTTCAACAGGTGCCAGGAGTGGTCTGCTGCCACAAGTGGACTGATGAGCCCCCGGGGCTGGGGAGCCGGCCAGGGTCCTACAGGGCAACTGAGCACCCACCCCATACCCCCACCCCAGAGCTTCTCCAGGCTTTGCCTACAAGGCCACCCAAGAAGCCAGCGCCTCCTCCCAGGCCAGCCCGGATGGGGCACCCCCAGCTCCCACAGTGGCTGGGGGTAAAAACCCCATCCTAGCGCTGGGCCAAGTGGGGCTCTGGTTTTGCCAGCAGCCCTGGGCCACTCCTTGAATGCACAGTGGCTGTGGGGACAGCAGCCTGGTCACCGGGGGCACCTAAGCCTTTGCAGAGGTGGGGGTTGAAATTTGGACTGGGAGTGTGTGTGAAACAGCAGTGGGTTAGGGTTTTGACAGAAAAGTTAGTATGATGGACACGTTTCCTCGGCTGCTGTGCTGTTCTTGGCGTCACCCCCTGTGGCATCAGCTCTGCCTGTGGCTACCATTCCCCCAGGGGGCCCACATCCTGGAATGTGGGGTATAAGGGCCTGCTGCCCTTTTCCCAGCTGTGAAGGGTCACCCCAGCTGCAGAGCTTCCCCGAGTCGGCTGAGACTGTCTGCACGGCAGCCCACTCCTCCCTCTGCTCAGTCCCGTTCCCTCCCCTTCTCCCCAGAGGTACAGACCCCCAGAATCCTCCCTGGGCGAATGCCCTGCACTCGCTTCAGACTCGGTCTGCTCCCTGGGGGCGGGTGGCCTAGAGGCTCACAGGAAAACCACGGATCTCTTTGTCACTCCTGCTGGGTTTTGCATCTTTCAGCCATTTACCCAACAAACCTTCAGTGCCCACCCACCCTGCCACCGGCGGCCATGCAGGAGCATCAGCAGCAGGCACTGTGCCTTCGCTCAGCCCAGCTCCCCTGCAGCTGTTAGCAGGGGAGGTGGACGTGGAAACAGACCAGGAGAGCTGTGTGAAGAGAGTGCTCCGGAGGGGGGTCAGGGCGGGGACAGGCGGGGACAGCACAGCCCCTGACTTGAGTCCCAGAGGGGCTGCTCCTCTGGAGGCCTCAAGGCCACCGCCAGCTCCAGTTAAGCTCAGGCTCCAGCCACTCTTGGGAGGGACATGGAGGGACACATTTTCTCTCCCTCCCGGCTTGACCTCTTAGACTTGGGCTCTCAGAGGTCACAGAGGTCCCCGGAAGACCAGTTCTGAGATGCTCAGAATCCTTGGGACTGCACGACCTCCAACGGCCAGGCAGCGCTAGTGGACTGAGAACTTGGAGGGGCCTGGTGGGCTCATGCTGTCCCCAGTCAGCCTTGGTCCAGAGGGACTCAGGACAGGTGAGCCTAGCTACAAGGCCAGGCAGAGGGGGCAGGTGGAAATGCTCAGGCCACGTTAGAGCAGCAAGCTGCGTGAGGGAGCCCCCCTCCAAGAGGGAGGTGCTTAAACTGGGGTCCAGGAGCCTCACCAAACTGTGGACAAGTTTTCATATCCAAGTGCATTTTTCTGGGAAGAGGGACATACGTTTCATCCAGCTTGCTAGAAAGCCAGCTCACAGCGGTGCGGATCTGGGCCTGTCATGTTCACTGATGCTCCGAAGCAACTAGAACAGCACAGAGTAGGTCCTCAACAAATGCTTGAGTCAGTAACAAAGGAGATCAGAACAAAGAGGCCAGAGAGCAGCTGCCATAGGGACCCTTGGCAGACAGGATACCCCGAGCAGGGGTGGGTCAGGGGGTGGCTCTTGGGGTTCTCCCAGCTCAGCTGGGTGTGGAGGTGAGCTGAGGGTGGTGACAGGACCTCGGTGACAAATCCAAAAGGTCATGATCACTGTGCACCTTTTTGCAAAGTTTAGATATTTACCCTATGTGTTAATTTTTTTAAAAGACTCTTCTTGCGGGCTCCTCTCAATGACCTCCAGGCTTGCCTACCCTCTTCCCCGAGTTCCAGCCCCTCCTCAGAGAGACTTCTGCAGGAGTGTGTCTTTGACCCCCACCTTCCCTGCAGGTCCCACCGGGCTGGGCGGGAGGGGAGAGGCCTGTGAGTTACTCATTCCCTGCCGTGGTCCTGGAGCAGATCTTATCATCCTCTTGCTCTTAAACTGCCACCTGACTGGTGAAAATCACAGCTGCCCAGCATCCCCACACCCTTTCTACACGCCCAGACCCTGGAGCAGCTGTGGGAAATTCCCGATTAAGATCTCAGGAGAGAAAGAGGGGGCAGGGGCCAGGGCTGGTTTCCAGCAGCACGGGTCACAGGCAGAGTGGGAGGCCACAGATGTGTTGAGTCACCTTGGGCAAGTCTCCTTCTCCTCCCTCCATAATACCCAGGCTGGGTCAACTCCAAGGTCCCTTCCAGTCCTGGAGGGGGAACATTTGCTGCTTCGGGGAGCTTTTCCTGCCCGTCCACATCTCTCTGGGGTGGGATGGGATATAAGCAGGATCCTTCAAGGGGCTTATCAATAGAACGAGCTGAAGGGACTCGGAACGCCTCGTCCCGAAGCACAGAGCCCCAAGATGGGGATTCTTACACGTGGACAGAATCTCATCCACTTGACAGATATTCACAGAGGCCCTCTTCTTGACGGGGGACACAGTGCTGGGTCAGACACAATTCCTGCCTTCCAGGACCTCAGCTTCTAGGTGGCCATAGAGTACTTTATGCTGAATCCCAGGACTCAGCATTGGACGTACCTGAGCAAAGCCCTGTGATGAGGCTTCAGGGCGCCTCAGGCCCTCATATCAGTTCTCGGTTTCTGTGTGACTTTGAGCAAGTCACCTGACCTCAGTGGGCCTCAGCTTTCTCTGTGGCAAAATGAAAATGACGCCCACACCAGTTATGGCTCACCTGACCAGTGCCAGCCGCTGGCTGAGTGACCGAGGGCCCCTTGCATCTTTGGTTCTTGGATGGAGAACAGGGGCAGTAAAGGAACTGAAAGACTCAGCAGTCAGGAAAGTCCCTAGAAGTGAAATCCCTAGACACAGGGGAACGAAACCGTGAGGACAGCGGGCCTGCTGCAGCCTCTGAATCCCAGGGCCACAGAGGCGCCTGAGCATTTATTGTGCCCCTCCTGTGTACCAGGTGCCAGACCTCACAGCCTAGCCTGGCAGACGAACCAGCAGAGGAGGCAGGCTGCCCAGAAGAGGGGCAGGGGAGCTGGAAGGGGAGACGGGTAGGCAAGGGCTATGAGGGGGCCGGGGGGTGGGGTTTGGGAAGGGCGTGGTCAGTGCAAAGGAGGAGACAGAGGGGTGGGGCGAGGAGGGACGAAATGGTGGGAGATGAGGCTGAAAGGGGTCTAATTGTTTCTTCATTCACACACATTTATTGCATGCCTACTGCATACCATGCCCTATGCTAGGCCACGGAGGTACCACCGGGAATGAGATACAGGCCCTGCCCTCCTGGAGCTCACATTCTAGTGGGAGAGACAGACAGTAAACAATCGAGCAATCATCATACATTTAGTGGTAAGCGCTATGAAGGAAACAGAACTTTTTTTTTAAGGAGGGGCATTTAGGTTTCTCGGAATGAGAAATTTGAGCTGAGCTGCAGCCATGAGAAGGAGCCACCCATATGTGAGCAGGAATGAGCAAGGGGTTCCAGACAGATGGAAGAGCAGGTGCAAAGGCCCCGTAATAGGAGTGCGGCTGGGGCTTCAAGACAGCGAGGAGGCGGGTGTGGCTGGAGCCGAGGGCGGGCCCCAGGAGATGGCTCTGAGACACGGAAGGGTGAACAGTGCACTGGATAAGCCAGGGTGGGACGTTTTGTAGGTGATGGTCGGATTTACATTTTTCAAAGATTGCTTTGGCCATTGTGTGGAGGACGGATGAGGGAGGCACGGGCGAGGCCGGACTAGGGCTGGGAGTCGAGAACTCTGAAGGTGGAGCAGACAGAACCAGCATGTGGATTCGTGTAGGGCGGGGGTTTGAGAGAGAGGAACAGGGGAGACTGTATGGGGGAAATGGTGGTGTTGTCTTGAGTATGGAAACCTGGCGAGAAGGACCTTGAATGCCAGGGCAAGAAGCCTGGGCTTTGACTGGGGTATCAGATCCCTTCTGCTTCTAGGAAGTAGTCGTGGGTGAGCAGTACAAGGCAGAAAGAATAGGGCCAGGGAGGGGCTGTGGCAAGGACGACAGCCCAGTGAGAAGCCCTGGGCTCAGCCCTGACTGCACGTGGACTTGAGCATCACACCAGAACCTCTGACAAATGCTGATTCTGTGGCCTCATGCAGGGGATTCGCGGGTCTCGGGTGGCGGAGGGGCTGAGGGGCTGGCATTCGTACTTTTGGAAAGTTCCCCAGCTGATTCCCGGGAGCATTCTGACTGAGATCCTGAGGGCTAAAGAGAACAAGCTCACACACCTTCCCGCCCTCACCCCGAGTCCGCGTCCGCGTCCACTGCGTCCCCCGAGGCTCGCCTGCAGAGAATGGGTATGATGCAACCCTGGTGTCGTGAAATAGCCGGGTAAGAGGATGCGCTGCCCGTCGGCCTGATTCACAACACCAGCTGCAGCAACAATACCAGAACTCGGCTGCCTTCCTCCTTCGGACGTGGCTTCGCGGCTTCGCGCCTTCGAGACAGCAACCGGCCTGTGCAGACATCCTCCCCGACGGCTGGCTGCCCGGGGCCAGTGCAGCGCCAGGGCCTCGGGCTGTGAATGGCGGAGGCTGGATCCCTGCCCACAAGGGGCTCACAGACTTGATGGTAGCAGGGAAGTGGGGAGCAGGTGCGACACCCTACGCAGGGCAGGAGGGCAGAGCAACAAAGGAGGGACCGGGCGCTGCAAGAGCTGAGCAGCCAGGGGCTGGATTGCAACCTCTCCAGTAACCAGGATCATGAAACTGGCATGTCTCTCGAGCCTTGCAGACCACATAAGCGTGTCTATTGCAATCCTGGTTCTACCTGGCCCATATTATAGCAGTTGGACACAATACCTTGAAGTCACTGGCAGCTAAAGCAAAACAGGAAACATGCTCGATGAGTTAATATAGTTCCATTGTTTAGGAAGGACTCCTGGTTTTTTTCATGGTCAGACTTGCTTTTTTTTTTTTTTAAACCTGTTTAGCCAATCTTCATTCCACAAGTAAATGTAGATATTAATAATATATTGGACACAGTCTGGCTGTTTTGGAGGATACACAGAAGGATAAGGCATGATCACTATCCTCAAGGAACATATAGTTCATCAGATATGATAAAGCCAGCAATAGCCATAACCCAAGGCATAAAGTCATACACTACTTGGGTTCAGAGAAGGGATGAACCCTTCCCGCTGGGGCAGTGGTAGGGCGGGCTGTGTAAAACAGCATGGTTAGAATAAAGGCAAAAAGAGATAAGCAATCATTTAAGGAGAGAAATGGCCCAATGTTAGCTTGGAGCTTCCTGGCAGCCAAGGCAAAAAGTAAAATCATGATCAGTAGTCATTAGCCGATAAAAGAGTGAGATTTCATTTGTTCCCCCTCTTCCTCTTCTCATAAAGAAGATAAATCTCTGCCAACCCTTCATTGCTCCACCCAGGCTTAGTGGAGATTTCTAATAAAAGAGTGGCCTGAAGTCTGTCCTGCCACATCGACATGAGCTGAAGCAGTAATTCTAATAATTCAGTAGTATAGTAACAGATAGGACCACGTGTTCGTCCACCCCCATGGCTCTGCCCGAGCACTCATCCAAGAGACAAAGAACCATTGTTTCTCCAACCCCCAGCCTTTCATTTTTATAAGACCAGTGCTCTAACCCCTGAGCTTCACCTTTCATTTTAAAAATACACCTTTAGCTTTCAGAGTACTATAAACATTTTTGTCTTGAAAGCAATAGGGGAAACATTGTCATTCTGCTAGATTTTTGATTCCATGGGTGCAGTTCTCATCAGAATATACTTTAACGGGCTCTTGGAGCCCAGGAGCCTGACTTGCTCCTACAGCAGAGACCAAGGGGCTTAGAATCACAGAGCTGGTTTTAAAAGCTCAGTTCCCCCACGGGGCCCAGCCCAGACACACGGAGGGAGCGGGAAGGATGTGAGCCAAGGGAGGCCCGGCCCGGGCTCTGCACCACCTACCTTAGGACCTCAGGCCTGTCCCTGTGTGCCTTAGTTTCATCAACTGTCAAGTGGATAACTCCTCTGAGCCAATGGGTTTTTTGATGATCAAAAGAGGAAGCTTGTGAAAGAAGTGTTCAGAGGACATTAATAGTGCCCTACAAATATCACATAAATATATGTAAATATATACACACGTGTGTGTGTGTGTGTGTGTGTGTGTGTGTGTGTGTGTGTGTGTGTGTGTGTGTGTGTGTGTGTCCTGGACTGTTTAAGGCAATGCAATGCTTTCTGGTAAGGGCAGGTGCTAAAATTTATTAAAAAACAAAGGAGTCTACAGCCATGCCGCCCTGAACGTGCCCGATCCCGTCTGATCTCGGAAGCTAAGCAGGGTTGGGCCTGGTTAGCACTTGGATGGGAGACCACCTAGAAGTACCAGGTGCTGTAGGCGGTTTAAAAAAAAGGAGCTAGGGCGTGGAGAGGAGGTGGGGGCGGGGAGTGTTGCTCCGAGTCAGAAAGCAGAAACCTGAGGGGAGCCGGCCTTGGTCATTGGCAGCCATCGGAGCTCAGGCTTCGACAGAAACAAAATGTTCAGAGGATCCTAGAGGCTCGGGGTGGGAGAGGCTCCCCCACATCATCTGGTTGCCCCTTTAGCAGATACTTGGAATGAGGTGCTGACCTCCTTAATACCCCAAAGCAGAATCCCAGAGGATCTTTTGCTGGTAGTCACTCGGCAGCACGGCAGGGATCAGTCGCAAGGTGACACTTGCCATTCAGGCTGCACGTGTGCTAAAGTGGGGAAGGCAGCTGCATCCAAGGGGAGTTCCCCCTCCAGACGGGGTCACTCTGGCTGGGTGCAGGTCCCGCTGGGAATGGAGCCCCGCGGCAGGAGGTCTGAGGGGCTGCATGTGGAGCGGAAGTCGGGGCCTTATCCCCAGGGAGCTCCATTAGCAGCAGCACTGAGTATGTGCACTCGAGAGGCTGGGGACAAACCCATCAAGACACATGCCTGCCACTGGTGGACACCGGAAGGCTGGGGTGGTTGGACGCAAGTAAATAACATCCTAGATGAGGGGCCAGGGATTCAGCCAGATTGTCAGATATCATTCACTTGTGATTTCCTGCGAAATGTGACACCATACCCCCCTCCTCAACATACACACAATGATGCTCTTCAATTGATGCCATTTTTACAGGTTAACTGCCCAACATCAAAAACCATGCTGGGCAAGTGGCTTTGATCTTGGTGGGTACGCAATGGGCAAGCGGACTCAATAGGCCTGGGCATGGTGCCCATTTTTCCTAATCGGTTAGAATTTTCATCTCCCTGTTTGGTACGCCTCAGTCTGTGATTTGTTGGAAACCTGCGTTGAAGCATGGGGAGGCGGTTCCATGTTTAGAGAGGCCCAGAGGCCTCCTTCACTCCCTGCTTCCGGTCAGAACAAGGGGTCTTGACCCTGTTCTTGGCCCAGGGCATGCCAATCAGGACTAGGCTCTTCCCCAGGCCAATTAAGTCAGAAGTTCAGGGGTAAGGGCTTGGAAACCAGCACTTTAAAGTGCCCTCCCCACTCCCCAGATGACTCTAATATGTAGCCAGGGCTAGGAATGGCAGAGCTGGAGCTGTAAGCAAGAGGAAGATGTGTTGACGAAGGCTGTGCACAGCACAAAACCTGGCTCTTCTTTATACAGGTGATGCTGATTTAGAGTTTCTCAAAAATTATCCTCCATGTTATAAAAAGTTTTCAAAGAGCTTATTTTTCCCAGGTAGATGCATAAATTCATAATTGGCCACTAGCCCTTTATGCTGCATTCAAAATGCCCAAGACCAACAGGCAGCCTTCAATTATTGATTTCTACAGACAAGTGTATGTCCCCCAAATCAGACCACCCCTCATCTCTCTGCCTTATGGGCCACACACCCCTACCCCGACATACTCACCTCTCGAACAAGGTGGATGCCCTGGACGTGAGGCCTTTGATCTCTGGCAGGTCTCCACCTTGTTCCAGGGCCCCTCAACTCACCTGAGTCCTGCTGTTTCTTTTGCTTCGAGGTCATAAGAGCGGTTAACAGCTGCTTGACTCCGGCTGGCCAAGAGGGGAGCGGGGGTCACTGAATCCTGGGCAAGCAGGCTGGCCACACCCACACCATGCCCCCTCCACGTCTGCAGGTCTGAATCCTAGCCAGTTGCAGATGGCTCCCACATCCCCCAGCCACAGGAAATCCTGCCTTTATCTTCTTTATCCAGTCTTTTCTCGTCACATTTCTCAAGGCTTCCTAGTTTATTATGGTGCGTGTCTGTGAGCTGCACACACACCTGCTTACCTCTGTCCCCCAACCACATGGGAGAAAGCAGGGACTGTGCCTCAGCTTCAAAACTCAGTCCACAGCTCTTAGCCCCGAGCCCTCTAGTGGGCGCTGAATGGCGAAACTCTCCAGTCAGCCCATGGGGAGAGACTCACTTTTACAGCGAGAGGCCCTTTACTGTGTCTCACCCCAGGGAAACAGAACTCGATAAATTTCGTGCTGAGTCCCCAGTGTCTAGAACAACGCCTGGTACAGGGTAGATGATCAAACATTTTTTGAATCGCATTCTCCATTTAGTAGTCACTAAATCAACAGGAAACACAAATTGAACTTGACATGTCAATGTCTGTCCCCTGATAGCAAATTTTTAGCCTAATGACTTTGACCTAATTTTCTCATTTAAAAAAACAAAAACAAAAACCCATCCCTGGGGAGGGGGTAATTGATTCCTCCCTACAAAAGACCTATTGTGAAGGGCAGAAGCCAAATGGCAGAGGGCACACCTATAGCCCTGGAGACCTGTCTAAACAAGGCTTGGAGCGGGGTGGCCAAAATTAACATTTATTGAGGACTCAAGGTGCGACAGGAGATAAGTAGGTGATTTCTATCAATTCACTTAATCTTCCCAATAGGCTGATGAATAGGAAGTGGTACCCCTGCTTTACCCCTGAGCAACCTGGGTCAGAGAGGTCAGATGACCTGTCTCGGTCACACAACTGCAGATAGCGAAGAGGGGTTTTAACCCAGCTTCTGGACCAGTCGAGTTTGTGGCCGTCTCTTGAAAATGCTGGGCCCCGAAGCCTAGCGGGGCTCTGTGCCCTGAGAGCCTTAAGCCTTGGGCTGTTTCCCATTCACTTTCCTTTGCTCCTTGGTGCTGAGCTTTCCTTTCAGAATTTAGTTTCTAAAGAAGTCTCGAAATCCTTCTCGGACCCATTGTACCTTCTAACCTAATGATCGCTGCTGCCCGCCGCCCGGGGGCCACGTCTCAAACATCTGTGTTGCATTTGAGGAGTCAAAGTGCCCTTTCAGTTTGGTTTAATGTTCCTAACTGTATAAACCAGCTGACCTGTCAGGCTGATCAGCACGAAAGCTCGGCCCTGGGCCCCACAGGAGTGTCAGCTGGGTCGTGCTGTTGGGGAGAAGGGCGTTTGCAGCAACTGAGGAAAAGATTTTCAGCCGGCCCCCCAAGGAAAACATCTCCCCCCAGCCACAGCACTGCCAGCATGACACTCCCCAGGCCTCACTGCCCACCAGCTGTCCTCACGCTTCTCTGCGGCCGTTTACTTCTCGGGCTTCTAGGAAACCTGGCCATTCTTAGGGAGGAGCTAAGGTACCCCTTATGGTAAGGTGACCAATGGCCTTAACCTTGACCTTGTCCTCTCTCCTCGCCACCTGGGTGACATTTTAAAAGTTGGCTGTTTGTTTTTTAATATACACAAAAAGTTTTTAACTGAGGATGCCACCGAAAAGCCTTCAGCTCTGAGACCTGGATAAACATGGCCACACTTGAACACGGTGCCATCTCTCCGCTGTCCCTCAGTCGTTTCCCCTCACCAGCCTGTGATGGACTGTGGGGCACCTGCAGGAGGCCCAGGTTCCCAGGTGAGTCATCAGGAAATGGCCTCCCCTAGGTCCCGGGGGCCAGAAGAGGCTGAGGGCTCCCACGCCAAGGGAATGGGCTGAAACTCTTCCACGCAGCCCTGCAGGGAGGGAACACCTGAGCCAAGTCACCTCGGAGCTCTGCCTTGGGGCGAGGATCCCCAGGTGGAGAGAAATGAGCGCCTGCTTCCTCCTCGGCCACCCCAAGCAGAATCCCATGCCCAGACCCAGAGAATACCCGTCCTGGTCAGAAACACAGGCAGATGCTGTCCAAGGGAGCAGGGGACATCTGTCCCATGATCAGGCCCAAGTCTCTCCTAACAGCTGACCAAAACGGCCCCTCAATCCTACCTGCCTTTCGCCAAAGCCCATAACTGGCTTTCAACTCTCCACTTAAGATGCTTTCCAGTAAGAGCTGAAAATAAATGGTTACAGATTTTTAACAGCTCCTAGCCCCAGAATGTATGTCACATGCTGGGTTTGTCACCAAAATGCTCTTGATTTATCATATTCCTCCCCTCCCTTCCCCCTTGCCCACACACACCTCCGGCCAGACCCAGACGTTGCTCAGACCTCTGGTCACAGGACTGAATTCTAAGGCTGGTGGAGGAGAGCAGGGCTTTGGGACTGGGATGAGAGTCCTGTACTTACAGGGGCCTGCGAGGACTTCGCAGACCCAGGGACCGAGCAGGGCGTGGCCCTCCTCGCAGGGAATGGAGAAGGTGCCTGGCTCAGGCACCCCCAGAGGCTGGGGAAAGGCACTTCTGCTGCCTTCGGAGGAGCCCGGGGCTGCGCCTCAGCTAAGGACATTCTCAGGAAAGGAGGCCCAAGGTTTCTGCTCCACTGAAGGACTGAACAAAGGGGGCACATGGCACTTTGGGAGAACATTCCAGAAATTTACTGGTGGTGAAGGAACGATCCTAAACAGAGCAAACACAGAAGTTACTGTACAGAAGGGAACATGCAGAACACATACGCCGACTCCCTCCCACGCTGTCCCTTCTCCCCAGACACCATACAGAGCAACAATGTCAGAAAAGGAAAGACGAAAGGAAAATAATCGGTCAACTGAATAAAAGCAAAGAATTCTCCCCACTGTGTTGCTCATAAAAGTTACTGAGCAAGTGAGAAAAAGCTGTACTTTTGCCTCCTTCCTCTCAAAATGCACATTTGAAATTCCTGATGAAAAAATACAAGATAGCAGCCGAGGTCAGCTGGGGTCCACAACCATCCCACATGGCCTGCCTGGCTCCGCAAAACGGAACTCCAGTTACTGCCCTCTCCCGAGGGACTTCCTATCTGGCTGTCATTTCCGCAGACCACAGAAGCAGTGCAAGAAATCAGAGTGATCCAATTTAGCTGAAAAGTTCCTCTCAGCCTGTGCCAAGCCTGGAAACCTCTGAGCAGCAAACGCCAGCAGAGGCAAGGCAGGCCTGGGTGGAGCAGCCAGATAAAATTGGGATGTGCTCATATTGTTTACCTGAAACTCACATTTCACTGGGTGTCCTGTACTTTTCTTTGCTAAATCTGGCCTGGATGAAGGGTCCTTAGCTGCAGGCCCTATAGCCCTGGGTGCCACCTGAGAACTTGTCTAGGCCAGCTCTGCTCAGGGCACCAAAGGGGCTCTGGTGTGCCTCTCTGTTAGAAGGCCCCTCTGGGGTCACTGGCTCCCCCACTTCCTGCTCAAACAGAAGCCACTGTCTGAGGCAAATTCTTACTCTCCCCATCCCCAAGAAACAGATTCTCAAGGACCCCGAGGCCAATAACAGGGAAGTCAGAGTACGCCAATGCGATGCTGGGGTTCTACCAGCTCCCCGCCACGCCCCCCACCTTTTTAAAGATCTGACCTATATTTTCGTTAACAATAAATCAAATTTCCACCCCTTCCTCTCGAGGTTTCCCTGCAGACTGTGCAGCTCTGCAAGTGTCCTTTTTGAAGGACCAGCCCTATTTCATCTGACCCCACTGAATGCCGTCAGGACTCCCAAGCTGAAACAGTCTGAATCCAGACACGCGTAGCTGGTAAGGAGGGTGTGGGATGGAGGCTGGCACAGAGGCCAAAGCAGAGACTCTGCTTGCCCAAACATCTGCTGAGCGATCCACTCTGGGCTAGGTGCCCAGGGCAGGGCACACAGGAGCTACTTCAAAAATCAAGGTTAAGAGAACTTTCCTTCCCAGGTTAGCAACTGAGAACCGCCACTATTTCCACTTAGGTGATCTTGGCAGCAAGAGGACTAGGCTTGTGAACGACGCTGAGATGGGGACTTTGGAGCCGGGATCTCTCCAGCGGCCTATGCACACGGCCCGGCTCAGGCACTGCCGGACTGAACTCGGGCTGACATCAACGCACTGGGCTTTGTCAGCCAGGCCAGTCACAGCGGTCAGATGCACAGGCAGGGAGAAGTACGATCATTTGAAATTTCTTTTCATAGCGTTTTAGTTGATTTTCAGCTTTTTCCCACCCACCCTTTCAGTTAGAAACAAGCGGCGGGAAGACAGATCTACCTCCCTCCTCTCCCCGCCTGTGAGGGGTACTAATATGCTATGAAACTGTCCGAAGATGGGCTGGAGGCAGGTGACCTCTGAATTCAGCCTAGAAGGAAGAATGGGAGACATTGAGGATCCTGAAAATAGCCTCATTTTCCTCCAATGCTCTACACAATTCCTGTTTAACAAGTTGCTGACTTCTTCCTGATTTTATAGGTAAACACCTTCTCCCGATTTGCTGGATACAGGGCTCAACCGACCTGTTGCTGACTGAGGCTGAGTCCAGTCAGTGTGGCAGCTGCCCGCATTTTGGCGGGTCCAGTGCAACGCACCAGCCAGGGGTTTTATCCAGCATTCAGCATGCTCGGTCTCTTCCTGAGAGGCATGACGGCAATCTGGCTGTGATATGTGAGCTACCTAATTAGCTAAACAAAGGTTCTGATGCCTAAGGGAGAAATCAGGATTGTGGAGTCAGTCCAAACCAGGACGCTGGCACATCTGCACGTGAACTGCTAAATTTAGTATTAAGGGTTTGATCGAGAGAGTTTATTCAAATAGAGCAGGCAGGGTGAAGATGCAAAGACTGAATAGTCCTTTTTTTAAAAAAAATCAGCGAACGGTGGACACTGTAGGAAGGAGTCTACAGCACCGCGCTGAAAACAGCCTAAACCCTGGAATTTAAAAGATGCATCAGAAGAGTGACCACGGAGGCCGCTGTGCTGCCCTCGAAGCCCTACTAGACTACATGCCTGGAGGGCAGGGGCAGGGCCCACAGCCTGGCCAGGTGTGAACCTGCATCTCCTGCTCTTCCCACGAGCCCAGCCAGCTCAGGATTTGCTGTGACAGAGCTCATTCCAGTGTCCCCCTTGAAGTAGGCAGCCAGAGTTGTTTTGTTTAAAAAAAAAAATTGAAGGAAGCAGTTTCCTTGAAATCAAATCTCCAGACCTCTGAAAAGGGCTCAGACCAAGGCAGTACTTCCTTTTTGGTGTCTCGGTGATTTATCGTGAGCCACTCTGAGGCTGGCACTCACCCTGTCAGTCCCTGAGGGCCCCTGATTTTGTTGGGAAGACTGGACTCATCCCCGGAAGATGAAAGACTCCCAGTGCCACCTTCTCTCAGTCTCTCTGGGTAGACAGTGAAATCATGGACCAATATCAAAGGAAAAGATTTAGTTCTCCAAAGAAGTGAGCAGAGGATAACTTTTAAGCTAACGACCTGTCACAGCATCACGATTTCTGGGCTCAAGTTGTCACATGGGCACACGGGAACCTGTTGATGTCACAGCCTTGCAAACTCAGCCCGTCTCTCCTGCATCTCTAGACCCCACAGGCCACGCTCTACTGCAGAACCAGCCCACAGGACAAGTGCTGAGATTTGCTTCAGGAGCCTGGCCCTGCTGGCATGAACCTAGTTATCTTATTTCTCCTACAAATGTCTCTCTCTGGGCAAGTCCTCAAATGCCAGTCAGGGACCACTTCCTTCTCAACTCCACACAGCTTCCCTACTGGGGCAGCTCAAGGGACGGTGGCTCCTCTCCCTTCTGATTTGATGTCCCATGTCCCTGTCAAAGGGTAGAGGACCGCGTCCCCCATGCAGAGCTCATGTGCAGGTCTCCTGTTTGGAGCTGGCAGAACTGCGAGATGCCAGGAAAGGCAAACTCACAATGAATCCGCACGGTCAGAAAGATGAAGGAGGTGAGCCAAGGAACAAATGCAGATTTAAACAACTTCTCTGAGCCTTCTCTGGTTTATGGCATTGCTACATTTCTATCTACAAGTAAGACTTAATATTAAAAAAACGAAACACTGTCACAATTCATGAAAACTCCAGAGTACTGTTTTTTTTAGAGCACTGTTAAAGCAAATCATTTGGTTTGTTTAAAATATAAATCGGTACATAAAACAGGGCACAACTGACCCAGTGAAGTCCCCTGCAGGGCTCACCTTCCAAGACTTTCTTAGCAAAGCTCAGCTGAAGGTGAGCGTTCCAGGGTGAACAGATGCGGGTAGAAGGCAAAGGCAGAGCACCCCTGCTGACCCCGAGGCTCCTCCTTGATGGATAGATGGAATCCAACAGATAAACAGATGGTACCATTATCTACACGTTAGCTCTTTCCCAAAAAGGAAAGGTTAAGTTATTTTAACAACCGGAGGATAGCCAAGAGTCACCACGTCCAGTGATGATTTCCCCCTAGGAACAAACAGCACCTCTGGAGACTGGGGATCTGAACATCCTCCTGGGAGAGGCGGCCTCAGGTGCAGTCCATAACACGACAGAGCTGCCTCTGCCCACTCCCTCGCAGCCCTAGCTGGCCCATTCAGGAACAAACCCGCGTCTTTCCTCTCCAGTTTAGTCCAGCCCTTAGGGACTGGTGGCAGGACAAAGAGCCAATGATGAGGGACAACCTCTGCTCACACACACACAATGCCAACGCCCGGAGGAGTCGGACACTTGGAATACGAACTTGCCACGAACTTGCCCAACTGTGCTTCACTGTGCAAGCAGAGGCCCCGACCACCAGAGCAGGGAAAGAGGACACCAGAAGTCCTCTTACAGAGGGGCGCACACAAGGCCGACCAGTCACCCCGCAGTGGGGCAGCCACAGCGAGAAGTGGTGAGGTCCGCCCTTCCTCCAGCCACCTACGGCATTCATTTTTTAAGGCCGCCTGTTACTGAGCCTATGTTTTCATCTCCAGTGAAATTTCAATAGAACAGCAGACTAATTAATGCTAGAATCAGAGCAAATGATTTGGAGGATGGACCCCAAGGCACACCCCAAAAAAGGGAGGACACGGAGGGCCTGATATTTCACACATAAACCTCAACTTACCTGGGAAATGAAAGGTTGGCTTTCACATTCAAATAAAAATGTGAAAAACGAACCATGACCCTGCTACTTGGAATGTTGCAGCCAAATAAAAGTAACTCCCAAAGTCTACGTTTTCTGGCTCATTTGGGGTGAATTTTTAATCACTTAAGGTCACCTTTAACCAAATCACAGATGCCTATATAAGCCTATTGTTCTCTGACCCAAGCACCAGTGAAGACATTTTCTCCTACACAAATAAAAATTTAAACAAAATTTCAAGGAAAAAAAAAAAAAAAGAAAAGAATGGGAAAAGAAATACAAAGCAAAGAAATTTATTGGTGTTGACAAAAATACATAATACAAAAAACAAAACGAAACAAAACACAACAGAAACAAAACTGGAAACCCCACCCCAGTGGTACTGACAGCGTGCGGTCCCAGAAGCCCCTCAAAGCATCGCACTTAATTCATGAGGACCTCCATCTGCACCAGCCTCGCGTTGGTGTCCCCGGATGTCCGGTAGGGGATCATCCCAGCAAAGGTAATCAGGGCTCGGGCTTGACTTCGGAGTTGCTGCGAGAAAGAGGAAGAGAAGAAAACCTTCAGGTCAGGGGCATAGTGTCAGAAAGGGGCACCCGCCACTTTCTACCATTTTCTACTCCTCGGGGTCAGCGGCCGGTTCCCGGGGAGTGGATGACAGCCACGTTCTTCCGGCCTGGTGCACGGCTAAGCCTGCCCACTGGGCCCCTGTTCCAAAGCCCTTTCACTGAACAAGCTGCCTCGCCTGACACATGTGACCAGCCAGACACAGCCCCGTGCTTCAGTCGCCTACTCTAGTCGCTGAGTCCCTCTCTTCCCACCGGCTTCCCTTAGTCTGAGCTTAGGGCCCCACGAAGCACCCGCCACACCAGAGACGTGGGCTGTAACTGAGTGCAGCCCCTTCCACTTCTCTTTCTCTCCTGCTTTTGTCCTTGTATGTCCCTTTGCTCCTTCCATTTCTTCCTTCCTGACATAAGCACTTGGCCCTCATTTCCCAGGCAACCATTTTATGGGATTCCTGGACTGTTCCAGATGGGAAAAAGATTTTAACTTGGGTATTTCTGAAAACAGAAAAAAAGAAAACCTTCACTCTGATTCTGAAATGATAAATTACTGAATAAAGAACAAACTGGAGAACAGCTTCATGTTGCCCTAAATTGAGACATGCTGGATGCTTATACCAGCAAGAAATAACCCATGTCTAGAATAAAAACGGAGTCTATATCATCTTTTCAATCAGTAAAAAGACTTTTAAGGAAAACTCAAGGGTCACTTACTAGGCTTCTTAATACCCATTCAAGAAGAAAAATGAAACGCAAGTGTGTGTTTTTTTTTATCTGATAGGTGAAATAAATTGGCAAATGTATGTCCTATAACTAATGTCCAAACCAAAAGAAATTTTATCCTTATGATTAGAGTACCCACAAAATTTTCTTTCAAAGTGCACAAAAGTGCACGGGCTTCCAAGCCTGATTCGAAGCTACCTCACACGTACTCTTGGGGTGTTCGGGCTAAGGGCCCCACCCCATTACTGGGCAGCACTGCACGGTAAACCAGGAGGTCCCTTCGTGGGCAGGCAGCTTGTACCTATGCCTCTCCCTGAACCCACCCATCCCTGCCTCTCATCAAAAAGGGTGATGGGCAAAAGGAAGACAGGAGGACGGCTTTATTCGTGATGTGTAAAGACTAGATGCCTGAAAGAGATTAAAACACACAGCTGTGAGTCGCTGGGCTCCACTCTCTGCGGGCAAGGCCGCCTCTGACCTGCAAGCAGCACCCAGAGGCCACTTCAACACTCATGCTCGCAACAGCACCGCACTGGGTCCCTTCCACCACAAACACAGATCGCGGCCAAGTTCCAGGCTCAGTGAGCCCACCACACTGGCACATCTCCTTGACACTCATGTTTGATGCCACTTTGGCTCTCGCCTGTCCAAGAGCAGATGGCAGACGCTCGGCTGTCTCTGGTGCGCACGGAGGGGCCTGCCACTTTGGCGCAGCACTCCAGGCGCTGCCACCTACGTTGTTAAAGGGGAAAATGTCACCCTCACCGCAGAGGGGTCTGTCAACAACAGTGCCTGTGGGGGTCACTGCAGAGAGGCCCCAGACACCCTTGTAGGCAGAAGATAGGATTTTCAAGGCTCTAGTTTCCTGACTGTAAAAATCAGGTATGGCTGTTAACACATCATACTGAGTCCCATCAAACATTAAGTTTCCACTTTAAGGGAAGGGTAATTTTAAAATACTAAGTTTTAATGGTTTAACTGGGTCAAACACCTCTGTCCTGTGGTTAAATCAGCTGGACAACAGATGCTGTGTGAGTCCCAGGATTGCACTGACCCGGCCTCCACCTGACCCGCACAATGCTGGAGGCACCACAGGCGGCGGAAAGGGCACTGGCCCGAGGCTCAGTCAGACCCGGCTTCCAGACGTGGCTCCTTCGCCTGCCGTCTGAAGGGCCCACAAAGGCAAGCTGCTTCCTGAGTCCAGGCCTCAGTTCCCTCCGCTGTAAAACGGGGTAACAATGACCGCCCTAGGTACCTCTCTGGGGTCACTGAGAGGCTCAAATGAGAGCAGAAACAGGGTTTTCATCGAATTAGTAGGCCGAACAAAAGTACGGTTTTGATGAAAGTGCTTTGCTGAGATTCACAGAACAGAAACGAGCAGGACATTCTTGTGGCATCACTAGAAACTAATGTTCTGTTTGATTTTTTAAAAGGTGATATTTGAACATTTAGTGTTTTTGGTTTTTTTTTTGGTGGGGTTTTTTCTTTCTTTCCTTTTAGCTTGAGAAAAACAGCAATCCTATTAATGTCTGCTCTGTTCTGGGAGCCTGACACAGGTTTACCAGCTGCCAGGCGGCAGGGAAAAGGGCGCTCTGGGGTCGCAAGCAGTGGTCTCACGAGCTGCAAGGGAGGGCAAACCAGGGAGGTGCTTCTCAGCGATGGTCTGGCCGACGCTGGGGTCTTACAGAGTCACGGTCCTCGATGACTCGCTGGGGCCTCGATGCCGAGGAGGGACTCGTCCCCTTGAGCCTCTTAAACTGTGTGAACAAGATGTTCATGGTGGCGAGAAGCACTTCTGAGAGGTTGTGCCTGATCTGCACAGAGAGAAACACATGGAGTGAGGAAAAAGAACCACGCCTCGGCCAACACCAGGAGCCGGCGGCCTCGGTCACGCCACGTCCCCACAGCTGCCAGGTGGAGAGCTCGCCATCCAAGAGAAGCTAATGGCACCGCAACGCCAAGTGTGAGAGCAAAGCCCAGACAACGCTGCTCAGGAGATAAGGGGGTCACTCGTCTGCCCCTTCCTGTGCCATCCCTCCGAGGCCGGGGCAGCAGGCAGAAGTGCGTCGACCACATCTGACCGGTACGCAGGCCTGGCCTGGCTGACAGAGCCATCACCGAAAGAACCAGTCTGGATTTGCCTGTCAGTAGGTGGGGATATAGGTGGGGATACTCCCCTCTGTCTCAGACCCACCTGCGCTGTCGCCATCGGACCTGCACAGCCCTGGCAGAGCCCTTGGGAGTGTCTGCAGGGCCAGGCCCTGGCGCCTCACTCAGTCCATGATGCAGCGAATGAGGTATCCAGAGAAAGGCAAGACACAACAAAAGAACAGGTGGCTAGAGGCAGAGTCGACAGCAGGTATGAAGAGAAGGTCGGCGAGGGGCAAGACCTTCTGAACTATACGCACCACAGGTGCAGAAGTTGGCCTTCCTTCTTCCTCTCAAACAGAAACACATTTTTATAAAAGGTACGGGGTAACTAAGTAACATTTTAAATTGACACACTATTAGTGACATCCCAGAACGACTGTCTGTGGTCCCAGAGTAGAGGCCCATGTGGCTGCACATGCGAATGACCAGGAGGTCCACGCCACAGCCCCGATCAGGGACGCCGGAGTTCCTGCGGCAGGGCCCGGGCACGGGGATGTTTTCAAAGCTCTCCCAGCAACGCCAGTGTGCAGCCCAGCTGAGCACCCTTGGGCGAGACGGTAGCAACGTGCTAGGAACCCCACAGAGAGACTGGCTCTGGGGCTCAAAGACTGATAACTGAGCCATGGTCACTGCGCCTGCTTCTCAGGACAAAAGAGTTCAAAGAGGGGAAGGAAGGAAGGGAATCGTGATGCATGTTTTACACACCCAATGGACCTACTTAAAGATCACAATTAAGCACTACGACACGTAGAACAAATGGATGATAGAGAATTAAGCCAGACCAGAAACCCGTTTCTCTCAAGAACATGTTTGATCACTAAAGCGACTATGTTTTCTGGGTCAGGAATTCAGACGCTAACCCGACAGGGATATGTGCACTCACAGAAAACCAGCCCAGGATATTAGGAATTGGACTCGTCTTAGAACACGCAAGTCTGAGATGGTGACGAGGACAAAAGTTTCCAGCGGAAGAAGGGAAAAACAAAAGTTCCAGAGCTCAGGGAGGAGAGGACTCACTTCGTCACTGAAATTTCTGAAGGCAGCCACTCTCTCTTCCACACTTTCCTGATTCAGGGGCACCAGCTTCAAGCGATCGATTATCTGTGCAAAACAAAACCCCAGCCCCATAAGATACAACCATCACAGTCACTTCATCTCCTTAGACACTGAGTTAGCATCTGACACGTTCATAAAGAGTTTTGTATCAGAAAATGCTATTTCCCTCACGCACGTAAAGGCTTTGATTCTAACTTGCTAATTTAATTCCTATCCTCATTTTTCTGAGGACATTTTAAAATTCAGAGATTTTAAATTACTTTGAGAAACCTCTCTGTCTTAAGACTAAAGGGGAAAGGCATAGAAAAAAGAAAAAAAAAAACAAAAAACACAGAAACTCCCTTTAAGCTCCCAGGATCATACTTGTCCTTGGTGGCATTTCCTTTGTTTTAAATGAATCCAAGTGTTCTGAATTTTTAAGGGCGGACTTTAACCTGCACTTCAAAGACTGCTCCTGTCACTTACATCAAAGGCTCTGTCAATATGACCACTGTGGTATTCATCGAAAAAGGTAATCAAGTCCAAGAGAAGATAGAATGTGGAGTCCACAAATTTATTTGCACTGATCCCCTGAGCCCTATACCTGGAAGACAAAAAGGAGGAAAAGCGTCGGGGGGTATATTATTAATTTCTGTGTAGTCTGTATCTTTAAGAGAGCATCTGAAAAATGTCAAAACCTCTTGAACTCTCTAGATGAGGTGAATTAAAGATTGCAAAATAGCGTTTCTTGTCAAATAGCCAAGCATTTGATGGTAGATTTGATATGAATCCCCGTGCGAATATTTGCATGGAGCATGGTTCGCTAGCCTCAACCACGACCTCAGCATCTGAATGTCCAGGAAGCATAGGAGGTGCTGATGGGCCGAAAGCCCAGCGGCCATCACTGGGGATCCTTTATTAAATAGAGACATCTCATTTGCCAAAGAATGTTCTATACTTCTCCAGGAAAGCCTCTCCAGCTCAGTTTTCTCTGGGTCACTTTATTAGGAGTCTCTGTAGAGGGCACAAAAAGTAATGGCTGTCGCCTCAGCCTGTGAGTCGCACTGAAGTTTGATAACTCACTTAGCTCTGTCGCAGAGAGGCAGGCAGATTCTGAAACACTGGCCACTCCCCCTCTAAGAATTCCCCCATCCATCTATCGCTAGCATTGTCCTCAAACGCCTTTGAGATGGCTGACAGCAGTACAGAGCCGAAAAGAATGCCTAAAATTAAACCTAATGCACAGGATTAAAACGCTGAGATACCCTTTCATGCCGTTCTTCCCGGCAAAAACTTTTAAGTCCGACAGTACCCGGTGCTGGTGAGGATGCGATGAAAACTGGCGCTCTCAGAGCGTGTGGTGGGACGTCGAGTCAGCAGAGCCACCGTGGGACACCGCTGTCACTGGCAAAGCTGAAGGTGCGCCAGGTGGGTGCCGGCGCCCGGCCTTACCGTTCGGCGACGGAGAGCGCCATGCTCTTCAGCCGCTCCTTGTTGGACTGCGGGGCGCTGATCTGGGGGACCACGGGACTCAGCAGTTTGTTCATCAGTTCCAGCACCTTGTCAGCATTCTGTTCGATTTTTAAAAATTAAAGATGGAATCAAATAACCAGTAAAGGAAAAACCTAAATAACCAGAACAGAAGAGGGAACTTCCTGGGTGGTGGACAGAAATGTTCCGCGTGTTGACCCGGCGGTGGCTGCACGGACATGTACCCATGGGAATTCGTCGAGCTGTGCGCTTAATATCTGTATGTTTTCTCTGTCTTATTTAGACCTCAACCAAAACATTTTTAAATAAAAAAATGAAAAATAACCCTCTTTTTGTCCACTTTTCTCAGTTAATAAAAGGAAAGAATGTAATCTTTTTCAGAACACACTATGTATGTTCTTCTGTAGAAATACTTATTCCGGTTCTCTCACAATGCCTCAGCTTCCAAACTGTCCCCTAACACGTTCTGATCACCAGTGTGTCTGGGGCTGCCCGAATGGTCAGCGTGGAGGCATTGTTACCAGCAGCTTCGGCTGCTTATTCTGTGGCCAAGTGGGACTACCGCTCAATGCCTGCAGGATATCCTTTCAGTGCATTACTTTTGTTTGGCCAGAAATGCCTTAAGGGCAGAAATAGACCTGTAAGATGGGACTTTCACCCTGACTGGACCATTACCTGCCCAAGCACTAGGGGAAAATGCCTCAGGAGGGGCAGTGGCACAATGGTGACATCTGAATGTTTGTGCATTTAATGCCAAAAAGCCTACAGAGCTATTAAGTGCAGAAGAAGGACAGGGGCACGGTTTACCTTGGCAAGGTCGTAAAGCTTTGCTGCTTCCTCAAACAGTCCTTTATTTTCCGCCACAGAAGCAACTTTGTTGATAATAGGCTTTGTGTCGCTAGTAAACTTATCTATGACTCCAGGCTGACAAGACAGATAATAGAGAGGGAGAAGGAGAGATGGGTGCACAGAGCTGTTACTTTAGAGGCAGAGAAGCAACTGGGACCTAAAAACTACCCTAAATGAAAACACCTGCCCTGGGCAATGAGCATATTTCATCAGCCAGGCTCTGGTTTTCTTGAAGCTAAAAGGGCTTATTAAACACATGAAAAGGACCAAGGAAATGACACATGAAGTGGGAGACTCGCAGGCAGCACAGAGGAGTCAGCAATAAGACTGTGCTTTTCCAAAATGACCCAGAGAGTCGGTGAAATTATGAATGATTTTAAGTTTGCCGATGAGTAGGCATTAGAGGGAAAAAAAACATGAGACTCAGAAAACCATCTGAAAGATTCTGGATCTGCTTTCTAAGACAGATGGCAAAAGAAACTCAGTGCTGAAAATACATATGGCAAGTGATGTCAGAATATTAAAAAAAATCACCATCATCACTCAACAGCAACCAAATGGTCAGGAGAGTATGAGAGGCCTTGGGAACGACCAAAGAGGCAGGGCGGACCGCGTGATGTCTGACTGGCTGTTGAGATGCTCCACTGGGCTGGACTAGGTCAGGGTGACCTGCTGTTGCCACACTAGAGGCAGCACAGATCAGCGAAGAGCATGGGCTCTGGGTTCAAATTCCAGCCCCGCTTCTCACTAGCTGCGTGATCTTGAGGAAAATAATTAACCTCTCGTCTCCATTTCCTCACTTGGAAAACACAGATAATAATGGTTCCCACCTCGCTGGGTAACTGTGGCGATTAAGTCAAAAAAACTTGTAATGCCTTCAGCACGGTGCCTGGCAACTGTCACTGCTCAATAAGCACGGCCATCGCCATCAACACTGTCACTGGCCTTACTTCTGAGCTGGACAGTGCGAACAGTGTGAGCTCATCTCAAGATCACTGAGTCTAAGCCACCGCTTTTACGAGTGAGGAAAGTGAGTCTCTGAGAGACAGGTGACTTTCCCAAGGCTGCAGGGAGAGTGCCCGAGAGGGGTCTCCAATGCCAGGACCTCTGCTCCTTCTCCTATACCGGCCAATGGGCATGATGGGTCTCAAGGAATCGCTAAGGCTCACGGGAGCAGCTGCATTTCCGGGGTCAGAGTTGAGTTCTGGATCCTCAGAAACTACCTTCTGAGAGAGGTCAAGCATATTCCTAACGTTTCCATCTGGGGAGAGTAGGTGTAGCAATCAATTTCTTTTCTTGCATATGACAGAAATGTAGCCTTCTCAGCTCAAAAAAAAAAAAAGGCAGGCAGGAACAGATGAGTACCATAATAAAAAATTTACGTATTTTAAGGAAAAACAGAAATGTGTACAAAATCAAGGTCATCACTTGGGGCCTGTAATATTCACTTTGTTTTTTAAACTAAGTGACTTTATTTGGATTTGCATCTTTAGTGCCTTGAACTCTAAAAACTAACTGTATTCTTTTGATAATTATAATTCCCCAACTGCAAACACATTTCTAGGTGTGCACTTAACGTACCTTTCTGCTTCCGTCATTCTCCAGTTTCCCGAGAATCATATCAAACTATGGAGACAAAAAATAGTGTACTCGATTTACTGGACAAGATATACACAGAATCCACAATTCTCTGGAGACAAAAGTAGGGAAGAAAACAGTGCAGGTGGGAGAGGTCTTACACAAACGAAAACAGTGAGACTGAATCAATATTTTCGCTGTCAAAAACCAAAGAAAACTATAAAAATCTCGGTCATACCCACCGTAACCATACCGAGGTGACCGCATGCCACATCGGCATGAGAATACACATAGTGACAATCGTGGGTGGGAGAGAAAGGGAAACCCACATACCTCTCGACTTTCTATCACAAGCTCACTCACACAGCGCAAAAACATGTTTTCGCCTTGACTGTCTTTCTCGTCCCTGTAAGGGGACAAAAACAAGATGGTTTCTCGTGCGGACCTGAGGTCTCTCACAGTGGTTCTCAGAATGGCAAACATCAAAACCAGCTGAAGTACATGGTCAAAACGAGTTTTACCTGAGGAAGTAAAAGTACTGGAGGGCCTCCCTCGGGTCCGTGGACTCAAACTTCCGGGTGTAGAGCATGAGCAGCCTCACGAAGTTCAGCCGCCGCATGCAGGGAGGGTCGCCGGGCTCATGGCTGACTGCACCGTGGGGGACACAATTAGTCACAACCACACTGCCCCCTGACCCCGGCAACCAGAAGCTGTGGGGGCTGAGTACGAAGGCCCAGCAGCACCTGCTCCCGCAGCCCAGCCGGGGCCTGCTGGCATAAGCTTCGGCCAATCCTCTCCCCACCCCGTTCTCAATTTCTTTCCAGTGTGGAGACAATGGCCCACGATGGGTCGTGCTCTGGGGGGACTTGGGGGCACCTACTGAGGAAGGTGCAGCCATGCATCACATTTATCTTCTCCCCCTCTTCTGCCTCTCACACCCCAGGCAGGTTTGCATGGCGTGGGGGGTGGCTGGGTGGCGTTCCAAGGGTTCCAGTTAGAGCCAGAATGAGAGCCAGACTTGTGACTCTAGGCACTGCATCCCCTGTGCCACCAGCCTCCAGCAACCTGCCTGCCTGGCCGCAAAGCCAGCGCTGCGTACGGCGCTGTCTACAGCGCTCTGAAACGACTGTTGCCATCTGCCCAGACGCTTGCGCGCGCAGTTACGTGTCCACCACCTGACGTGGAGTGTGTAGTCACGCTACTGCCAGAAGATACTCACGGAGCTGAGCGCTCTGTCCCGAGGATTTTAAAAGCAGCTTCAGTTCAAAGAGCACCAGCGCCACGTGGACAGCGTGGCAGCGCAGCCGCTCCGTGCGGAAGAGAAAGGCAACTGCGGCCTCAAACTGAGCCGTCAGGAAGAGCACTTGGAAGTAGAGGAAGGGCTGCTGGTTCACCGTGAAGTGGGACTCGCCTGGGGGACAGGAGACACAGCCGACTCAGAAGGGTTTCCTGCTGGCGGCCTGGCCCCAGGCAGAGGCCCCGTGTGCTTCCAGGACTTGCAGGGCGGGATGAAGGGGGCCCTGGACGGTGGGATACCCTGTGGACCCGGACCTGGTTCCACAACCTCTACGCCTCGCAAGGCAACCGGCACGCAGGGGTCACGCTGTAAAACCCAAACTGCTTGTGCCAGGTGGGAGACAAAGAGTTCGGGACCTTAAAACAGAATACAGAAGGGGCTGTTCATCTCCGTGGCCCTGAGTCGCTCCATGAGGAGAGGCGCATCAGTTCACCTAGACTCACAGACACCTGCGTTCAGCAATGGCTGAGCACCAGCTGCGATCTTGTTTCCTTCCCAGAATTCTTAAACAAGGAGAGGTGGGGAAAAAAGCGATTTATCCCTCATTTGTGTTCAGATAGTCATTGAGAGACCTACCAGGACGGAGCAGGCAGGTCCTGTCTCTCCCTGAGCAAATGTCAACCAGAGCAGTTCAAAGAACTAGAGAAAACAGTTTACTATACATGACCGTGTAAGTCACATGAGTTGCTTAAGGCCACATGGCCTCTGTTCGAATTTGAAATCGTTTTGTTGTGTTGTGTTTGGAAGACCCACAGGATTTTGAAGGAAAGACAGAAATCAGAGATGAAGGATTTTCCCAGAGGAAAGGTAAGCAGCGACCGAGGGTAAGGAGGTGGACGAAAGGGAAGGTGGCCATGTTCAGGACATCTTACCGTAGTCTTCCAACAACTGTTTCTGGAACTGCGAGAGAGTGAGCCTGTCTTGTGGGGAGCTGGTGCCGTCATCATCAAAACACACCTGGTTCAACTAAACCCCCAAGAGAAACACACGCATTTGTACAAACTACGTCCCAAGCCAGGTGCGCAGGTGTAGTTGCTCAGCAGCCGTGCACTAACGGCTGTGGTTGCCCATCGAGAATTATGTAATCAAACAATGGCACTAGGAGGCGGTCCACGAGCCCAACCACTTTCCTGGCATCGCACATGAAGCAGGTGAAATCTGCATGAGGAGCACGGGCAGAGGGAAGGGGCTAAGGCCCTGGCAAGAGGAGCAGCACCTACCTTTAGCCACAGGTAGTCCTCAGTTTTGTCGGCCACTTCGCTCTGATTGTCGGTGACGTCACATCGGCCGATGATACAGTACACGGCCCGCTTGTAGGGGTCTGTGTTGTTCCTGAGGGCCCTGCGGTAATGCAGCCGGAGCTTGTTCTCTGTAGCTGGGGACAATCTAAAGACACAAGGGAACACACGGACACTAGACTCAACAAGGATCCTCAACGGCATCTGAAAGCACGCCGGTCCCAATGACGTAACAGTTATGACGCCCTCCTTCACCGAGCGTGACAGGCACTGGCCTGCCCATATCCCGAGTATCGTCGCCTTAATCTGAATGGCAACCGCCAGCACCCGTGTCTCTCTGCCTGCCGCTTCCTCCGGTCGAGGCCTTCCAGGGCAGGTCAGAACCGCGGGGGGAGTGCACACTGCACCCCACCTCGCAGCGGCCCCGAAGCAGTGACGGAAAGAGCGAGTCCTCCCCTTGACCATCTGGGCCTCCCGCTGGCCTCCTCCCTCACCCCTGTGGGAGCAGATACACACAGATACACACCTGCATCCAAACGCCTGCCTCGGGGCCCACCTGGGGGAACCCAGGACTTTAACTGGGCTCTACACTCCCTAAGCGGGGGGTTGTGGCTTAAGACAATCTCTGGCCATGGCATTACTAACGCTGCCGAACAAACTGTCCCTAGTTTTCCACAGGTGTAACTGGGACAACCACTGTCATTTCTTCTACATCCATGTATGAATATTTAAACTTCTAATTCCAGCCTTTGAGCTATGAATTGCATGACAACGTAGTGGGCCAACCAGAAAAGCACTAAGTGTAAGTAAATAAAGACAATGCAACAAAGTGTCACTTTATAACACGCCTTGCTGTGCCTGGGATTTACTGAGTAAATCAAGTCATGCTCCTGGCTGCAGCCCCTCCCACACGGGAACATGAGTGTCAGAATGGGGCTCTTTTACTGTTTTCAACTGTTATTCTCAAGAGAGTTTTACTCCCTTCCTAAACTTTATTTTTTCCCAAGTAGAAATTTATTTTGAGCCATGTACAGGGAGCGGAGGGCAATGCCGGTGGAGGCCACCCTGTTAATTCCAGGTGGCTGCTTCCAGATGCACCATCTCTAGCTGTGAGAGCCACCGCACCTTCTGTCCTTGCTGTTCATGTACTCCTGGAACCAGGTTTTAAACTCCCCCAGCTGGTGCTGGGCTCGGTTAACCACCTGGGAAGCGGCAAGCAGGTCTCCACAGCGCATGCAGTAATAGATCAGTGCCCACACAGGATGGCCTTCCACCTCTCCATCCTGAAAGAGGAAAGATGCTCAAATTAACAGGCAAAAAGCTCTCTCATGGCGTTCTGATGTGCTGACCTTCAGCTAAGCCCTCTCCTTGTATTACGCCGCTTAATGTTCACCATAACCCCATCAGGTTTTACAAATGAGGAAACTGAGGTATGGGGACACGAAGTTATTTGTTCAGGGTCAGCTGGTAAGTGGCAGTCTGGCTCTAATGCTTCTCCTCCAAAGCACTGTGAGCCCCACCAGATTCACAGCCAGCTTGTGGTTTCTCCACGGAACCCCAGCAGCCCGCAGTAATCACATAACACGTTCTGTCAGATCGGACAGACGTGCACTCCTGCAACTGCCACAAAGCGAGGGCTAAAGATGGTCACTGACCAGTCAGAGACTGTCATCATCATACTTGAGTTTATCAAATGTTAACTACTGATTAGCCAAATGGATCTGGATCCTGGCATTTTCACTCATTCTTTCGTTGTTCACTCAGCACTTACTGAGTAGGTATGTCTCAGACACTGTGCTAGGCGCTGGGGATCTGAGAAGGCAGCAGTTTCGGCTCTTCCAGGACTGGAGCTTACCGATCCTGATCCTGCTTGGTCATCCTTCTGTGTAGCGGGCTGTGGTTACCCTTCTCTCTCTGCTTTTGCCCAGCTACTCCAGAGAAGTGAACTGCGGAGCATCTTTCTGGCCCCTCCACCCTTTCCCTGACAGGACTCTCAAACCCAGATCTGATCGGGGCCCTTCCCCACTTAAACCCCTTTGAACTGTTTACGTCCAAAGTGTATGGCCTGGCATTCAAGGCTTTCACCAGCTGGCCTCAAGCTTGCCAAGCCCTACCACAGACCCAATATGCCAGGTACTCTTTACTGTCTCCACGTTGTAACCTCACTGAATACCCTTTTGCAAGCTCTCAGACTGGTGAGCCCCGACTTTTCAAGCACAAAAGTGAGTGAACGTCACCTCATTTATGGAGCCAGCCTCTTATGTATCCCACCACCCTTGGTACAAAGCTCCCAAGTAGTGTTTTGCACAAAGTATAATAAGTGACTGGGAGGTAATTCTCCCAGTTGGACTATGAGCTGAGAAGAGAGGCCACATCCTAACAGCTATGTCTAGCTCCATTTTTCTAGTCGTTAGAGGCAACAACCTCAGGAAGTCATCGCTGACTCTGCCTCTCACACCCACATCCAAGTTCTTCAACAAGTCCTATTGGCTCTTCTTTCAAAACTCATCTAAGACCGAAGGACATCGTCCCCACCCCTCACCCCCACCCCCTCCTCCACCGATTTGAGCAAGCACCATCGTCAGCTGGCCTCCTGCACCGCTGGCCTCCCAAGGTCTTCCAGCTTCATTCCTTGCCCCTCTGGCCTCTCTTCCACACAGCAGTTTCTATACATAATCTCATTTTAACTGAAAACTGGAGGTGTAACTGATCACATAGAGAAAGCTGCCAATACCTGAAGTCCGGGCAACGGAGCTGGAAGTTTAATGTTCAGGAAACTTCGAACCAACTGGTAAGTCCCAGGCACCCCACCCAGCTGGGCTTGATGCAAATTCCCAAAGACAGTAACAAGGGTGTAATTCTTATAACTAGAAAAGTTTAAAAGAAAAAAAGAGGGAGGTTGAAAACACATATTACACATATCTGTGTCCATATCCATGACATGAGACTGGGAACTCTGCAGGGTAGGGAGGGCCTGGACTTCAAAGCCAGGCACAGAAGAGGAAACTGCATATGTATGGAAGCCGACCGCATTACTCAGTGGGCAGTGAGTGCATCATTGCAAAGATTTCTCATCTCTGCAGGTACTCAAAAAAATCCCTGGAGGAACGTAACTGTGCACTTCAAGCACATTAGGGCCAATGTGCAGAATAATAATTGCAACGGCTCATAGCCTAATGTTCTAGTGGGCTCTTTTAAGCTTTTTCTTTTGAAAACTTTAAACCTAGAAAAAATTAAAATAGTCCAATGAATGCTCATCTACCCTTTACCTAGATTCACCAATTGTTAACATGTGTACAATGTTTTCTTTCATTCTAAACATATAGCTATACACACACATATATACATATATACCTACTTATCTTTTCCTCTAAATTATTTAAAAATGTTACAGAAATACAAAAATCAGGGGCTATTCATCTGTAAATACTTTACCAGGTATCTCCTAAGAACTAGGTCATTCTCCTCTCTAACCTCAATACTATTATGACACCGAGAAATTCAACATTAACATACTGTTATTGTCCAAAATATAACCCATATTCAAATTTACTCTTTTTAAATTGAGGTATAATTGACATACAACATGATATTGACATACAACATGATGCACAACATAATTATTCTGTATTTGTATATACTGCGAAATGATTATCACTATAAGTCTAGTTAACATCTGTCGCCATGCAGATATAGAACTTTTTTTTCTTGTGATGAGAACTTTTAAGATCTACTCTTAGCAACTCTCAAATATGCAATTCAGTGTTATTAATTATAGTCCACATGCTGTATATTACATCTCCATGACTTGTTTTATAACCAGAAGTTTGTACCTTTGGACTCCCTTCAACCATCTGGTCCATTTCCCCACGCCCATGTCAGTGGGTTAGCATCAACAAAAATACTTTAAAAGTGAGTATAATTATTTTAAAATATTCCCTTTATCAAAATGTGACAATGAATCCTTAAAAATGATGCCATCAGAGAGTGATGCCACTAGAGTGAAAAAGAAAATAAGGTTACAATAATTGTGGACAGAAAACTCCCAAATAGCTCCAAGTGATGCTAAAGGAATTAATGGGACGAGATAATCCTAAAAAACTAAATAAGAAATAAAAGAAATGGGATGGCTTACCAGATATAAGACCAAGGAATGCAGCCTGGCACCATGGGTGAAGTCAAGCACCAATGTTAAGGATTAGGTTTATTAAGGAAAAAGCAGTCATGAGCAATCATATATGTAAACCCATTAAAAAAAAATGCTACAGGTCTCTGTATACTCTAAGAAATTCTGACTCATTTTGCTGACTTGTAGCAAATAAATACTACTACATACATCAAGTTTTTATGGCTGAAGATCAATACACGCAAAAGTTATGTTACAAAAATTTAGCCAAAGCCTGATGAAGTATTTTATAAACTCTCTTGTGCCTATGCCAGAAGGGATAAATAACCATTTGGAGTCCCGGATTTTTCTTAACAAGGGAATGGAGGCTGGTGAGTTTAATGTGTTTAATGTTATTCATCTCATGTAGCTATTGTATAATTAATACAGGATTTGGTATAAAACCTATTTTCTGCTGTACCAAGTCTGAATTACCTCAGTTACACACAAGGAAATCTCATGACTTCCTAAGGAAGTATTATTGTGTTGATAAAGGGCCTCTACACCGCACAGGCTCAGGGGCGAAGAGCGGCAATTTAGCAAGGACATTCAACTTGGCTTTTCTTCTCGAGCCAGCAGAGGCCCAGCACCCTGTCTCTGAAATAAAGAGGGTCTGTGGCACACCCCTGCAGGCCAGTTCAGAGCTGGAAGAAGTGTCCACGGGGAAGGCTGAATGGCACAGGTCTTAGCAATAAAGGGACAATAGTTAGGGCACAGTCATAGCCTCTCAGTAACCAACTCCAATTAGTGGAGAGGTGGCAAAGAAATCGGGCACAAATCACACGTGTTAGCAGCTGGGAAGGACCAGGCCACACAGGCGTTAACCAAGTGGCGCCACGAGGGACATAAAGGATCAAGGGGCCTTCCTGAGGTTGGAGGAGGCAACACGGCTGGTGTGAAAAGGGGAACACTGAAAGAAAAGCGGAGCCTGAGGAGTGCTGGCCAAACCCACGAGGGCAGGGTCCTGACCTAAGGCACTGTGGCCCAACAATCACGTCCCCATACTGAGGGGCAGAGAGCAGAGGAAAAAGTCCAACAGTGTTCCCACTTACCGTGACTCCACATGGCTGCAGACCCAGTCCTGTTAGAGAAGTGCTTCTGAAAACAGGACTGCACCTTTCAGACTTGCTCGACCGGTTTAAAATGTACCAGCTACAGAGCACTTAGCGTGACGACTAAGAACACGAGAATGGCTGACTTCGGGGCACCGCAAGCCAGCCCCACGGCGCTACTGCCGCCTTACCTCTGCTCGAGGTACCCCAAGGCCTGCCTGACAAACTCCATGCGCACGTCCACGCTGCTGCGGCTCTTCAGGGCGTCCGTCGCCGGTGCCAACAACACATCTGTCATTTGTTTTACCATGGTCCACATGTCAGAGATGTTCTGCACATAAATGAGATGACATGTGACAACGCTGTGTGGCTCTTCATGGCACTCCGATCGCAAAGGCAGGCAGGTTGTGGCGGGAAGAGGTTAATGCCTCCCTCCAGCTTACACCCAGTACAGAAGGCAGTCCTCTGTCCTGCCAGCCACCAGGCTCCCATCTTCCCACAAGCACCCCCTGTCCCGAGCTACTTTTCAGATCAATTACTATTCTAGGTCTGACATAACCACCCACATAATTAAGACCACATAAAAGAAACAAGAACACTGAATCTCAGTGGGTTATCCCTTAAGAGAGAGTGAATACATTTCTAATTGTCCAACGCTCTAGGAGTTTAAACTCGAGTAGCTGCATTTCAGTCCTTACAAGGTCATATGAGTTTTTTAAGGCTTAAAATAAGAGTTTAACCTAAATGATACAGGTTTTGTCCATCAGAGACTCTCCAGGGGCCACTGCTCTTAGCCATTTTGGGAGTGTCACAACCCTATGTTTCTTCCTACTCACTACCTTCAAAAGACGTCTCCCGTGACGGGCTCCCAGGACAAGAGACGGGCTTCTCTCCTTTGTTACCAGCACACAGCTGGGACTCCCTCCCCCCAGAATCCTCCTGGCTGTAAACCTCTCCTTAAAGACATGCTTCTGGAACTTGGGCAATATCCTTGGAAGATAGCAATGATGGCAGAAAAGCAGGTTTACAATTTTTCCAAAGGAAAAGAGAAAATTCTGATTTTACTGTCTCAAAAATTAAAACTGTAGAAACTCCACCTAAATGTGACTCCTTCTAGGTAGTGAAATGGTAGGTGAATTCTTATTTTCTTTAGATCTGTTTGTAGTGCCTCATATTTTACTATTTTAAAAAAGTTGGATGCATTTTTGAAGACGAAAAAAATCTGTATATAAGTGCTTGCTTCCATTATATCCTTCCCTCCCTTCCCTTTTCCTCCTGGCCAGCCACCTACCTACCAATCCCTCCATCCATTCCCCCACCCCCCCAGGGTGGGGTGAGAGGGAATAGGCCAAGGATAAGAACTGAGAGACAGGAATAAAGATGGGGAGTCAGAGAGGAACGGAACCAGTGGCATATAAAGAATGCTCATAAAGATCCCACCTGAGTCAAGTTCAAGGGGCTCACCAGGGTGAAGAGCCCATCAGTCTGCCTAAGGCGGGAATCTGGTGAGGGAAGAGTGGGAGGAGCCTGACAGGACTTCAAAGCAAATATAGCCCAAGAATTGTCCTGACCATTAATTGATCCTGGCTGAGTCTCCTAAACATGCATTAAAAATACATATATAGCATCATCATCAAAAAACCACCCCCAAATTATTTACACTACTACTCTGAAAAACGGTTAACGTTTTATTCCGTGGAATAGTGTCTCTTCAGCACATTTCTGCCAAGTCAGCAGGCTGCTAATCCTATCTGAACGTGGGACCCCACGTTTCCGCCGGGGTTAGCTCCGGGCGCTACCTTATCGTCCAGCTCTGCGACGGAAGCACAGAGGTCCACGAGGTTAGGCTGCAGGTGCCCGTTCACAATCTTCTCATTATAGATATAAATCTGAAATAATGAAAAGCAAAGTGAGTGGCACAATTTCTATTTTCATGTCTTTTTAAAATCTCTTGCAACAGTTCCGAAGCCAGCTTCTGCCCAGTGGTCGGCAAAGCTTCAGCCAACCTTTCCTTCCTCCTGAGAGTGGCTGAGCTATCCACGCTTCGGGGAGGGCAAGGCCACTGGCCAGTGTCCCAGTTCCGTGTTTGAGCTTTGGGCAGCAGCGTGGACCCCAGAGCTAACCGCTACCCCAGCCTTCCTGACACCTGAGGACTGGGAGCAGGGTAGTCCTGGGGGAGGAGTGCCATAGGCCATTCTGTGCCTTCCTCGCGCAGATTCTCAGTCTCGGTGAGCAAGGGCCAAAGGGGAAGTTGGGACAGTAGAAGGACTCCCCCTGCCGCTCCCTAAAACCCCAAGGCAAAGTTTGGTGATCTTGACGGCTAAGGACCAAAGGGCCGCAAGCCCAGGGCTTGTGGGCTGAGGAAGGAGTCTCGGGTGGCGGCCCTGCCAGCACACTCACTGAGTCGCTGGAGTACCCGTTACTCTGGGAAAGGATCCCTGTTCCTCTCAAGAAAAAGGGACTACGTGAGTTTAAGGTATGGAAAAACCACCACGACTCTGAATTTTATTTTAAAAGAACTAAATGATGGTAAAAACCAGTAAGTTCTGCTCTTTGCATCTTAAGTCCATGCTCTACCAGGACTGAACAAGGTACTGATGTCAGACAGACCAGGACCCCGCCGAACCTGACTTCCCTCTGCTGTGAGTGGGGGATGCCATCACGCAGGCTCCAAGAGCACAGTGAGATTCAGCTAAATGGTTTCTTAACTATAAGGCGCTGTTCAGTCACTCGATGAGCATTCGCGAGGGGCCTTCCCTTTGCAAGACACTGAGCTCAACCTGGGATACAAAGGTCCACTCTGTGCTGGCGGGGACAGCCATGTACACAGCTACATGACATCATGGTACCCTGAGTGCTAATCTGAAAATGTTAGTTTTATGACGCTTTAGTCTTCACAGATTCAGAAGATAGTTTCTTCAGAAGCTTATAATCTCATTAGGCCTGAACTGGTGGTGGCTGTAGCGAAGGAAGGAGTCAGCCTTACGATGAAGGGAAAATTTAAAAGAGGAAGATGTAGTCGGGGGGCGGTGGGAGGCGGGGGCAGATCTCAAAATTGGAGCCAAAAATAAAAGTAGGCCCAGGAGGAAAACACGAGGGACTTGGAAGGAGGGGGACTCGTGCGCAGGAAGCTGCTGCGGCTGGCTTCCACCGCCTGGAGAGAAGTGGCAACGGTATACTTAAGGATAGTGACTTAAAAAAAGAAAATTTAGAAAATTCTCCTTAACAAGAGGTGCAGGTGGAACGGGAGCACGCCATCCTCAAGAAACGAGACTGTTTTCCCTTCTTGAAACTGTGCAGGAAAGCAGCAAATTAGAATAAAACACACAAGTGGCCAGCATTGCTTTATTCACTCAGTTCCAAGTACGAACTGTCCTCCGGGCAGTTTCAGTCCAGTGAGTCCCTGAGATTTACAGAGTGTCGATGGACACCATACGACTGCACGGCCAGATGCACAACTGGCCACGTAGAGGCGCGTGCCCTGTGCTCACCAAGGCATCAAAGCATTCGGAAAATTTCTCAACAACGAGGGGTGAAGAAGGACTTCTGGCAATACTGTCAGCCTACCAGGCAATGCGGTTAATACAGAACTCCGTTTGCGCAACGGTGCAGCCACGCAGGCTCCACTGTGCACGGGCTACTGCCAAATGCAAACGAGACCCACAGTCAGTATAGAGGGCAGATTTCAATTTCCCTAAATCAAATGTGAGTCATTCTATTAGCCAATTTGATGGAATTCTCCAGTGACCCCGATGGTAAAACATTAGCCAGTCCTCTGAATGAAAACCCAGCCTGCTCTTAGGGTCTGACTTTCACATGAAGGTGATGTGTCTTTGTTTTCTTTTACTCCCCAGACGGCTCACAAAGGATCTGCCTGGATCTGATCCTCCTGGAGAGCACGCTCACCTGCCGGGCGTATGCCATCTCGATGCTATCCAGAGAGCTTCGACCGGGGGGCCCCACATCACTCAGGTAACTTGGCTACAGATGAAGACACAATCAGAACCGGTTAAAAACAGCATTCGGTCATGTAAAGAAAGAAACGTATATAAATATATGCTTGTCTTTAACAAAACTGTGAGGAATCAGTTTCCTCACACCGCATCATCCCTCTCCATGGCTTCACACCGGTGAGGCTTCGTTTTCATGTGTGGGCCTCCTGTTTCCATCGATCATATCAGACAGCTGAGAGGACGGACTTTATAGGGTCACAGTACTGGATTAAGACATTTCCAGTCTAGAGTCCACACTAAGACAACAGCTGTTGACTAATTTTCTGCATCTGAATATATGAAGCCAGTCTAAGCTGGACATTCATTCATTCGGCAAACATTTGCTAGGGAGCTGCCGGCCTGCCTTGTGCGTAGGTAGCTGTGTGCATATCCATCCCCACAGGGATGGCAGGCCAACCCACAGAGCCCATATCCAAAGAGCACGGTCTGATGGGGAGAGTCAGACACGACGGTATGGAAACATTTATTAATCTCCTTTTAGAAAGACTAAAATTAACTTTTAGCTAAGCTTATTTCCTACTGGATCAAAATTAAGTATATCCTATAGATATATTCTTAAATTTCCAATACATGTGTTGGTACTGTACTGTAGCAGAGATCGAATTCTTTAAGCTTCTCTCATTAAAAAACCAAAAGACTAACATTCTTTTCTCTAAAATCCAAAACAAAGCAGTGTAAAGTAGAATTCCTGGGAAACCGATGGAAGGTAGCAGCAAAATGTCCTAGCACTACCATAGCTGGTCAAAGGCATGCTTAGTGTGAGCACGCACTGGGAGGGGGGCAGAGAGGAGAGAGGCGCAGGAGGCAGAAAGGTGGGGCGTAGACCCTCAGGTTCTGGACTGTCGGGACAGACTGTGTTCCAGGAAGGCCACTTCCTCCCTGGCCTTGAGGTCTAGCACATTCTCCTGGTGCCTCTGGTTCACATCAATTGAACGAAGGGGCTGTCCCCGACAGTCTCGAGAGGCCCTCCTCATCTCTGACTTGCTGCCATCACTGGTATAAAAGAGCTTTAAACGCTTTACTGACCTTGGAGGATGCTGCTGGCTGGCTGATTCCACGATCACTTCCAATCTCCATCTATCACTTTTACTCCCTGCTACCTTGCAGTCTGGCATATGGTATTAAACATATACCCAATGGTCATTCCTACTAACACAGATTAAAAACCACCGGTTTACAATAATAATAGCTATACCTATTGAGCACCTACTATATGCCAAGCACTTTCTTAATGTCCATGTGTTAACTCCACAATCCTATGAGATACGTACTTTCATTATATTAATTTTACAGACGAAGACACCAAAACACACGGATGCAACTTGCCCAAGGTCACTCTAATAGGAAGCAGTGGAGCCATGTGGGCAGGCACCACCTCGCCCCCAGGGCAGCTTGGGGCAACTCTCCAAGGACAGCCATCAAAGAACAAGAGGGAGTCGCGGTTACAAATCCTGGCTCCACTACTCGCGAGCTAGGTGATCTCCACTGAGTATACTGCTTCTTTTGAGCCTCGGTTTCTTCAGCTGTGAAACGGGCAGTGATGGGATCCATCTCACCAGTTTGTGATGAAGATTAAGCGGGGAGAAGAGAAGCTCTGATCTCACAACACTGATGAGAGGAATAAGCAGAGAGAGCTCAGCACAGCGCCCAACTCGGCCCGTAAATGCTAGGTGTTCCCACTTGTAAACAAAACATAAACCACCATAACGAATACAGAAATAAGTCCTATACTGAACAACAACGGTTATCGACACCACAGAAACATAATCTAAGATATTTTACATTGTGCTGGCTGGAGCATCTCATCTCATCTTCCTACACAGAGCACGCACTCCCTGTATGGACAGAACCCCCGCCAGCTCATCTTCTACCTCTGGACTAGTTCTGAGTGTTCCCAGTAACACTGAGTTGGGACTATTCTCTAAGACATCCACCTTTCTGGAACAGAACAATCCAAAAGCTGATGACCCTAAAGTCTTTTTAAAGAACACAGCACTAAGCCTGCTAATTCCAGCAACCTAATTGAGGGGAATAGGGAAATGAGAAAGAGAACAGTGCTGAAGCATTTCGGCAAGGACACAGTTGTTTCAGCTAAATATATGTAAACAGCCTTGAGAAATATTTTCCAGTACTAAAAACCTAATTTTTAAAATTATCCATTTAAAAAGTAGTTGGTTTTCAGGCTTCAAATTTCCATTTAAATTAATTTTGCTTAATGCTCTTGTTTTCAAAAGTGCCTTTCCTTCATTTGTCCTTGGCCAAGCCTCTGTTTCACCATGCCTGAAGTCAATTATCCACCGGCAGCACGGGTCCGTGCGCATTCCTGAGCAGAGGAACCAGCAAATGTTCACTGGAACTTCAAAGCCAGGAGCTGCTCTGAGGGCTGGGAAAATACACCAGTATGCATGTGGCAGTAACAGTCCCAACTCCTCGGACCTCTGGGTGTCTCCGAAGGGGGACAGACTGAACCCTAGCAGGGACGACACCAGGGACTCAGAGCAGAGAGGCAGGGGCACTGGGAGGTAGAGCTACAGAAAACAAGGGCTCCCAGGAGTCTGGGGACATGTGGACAAAAAGCCACCTTTGGGAATACAGCCGTGAGAAGGGTCTTCTTAAAGGAGATGGTGTTCTCAAAACAGTCGTTCTAAGAGAGCCTTCCAGAACAGGTGGGACATGGATGGAGTGTGGCGGAAGGGAACTGCAAACTCTTACTAAGCAATTATTTTTGTATGAAGCATACCCAGGGGATCAATGACACTTTTTCCTAGAAGGGCTCATTCTAGTCAGGGAGAAAGGAGGGGAACTAGCACTCCTAGCAAAATGCTCCCAGTACAAAGTAAAAAAAAAAAGATACTACAGAAGAAAGGGAGTTTTTAATTTCCAAGTGGAATGTTTGATTTGATGTAAGCAAAATGGAACCAAAGTGATTCATTTACAATAGTTGGTTATAAAATCTGTACATAGAAACCCAGTACTACTATAAAACACCAACTGGGGACCAGAAGACTCAGGTTCTAAATGTAACCCAACTGGGTGAACTTGGGTAACGACACCTAACTTCCCTGGAGTCTTGTTCTTCACGCATGAAATGAGAAGAAAACCTGGGCCATTTATATGATGAAACCTATTACAGTCACTAAGAAATGACAGACACCTACATGTACTAACCTAGATAAAGCTCCAGAATAAGCTTTAAAAAATCAAAACATAATGCTAAGCTGTAGAATCTAATCTATAAAATGGTGCCATTAATGGAATACGTTGATAGTAAATTGATCAGATGGACATAGACGTACACATGTGCACATGGACACCTCAGGGAGAACTGGCAGGACAGGGTGTGTGCCAATGTCAGAGGTTATGTTTGAGTGGGGGGTGGAGAACAGCAGAGTTTTCATAAGGGGTCTACAAAGATCTACCGTCAGCATACTGTGCAAAAAGGAGGTGTTCAAGTAAGACGCATCGTGACGTTACAGGGCCTGCTGAGTTGGGTTTTTTAAAGCTTCTTTCTGAATGAGCAGCAGAGTACTTTCGATGCCTGAAATCCTACTCGAAGTGAAATCTGCCCCCTGGGAAACTGCCCAGGAGTCATAAAAAAATAGTTTGGAAGCATATTCTCCAGGAACTTCCGGTTCAAACTCTTCTGTATTTTACAGTACCCACTGCAAGACGTGTTACGTAGGAAGAAAAAATGCTATCAGTTGAACTATGACATATCACTGAATTTAAGACATATTCTGATTTTAGAAATGTTAAAATGTAGAAATATATGTGTATAGGAATCGATGAAATAGTCATCAAAACTAGAGACTGTGTTCAACACACACTGTTCACATGTCATGTGTGGAACGCTGCCAATATTATCAAGAATTATTAAGCTACGACTTAGCTCTGCAGGCAACAGGCTTAATAGAGAAGCTAAGTCATTTTCCAGACAATACATTAAAGCAGTGGTCCTCAAACTTTTTGGCACCAGGGACCGGAGCTCCTATGGGAATCTAACGCCTGATGATCTGAAGTGGAGCTGAGGCAGTGATGCGAGCACTGGGGAGCGGCCGCAAAGACAGACGAAGCTTCTTCACTCGCCCGCTGCTCAATTCCTGCAGTGCGGCCCAGTTCCTAACAGGCCACAGACCTGTACTGATCCACAGCCCAGGGGTTGGGGAGCCCTGCATTAAAGGACCGTCCATTGATTATATCTAATATTCACACAGCCATTAGGCTACACTGAGGTTGGATAAGTTTATCTTTAAACACTGTTCTAAACGTTGGCTAAGATATTCCTACGATTCCCAGCAATGCCGAACCCCACGTGCCGTCACGCAAGCGTGCCACACTCCGGGGGTTCCTCCTCACACTGACTGGATGCAGGGATGAGGGCGCAGGGTTCTTAGCCAGGAGTCTCTTTCTTGCTTCAAGGCACATCATTTTTATTCGGCCTACAATTTGAAAGCTATTAACAATCTTTCAATTCCTTCCTCCCTTTAAAAATTAAACCTCTTTCTTCAATTATATCCTAAGGCAATTAATTTGCCAAACTGAATTTATGCTATTGAAGTATCATTTCCCTTATTAAAACTTGCCAGAAACAGTTATTACCAATGTGTCGTTGCTCCTGTGATCGGAAGACTTGGGGGTAAAATGTTTCAGGGACCAGCATATCCTAATTCATTTTTGTTTTTTTAAAAAAAAATAGCCTCAAGCCTCTGTATAAGATTATCCAAATTTGGACATCCAAATTTGGACATACTTCAAATGTTAAGTTCAGCTCAAAATGATTGGAAGCTTCTTTGGATTCCAACAACCTTATTCCTGACAACACTTAAAAGGGGCAGATCCTTATTAAAATAGTTAACATAAACTTAAAAGTGCGTTGGTCACCAAACACTGAAGGTTACCGTAAGGGCTGGTCAGGTGTGCTGAGTGAGCCCTTCGTGCCAGCACTGGGCTAGGCACTTCACACGTGTTCTACATTCCTCCCAGCAGTTCTTCAGGAGAGGCCTGTCACAACGAGGAAACCCCGGCCCGCGGACCCAGGCCTGCAAATTCGAAGCCTGTCTCTGGCCTTCACACTATGTGGTTTCCTAGAAAGACGGTAGAGAAAGTGCCTGTCCAAGTGGAGAAAATACCATCTTCTCATCATTTTGAAGATAATTTTATGGAAAAGGCCTGTAAAAACGCATGATTCCATACATCCACCAGAATGGTTAAATTAAAAAAGACAAAAAATGCCAGTGTGGCAAGGATACGGAACAAATGGAATTCTGTCATGCTGCCGGCGGGAGGGTACATCGATACGGCCATTGTGGAAAACCATTTGGCAGTATCTACTAAAACTGAACATACGCATGCCCTCTGACCCAGCGATTTCCCTCAGGTATACCCAGCAGAGGTACAGACATATATTCACCAAAAAGCACGTACAAGAATGTCCACAAGAGCACTATTTATAAAAGCCAAGAACTAGGAACTATCCGATGTCCATCGACACCAGAATGGATAAACAGATTGCAGTTACTGTTCAGCCATGAGAATGAATGGCCTGTAACTAAATGCAGTGATACGAAATGCTAAGCAGAAACACGAGTACATACTGTATGACTCCGTTTACATAAAGTTCAAAAACAGGCAAAATTAATCTATGATGTTAGAAATCACAACAGCAGTTCCCTTGGAGGTGGTGAGCGGGTAGTGACTAGAAAGGCACACAAGGAGGGCTGCCGGGGGGCTGATAATGTTCTGTTTCTCCATCGGGGTGTGTTCCATTTGTGATAGTTCACTGAGTGGTATACTTATGATGTTGGGCACTTTTCTGTACACATTATACTTCAGGACAAAAGTTCAAAACAACAGCAACAAATAACGAAACCTACAAGGGTCCAGAAAATGGCAGTCCCCTCGATGACTTAAAGAGAACCGTCTGTACCACTGGCCAGCTTTCACAGCAAAGCTGTCCTCTATGCTAGATGTCATAACAGAGAATAGCAAATATGCTGGTAACTCCCTTCCAAGAGGACTTGAGGTCAAAGAAGAAGAGTCTACTAAATAGACTGGTCTATTTTTAAGAGAAGAATAATCAAGAAAGAACATCTCATTAGCAGCTTATAATTACTTCCAAATCCCAATACAGACCACAACCTAGTAACACCATTTTAAAAAATCAAGTTTGTAAAACTAGGAGCTGTTCTATTTATCTGCCCAGACTCACAAGAAATTGAGAAAAAAAAATCAGGCTGGCCAAGGGTTTCACACATTAGTTCTCCCCCAAAGACTCTGATCTGAGTCTCTGAAGCCTCTAAAGAATGTGGATCAGGGGCTTTAAGGAGTGATTTCCTAAGACAAATGACTTTAGAGCATCTATATACTTGGGGGCTAATTTAATAGAAAAACTGGTTTTTAAATCAGGAGTAAATATGCAGATATGGGATGTGTGACATTACCCTGTAAGCTACCCACCCTTGACCCAGACTTCAGCAGAACAATGGTCTAGAAGCTAACAGCCCTAGGTCTCGCCAGTATACTACATGTCTCTCTGAGCCTCAGGCGACCGATCTCTCGTGAGAAAAGAACATTAGTTATCCATGAAACGACTTCTGGGGAAAAGACTTATCAAGAAGCACTGGTAATAGTATTTGAAATGTCTAACACTATAATTTTTATAACATTATAATTTTTAATCTGCACCTCCAAAGTAACTGAAACTGCTTTTTTAAAAAAAAATAGTAAGGGATGGCCACTATGGGTCAGGTGCTTTAATTATCACTAATCTTCCCAATAATCCCATTTCATCCACGAAGACACTGAATGTCTACAGGATTAAATAATTTGGCCAAGGTCTCAGGACTAGTCAGTGTGAAGCTAGAATGTGAACCCAGCATTGTTTCCTCCCCAACACCAGAGGGGTAAATGTGTGGCAAGCCACAGCTCCCCTGGTGTAGGGCAGACATCAGTGATCAAGCAAGACTCTCTTTCCTGCTGATCCCGAGGTGCAGCCTGCCTCCAGATCTCTCTCAGGAAAGATCTTCAGGATATATTAAGTAAAAAAAAGCAAGATACAGAACGAAGCAGACAATTAGCCGACTTTTGTGTAAGAAGAAGGGAGGACAAGAATATACAGGCTCATATACTTTCATTCACATAAAAAACTACGGGAATATACATGAGAAAGTAATAATAGCGACTGTCTCTGGGGGAGACGGAGGAGGGATGGGCTTTTGGGGAAAGGGCACTTTAATTCTCGAATTGTAAATACCTTGAAAATCAGACTTGAGAGGAGAGAACCCTCAACTTAGCACTACCACCAATCAATACATTCGAATGCAAGAAACGGACAATAAGCAATACAAAGACATAAAATATGCATAATGGTACATGGGAGAAAGTGCTAAAAAAAATAAAATAAAACAAGAGAAGGGGATACAGGAAGTGCTGAATGGGGAGAAGTAGGTTTGGATTTCAGGTGTCAAGACCTTGGAAGGCCTCACTGAGATGACACTGGGGAAATATCTGAAGGACGTGCGAGAGACAGTCACGCAGTTATGTGGGGGAAGAGCATTTGCAGGAGCGAGCCGGCCAGCTGTGTTCAAAGAACCTGTAAGGAGTTCAGCTGCCTGGACCAGCAAGAGCAGCAGGGAGGGCAGTATTAGATGAGCTTGGAGAGGTAATAAGACCAGATCTGGTAGGGAATTACAGATCGTGGTGCAGACTTTGGCTTTCATTCCGAGTAAAATGGGTGTCATAGGAGGGTCCTGAGCAGAGGAGTGACACGATCTAACCTGTGTGTTAATAGTGTTACCCTGGCTGCTGTGTTAAGAGATTGTACCAGGGCAAAAACAGGGTGACTAGTGTGGTCAACAACCCCTAAGATGGGTCCCCAGTCGTGCCCACATCCTGGGAGTCAAGCCCTTGTATAAGCCTCTCCCCCTGAGTGAAGGCTGACTGAGTGACTTACTTTGAAGAGAGAGGACTAAGTTAGAGAAAGAGTGGGTTCTGTAGTGGGGGCACTTTAGCTCTCCCCTGAACCCCTCACTCTTGCTCTAGGGGAAGCAAGTTATGCTGTGAGCAGCACAACTGAGAGACCCACAGGACAAGGGACTGATGCCCCTAAGCCAAGAGCCAGAGAGGACCTGAGGCTTGCCAAGAACCACACGAGTGAGCTTAGGAGTGGGTCTGTCCTGAGTGTAGCCTCAGCCAACACCCTGAACACAGCCTCGAGAGACCCTGAGCTAGAAATATCCAGCTAAGCTAAATGCTTGTTTTCAGCCACCACAGTCTGGTGTGATTTGTTTCATACCAACAGATAACTGAAACAACCAGTTAGGCTAGTTCAATAATCTGAGCAAAAGACCAGACTGCTGACAATGGAGGTAGTAAGAAGTGGCTGGATTCTGGGTATATTCTGAGACCAGGGTTAAACTGCATTTGCCAACACGTGTGAGAGACCAGGTGGGAGAAGAAGAGGACAAAAACCAATCTGAGGTTTTTGATCTGAGGAAATGAAGAACTGGCATTGCCATTTATAAAGATGATAAACTCTTTATAAGAGAACAGAAGGCTGGTGCTGGTGCCAGGAGGGAGATGGGGGCAGTTGCTATCATGACTCGATTCTAGACATGTTTAGCTTGAGATGGCTAGGAGACATCTAAGTAGAGCCAAGAAGGTCAACAGATAAATGAGTTTAGGGTTTGGGGCTGCGATGTAAATTTGAGTTTTCAGCATATAAATGGTATTCAAAGCCACAAGCCCAGACAAGATCAACAGTGACTAAGGGCAGTGACTAAGAGAGAAACAAGAACATGTCAAGGACCGAGCCCTGAGACATTCAAACATCTAGAGGTCAAGGAGTCTGAGGAAAACGGAGCAAAGGAGGCTGAGAAACAGCCAGACACGTTGGAGAAAATCCAGGCAAATACGGGTGTCCTAAAAGCCAAGGGAAAGAAGAGTTTCAAGAGGGAGATAGTCATCTACTGCGCCAAGACTGCCAGTTGCCCAGCAGATGAGCATTCTTGGACCTCGGATTTTATTAATAGTGGTTTATCTTCTGGACTCAACCTACCTCGTTTTCTTGAGTAAAGTCAAGGGCATCTTCTCCTGATGCCAGCAGTGTGTGGAGAATTCGCTGTTTCACTTGCTCCCACTCGACCAGCATCGACTCTCGGTGGTACTCCTCGGCCATGCCAAAAGTCTGTCGGTGACGAGCAGAGAGATGACCCAAATGACAAAACAGAACACGGTTTTCTTTAAAGTTTAACAGAAATTCAAAGCCTTCTATATATGCCATCTATCCATAAGTAGAGTAAAAGCAATCTACTTTCAAAATTATCCTTAAAGAGTTTACTGTTAACTGTTTGCAAATACCCTAGTTCATCAAGTCTAACACATTAGATATTTTTAAATTGTGGCAAAATACACATAACATAAAATGTACCATCGTCACCATTTTCAAGTGTACACTTCAGCGGCATTAAGCACATTCGCACTGTCGTGCACCCATCACCACCATCTCCAGAATGCTTCTCATCTTGTAAAACTGAAATTCTGTCCCCATTAAACCATCTCTCCATTCTCTCCTCTCCCCAGCCTGTGGTAACCAACCTACTTTCTACCTCTATGATTTTAACTCCTTCTAGCTACCTCATATAAGTGGAATCATACAGTTTTTGTATTTTTTGTGTCTGGCTTCTTTCATTTAGCATAATGTCCTCAAGATTCATCCATGTTGTAGCATATGCAGATTTTTCTTCCCTTTTCCAGGGTGAATAATAATATTCCATTGTATGTACATACCATATTTTATTTATCTTTTATCTATCCATGTACATCTGATTTGCTTCTACCTTTTGGTTATTATGAATAACGCTGCTATGGGTGTGCAAATATCTCTTCAAGTTCCACTCTGTGGTGTACACAGAAGTGGAATTGCTGGATCACATGGTAATTCTATATTTAATATTTTGAGGATTTGTTGCCATCGAGGCTACACCATTCTACAATCCTATCAACAGTGCACGAAGGTTCCAATTTCTCTACATACTCACTAATACTATTTTCTGGGCTTTTTTTTTTTTTTTTTTTTTTTTGATATTAAGTAGCTATCCTAATTGGGTGTTAGGTGCTAGCTCATGGTTTTGATTTGCATTTTCCCAATGATTAGTGATGTTGAACATTTTTTCGAGTGCTTATTAATTTTAAAACCTCTGAAATTAGGCTATATATTACAATTGTCTTAGTATATATTACTTAGTACTTTTTCTAGTGCATAATGATGGATTATAAAATCAATGGTATCTCGATTTAATAAGCATCTATGATAAGAAAAGACAAACAAAAGATTCTCCCAGTGTCTTTATTTTTTTAAGAAACAGTAATATTTTCATAAGAGGAAGCAAACCAGTAAAAGAAAAACAGTGTTCTGTGGTTAGGTTTCCCACTAAGTCACTACTGAAATGTCGGGCAAACCTCACTCCTGTCTACTGGTGCCTTTGTTACCAAAACAAAGGCACTGAGGAGGAAAAGAAAAAAGAGAAAAAAGGGAAGGAGAGAAGGAAGGAGAAAGGGAGGGAAGGTGGGAGGGAAAAGACAAAACAAAACCTCTGAGGAGAGAAGGAAATTAAAGCAACTTATGGAGATATACTGAATCATGACCATTCTGGGCCTATTATTGTCTAATTGGCAGACCAGGTTCCCATCAGCTTAAGTCCATTTTTCAAAAAGCCATTTCATTTACAATCAGATAATAATCAGATTGGCATCTAATTAGGCAGCACCAAGGGAATGAATATAGTAATGTCTGCTTGCTTTACTTTTGGCAATGTAGATCATTTATACTGATAATAACTATACATATGAGCTTCGGAAAACTGTCAGAAAAATCATATATACTCTTCCTTCAAGTGGGATGTTTGACTATGGACCAATATTTATTAAAATGTGAAAAAGATAGATACTAGACACACACAAAAATGAGTAGGAAGAAGGCTGGCACAATTTGCAAGTATGATTTTGGTCTATCAGTGGATCCCTTTTCTAAATATGTATTCTGAAGACACAAGAAGAAGTGACAACCACAAACTTTAAAAATATTGTTCCACCTAGTTTTCTTCTGAGAAAGGCAGAATGGACCACTCCAGTCAGTGAGCCTGGACTGAAAAAATACCCAGAGGAAAATCATTCTCTCTCGTTACGTCTGTGAACTTGTACAGGAAAGCTAGGCACTTGAACAGAGAGAAGTATGTGAGGGAAAGCCAGGCAGGGGAAGACGGAGCTGCCCTAGAAAGTATGCAGAGATACTGTGCTGGTGAACCACGATTTCTTTTAAAATTCTTCCTGTGTAGTGGTCAAACCATCTAGCGCCTCAGCATTGCGGGTCTCCAGCAATGGGAAATGGAAGGCCATGTGGCACAAGGACCAGGGTAGGTAGAAATAAGCAGGTGGGGGAAGGCTGGCATACCATACGGCAATCTGAGCTTGCAACAGGAAACGAGGCACTGACTAAGCTGTGACACTGACCCAGGACACCTCAGTGTCATAAGAATTTTTCTTAAGGACAAATCCTTTGGTTGATAGAGAATGGCAGAACAGTAAAGGCTATTGAAGAAAGCAGATAATAGACCATCCAGAGACACTGCTGATGGGGAGAGAGGGATCATGTAAGGGTCAGAGCAACAATAGTGGGAATTAACCATCATCCCATTAATCGGGCTGCCCACCTACGTGCCAAGAACTCCTGTTTTGTGAACACAGAAGTACTCTGGCAGGTTTCTGGGCTCAAATCCTCAGATACAGTTGAGAAGTATGCCAGCTACTCATTTAGAAACAGCTCACGACCTGAATGAACAGCACTGTGGTTCTATTCCATCATTAGTCACTTTTTTTTTTAAGCAGCTTCAAATAAAAATAAATGGTCCAACATTAAAATTCTCTTCCCTTGACCATGCCACCCCCAACTTACCTTAATTACCTTAGAGATAAGGGAGCATCCAATTTGTGGGCTAATCAAGAATGATCAGCCACCCATTTGCCCCACTCCAGCCTATTCCCTTTAGACTCGCATCTGAACCACTAGATTGATTAGGTGCAAAGAATGTCAACTAGAGGGGAGAAGGAGCTCTTCAACTAAGAAAAGAGGGGGACAGTGAGGGTCTGAGACAAGGTGGGTGGTAGGGAATAGGAGGAGCAAGAAGGAAAGAAACCCGAGGGAAGACGAAAGGATGACCCAGAGGGGTGAGCGGAGGTCTAAAGTTGAAAGGAAGACAAGACAAACCACAGAAAGTGACAAAGCAGTGGAGACACTACTATGAATTAAATCAGAATCTTTCAAGTTATGTGTGGAAACATATCTCTTTGAACACAGCTAAGAAAGGCAGGGAGAGAACCGGGCAACTGACTTGAGAACAGGTGCAGAGCACTCAAACCCCTTTTTCATAAAGGGAAGAGGACAATATGCTTTGACTTCACACCCACTTATTACTGAGCTGTTGCTGGCTTTTAGAAGCTCTACATATGTTCTGATAATGTTGTTCTGTTTTTGCTGGGATGCACCAAATGGGAAAAGATAGGACACATTTGTGGTTTTGTGGCTTGTTTTCTTGGCATTCCAGCAGGCCATTGGCAAGTTATTCAAACATGAAATTACCACTAAAATGCCAGGAAGCTGCTCACCTTTTGTTTGAAAATGACTCTTGCTCAGCGGCAGTCACCTGGTGTCCAGTCAGGTGAAAGGTCTCCCCCCAGGCTGGCTCCTAACCCCGGAACTCTGCCCTCGCAAATGCACGCAACACCTTTTGCACTGTGGTATGTCATTTAAATGTTTTGGCTGGCTGCACACTTAGTCTCAGTATGGCACAATGTTCAGAGGCTGCCAATTCCAGAAACACATTCCACAGGGTAAATGGATTAATAAGGCCTGGTGGCTTTCGACAATCCTAATTTAATTTCACTGGTCTTTTACAGCAGGGGAATCAAAGTTGGGAGCTCACTTAAAGTGTGAACAACAAAAATAATCTTTAAAAAATATTTTTAAATCTGAATCAAGTGAATTTCTCTATTTCTAGAAATAAGTACTATAGCCAAAAATATAATTAATGAAATTTTAGGGATTTGACTCTGATAATTAAAGCTATCAGTCATTTCAATAATGCTTTTGGAACATTCTCTTATGAATTAGAGCTGGCAAACCCCATGCTGCCCAAGCTCACTCACATCAGCCCTAGCGAGGTGTTTCCACGTACACAGAACATTTTAATAAAGCACACCAAGAAGCAGCATTGTTTTACTTTATTATTTTTTACATAAATAACACAGAAATACATTCCACTTGATAGAAGGATTATATAAGTAAGGAGAAAACCCTTTACCCCTACTTGCTCTGCAGAGACAGCTGCTGCTGGCGGACCAGCCGACCAGTGAGAGCCCTCCCGCCTCCTCTAAAGAAGCTGCACTTTAGAACCAACTCCCCCTCCCTCCCCGTCCTTCCTCCTCCTTCCTCCTCCTTCCCCCTCCTTCCCCAGAAGACTCCGTGGCCTGGAAATCTCTTATTCCATAAAGATGTTTTGGAAAGGTTTTGATCTTTTAATCCTTGTCAGAAGCAAATGGAGATAACTCACATGTTAGTAAAGTCAGCGTTGAGTATCTTGAGGGAATGCTTGTTGCAAAATTTTGCTGCACATATAATGGCTGCTCTGGCTTACTTATTTACCATCCTTCTAAGAGCCGAGCTAGTTTGTTTTGTTTTTGCAAGAATTTAGAGAAATTATTAACATAAAAGGTAGTATAGAGAATGAAATCTTGCCATTTGCAACAAAATGGATGGACCTAGAGTATTATGTTAAGTCAGACAAAGACAAATATCATATGATTTCACTTATATGTGGAATCTAAGAAAACAAAACAAAGGAACAGAGAAAACAAAAACAAAACAGAAAGACTCATAGATACAGAGAACAAGGTACAAACCTCTGGTTATTAAAAAAAAAAAGGCACAGGAATGTAATGAATAGCACAGGGAAAATAGTCAATACTATTATAATAACTGTATGGAGACAGAAGGTTACTAGATTTATTGTGATGATCACATTATAGGAATATAAATGTCAAATCACTATGTTGGATAACTTAAACCAATATGTCAACTATAATAAAAAATAATAAAAATAAAAGGTGGCAGAGAAAGTCAAACTGGGTGACAAAAGGAAAAGAAATTGAGGAAAATTATCAATGATCGTAACTGCTTTTCTGAACTACTGATTTAGTAGAAACCAAAATACCACTTTTTACTGTAACAATGAAACCAAAGAATTGTCTGGCTCTTCCATTTTTAAGATTAATTTAATAATTAATTGTCCAGCCCCGAGTTTCAGATGCATTTTGGTCACCAAATACACATGGAGTTACAGGCATGATGTTCCTACGGAATTCCCTCTGGTGAACTCACTAAGTAGGAGAGCTGGGCCCTGGACACGGGCTCCAGCTTCCAAGACCTGTGCTCCCTGGCAGACGAGCCTGCCCTCCCAATGGCTGTACATCTATATTTAGGTTTGTTTCTTACCCTCTTCCGGGACTCTTCAATGGCAGACAGCAGGGCATTGTCCTTCTCATTCTTTAGGAAGCCCTAGGAAAGGGGGGAGAAACGACACAAACTTAGGTTCAAATTAACCTTCAAATCATCTAAAGTACACAGCAGGAAAAAGAACTAATCATAAGGATATCTGATACCCTGCCCACCTTCACCCTCACAAAACTCTCAACTCGAAAATATCAAAATAGATGGTTTTTACAGATGCTTCCTAGTTTATTTCACTCTGGGAGCACATGATGATTGTCAGAAGGTAAAATCCCCATGGGGCAGTAAAGTCCCATGTCCCAGAAACATATAAAATGTGAACAGTCAGGACTGCCCTTCAAATTCCTAAATGACCCAATTTATAGATACGGTTTTGGCAACACAGCCTGTCACAGTGCCTCTAACTGTTCCTTAGTCTATATTTCTCTGTCGCCTTCAATGAATTCTTCGGTTTCTTTCTAACATCCAAGAAGCCATGGCCATCCACTTGAGAGTGTTTTTCGCTTGCTTGTCAATGGCTGGGATACCCCAAAAATCATTTATTTATACATTTCTTCTGGGGTTTTGCCACGTGTACTCCCTATTTCAGATCCGATGACACCCACTACCTGTTTAATACAGGTGGGGTGAAGAGGAGACAGTCCACAGTCTGGTTTAATATGCTCAGGGTTAAATACCTGTTAAATGCAACTACAAAATAACACAATGACAGACCTAGGTTTAAATCGTGGTGCCCCATTTACTAACGGTATGATTTTGCTCAAACTCCCAAACTTGAAACCTTTGTTTATTCATATGCAAAGAAAATATTACCTGTGATAATGTAATCAAGTGCTTGGCCTGAGGTTCAGTACATGTAGCTCTATTATTAGAATCAGATTTAGATCTGTTGGTGGCATTAAGGAAAGAGATGCCCCAGGTAACCTCCCTGTTGCTATTCATTGTCCCCATTGCTCAAGCTGAAGTCTCAGGGAGGAAGGAGAGGGCCACTGTCCTGACAGCCAGCCACTGCTGCAGACAGACAGAGTAAGCTTCCGTGCCTGCCTCCACGCCAACACCTGCCCTTCACACATGGTTCGTGAAGCTTCTTTTCCACAGCTTGGGACATGGGGGTCAAGTAGGAACAACTAATAGGTAGAGATCAAACTCTGAGTCATAATATGAAAGAATTCAAGTCACCCTACACGTTAGATCTCTCTACAGCATCATGCAAGGTCCTGCACGTCAAGCACGCTGTTGTTGCCCATGTCCAAAGAGACCTGTTCTTCCAGAATCACGTTTTTGCTTTTTTTTTTTTAAGGAACTCTTCGGGGGAAATATAATACAAAGTAGAATTAAGCTAAAGCTTTTAAAATGACACGATAAATTAAAAAAAAATTATTTGACAGTTTTCTTGAAAACTTACTCTCATGGTTAATTAATTTTTGATCATTTAATATATTTTGTTCAAACAGTCCCAGATGTGAGACTGCTGGTTCTTTAAAAATAATGGGTGGGGTGCTGGATAAGACTGGGAGGAAATTTTAAATAAAATATTACTAATCTTCATAGACTCCCCAGATCGCTTGTGTATTGGCCCACGATTCTCCTGTACTTGCTGTCACTCCCCAACCTGGACGGTGCACTGGGACCAACAGGGACAATGACCAGCAGCCCAGGAAACAGTTCCCTCACAGGCTCCGCCACCAGGGCAGTCCCTGAGGAAGCTCCCAAGCAGCTCTGAGGGCACAACGTGAAGACTGTTCCAAATACCTACACTGATCACTGGAGTTCGGCTGGGGTGGGGAGAGGCACTGGTCACTTGCCTACTATTGTAATGACCTCAATAAACAAGAGCACACAAAGCCAGGACCCCATGTGTCCATGCAGAAGGGGACAGCTTGTCACCACATCATGCCTGCTTCTGGCCATCACAGGGGAATCAGACACCATGGATGGGAAGAATTTTAATGGACCTTGTTTATACCTATACTTCACAACAAATGATTACATTGAGTCAGCAAACCTTCATCATGAATTCCCTTTCTTAGGCAGTCTTCAATGGCTAAAGCTAAACGCTTTATAAACAGTTTATAAGCAAAGCTATGAAACTAATATCATAGAATGCTGTTCCCGAACAAAGGGTGGGCACAGACTGCTGCTAGAGGAAGCGACTGTCTAAACAAGCCTCGTTGCGGGTGGGTACTGGGAGGGTGATAACCACGGCCTGACAAAGCCTGGTCTCATTTTTTCTTTTTGGTTGGGGCGGGAGGGGCTGTGCCAAGTGCCCCACTCACTCTCTGGGCTTCCTCTGCTCCTCCCAATCAATGAATAGCCCATCCCATTCTTTCGACCGCATCCATGTCTACATATAACCCATACACACAAACACACAAAACAAATGCAAAGCAAATCAGACACATGATATTTAAAAGCAACAAAGTATTTTGTAAGAAACACAATTCTAAATACTTCCAAAAAAGTGAAATTTCAAGTTAGTGGTTAAGAAATAAAAGAAAAGCAAAAAGATTGGTTTGGGGCAGATCACTCTCTTCTTTACGATGTTCATGTGGCCACAGTGCATATCAACAATGGTGCTTTCTCTATAGCACAAACTGATCCCACAGAATACTCAGATTTTGAATTTTGATTCTTTAGGATACGAGTTCTATTTTTAAAAACAACACATTAATGAGTGACCTATCTTTTGAAAAGAATCTTAAAAATAATAATTTATACAGTCAGAATAGTGCTGGGATCTGTGTGCCATCTAGTGGCAGTTAGTTTCTTTTCAAGGACACAGGATAAAAATAATAGAGAATTTAAAAGTTGGGCAGAATAATACCTGCCGCAACCCAAATTTCCCATAGATCTCTTCCCGGACTTCCCTTTTCCGTGTGTGTTTTCTTTCCTTCCAGCTCCTCCTGTGAGGCGCTTTCATGTCCCTCATTCCCGAGAGATACTTTTACAGCCTATCAGAAAACGGGGTCTCTGTAGAGTTGAGCTGGATGTGAAGGGGGAGCTGCAAGGCGCCCGCACTCATTCGGTGGAGCTCCCTGCCACGCTGAAGACCTCTGGTCATAGAGAAGGCCTAATGGCTTATCTCTCAGTTGGAGACGCCAGCCATCTAACTGTGATCCTCAGGGCTCATCAGTCATATCCCTCTTCTCATCAACAAGCACTTTTTAATCGCTCAGTCTCCCACCCGGCCTTTCTGCTGCTGGCCCACTAAATAAAGACCATTCTGCAAACATCTGCAGGCCTGCTAAGTAAGACAGCACTCCTGACGTCCCCATCTGGACCCGGCTCCTCACTGCCAGAGTCCCAGAAACAGATCCTGTTAACTGGCTCCTTGAATGGGTTTTGGTTTCAAGCTCTAACATATAATAGCTCCCACTCAGGAAGCAATTAAGGGCCAGACACTGCCCTAAGCAATTCAGACATTAACGCTAATCTTTTAACAATATGAAAGAGGAGACAGGAGCACCTCGCTCTCTCCCCATCTACCCCCACCCCATTTTACAAGTAAGAAACAGATTTTGGCATCTAACCGACTTAACCAAGAGTTCCTGAACGGGAAGAGGCAGAGACAGAATTTAAACACAGTTCTAACTCTCGAGAGGCCAACTGTTTCTGAGATACTTAGGGAACAGTAAACTTCTAAATCAAGAAAATAAAGAAAAACTTTTTCTCTCTAAAAAGATGGAGTCAAGGAGGGGAGCAAAATGTCCTTAAATTTGTTTTCTTCATCAGTTATTAGTTCCCCTTCACAGATGATGAAGGTGAAGGCTCAGAGAATACTAATCCTTAGACCAGTACTAGTAAGAGCTCACACACACGGACATGGTGATTCCTGTGTGCGTGCATGTTACACACATCTGGTTCCTGTCCTCACTTTTAACCCAGTGCTAAACTGTTTCTCACTACTACTTACCTGGACCACACTTTAGAGTGCGTTCTTAATATAGATTTAAACATTGAAAGAGCTATACGAGATGGTTTCTAGGGCTTCCATCAACTCTCAAATGTTGGGGTTCCACATTAAGATCACCTGGTTTGTACATAGCAAGCTCAGACTTAGAACCCAAATTTTCTGACCCCTTTTCCACCTTTTCCACTCTATCATGCTGTCTTTCATCACAGTAAATCAAGCTGGAATAAATGGATGCTACCCTTGCGTATTTACTCCGTTCTCCTCCCTACCTCACACGATTGGGGGAGGAATGGGACAATAAATGTCAAGTTTTGGGCACTCCCGTAGAATAGGGTTTTTCAAAATGTGGGTCATAACCCATAACTGGATCATGAAATCAACCAGGAATTTTTTTTAACAAAATAAAGTGCAACAGAGATATGTGGTATAGGTAAATATTTGTTTGTGAAATTCTGTTCTAATTACATGTACTTATTTATATATATAAAGTGGGTTATGGTGTAAAACGTATTTCTTACTATGGGTCAGATGAAAAAGCTGGAAATCCGTGCTCTAGCTGTCAACTCTATAGTGTTCCAAAATATTACTAGTATTTATTGCTATGGGACAATAAACACTGTACACCTGCCCAAGCAATCCCTTCAACCACATGTTCCTTCTTTAATGGAGGAAGTGGGCTGCCTTGCAATGTATACTGGCCGAGAACAAACCAGAATGTAACCGCGAGGTAAGCCGATTCTCCTATCCAACATGTGGTCACAACTCAGGGACCCGGCAGCCAAAATGGCTTTTAAATGGCTCAAGTTGAGAAAAGCAGGCATGAAACTGCACAATTTTTAATCATCGTACAGATTCTGGGTTTCAGAATACAAGTGGTAGCTAACTCCTACTGCAGAAAAAGAGAATGAGCAAAAGGATGTTTTTGTCAAATGGCCAGAGTCTCTTAGCTCATTTGCTTTCCAAAAGTGAAAAATAAGAAAGATGGGTCTCTGTGAGAAAAGTCAGTATCCACTTTAGCAAGGGAAGAAAGATGGCAAAAAAAAAAAAAAGCTGACACTGATTCTTTCACACAGGTCTTTGCTTCCCACCTACAACAAATAAGTGATTTAATAGGCAACTACATTAAAAAAATAAACCAAAAAAAGATTAAAAAATTAGTTTAAGTTGGCTCCACAAAGCAAAAGCCATATTTCATATGGTCCTCAAAACACAAAAGACCATCCCGTGTCTTTTCCTCTTCAACAGACCAACCAGCAATACACCCCATCAAAATTGAAAGCGAGGCACCCACAGCAGGCCAGCCTTTCTACCAGAAGCTACCTGACGCAAGACAAAAACACATGGTGTTATAAAAATCTTGTATGTTCTCTCATTTAACACATACAATACATACAAATTAATAGGAAATCTATAACCGACGTTCAAAATCAAAACAGTACTAACAAATGAAAGCAGTAACAGTAGGAAACAGTCACTGGTTGAAAATAGGATTGCCAAGACACAAGCAATAGCCTGAAAGACAATGAAGATGAAACAAAAGAAAGGAGCTCGAAAAGTAAATTTAAAAACAGAATAATCAAGAGGGTCTGTGCCGAGATAACACAAGCATTCCAATACGCGCTGTGAGTATTCGTTAGAAATTTAGATAGTAAAATGGAGAAGTGTCTGATTTCTACAAAGACGAAAGTGAGTTGTACTCATTATTCTGCTTCAGCTCATTCTGAGGAAAATACCTGCTCCCTTAATCTCTCCCAAACCTCTTCCCCATTTCTGAATGAATGACCTCTCCTGAAACCTCTTCTTGGGTGAAATTTTTACAAGGGTGAAACTGCTACTTAAGGAGAAATTGAGGAAGGACAAAGCAAGATACCGTTTTCTGATGAGCACACAGAAAAATCCTGCCAGTACTCAGAGCCCCTGGGCTTATCAGATGGTGCGAAGGCGCTTTTCATTAGCTTCCTTTGTGGTGCCTGCAGAGACCGCCTCAAGGAATTTTTCAGGTGCAAGGAGATGTTCATTACTGATACAGCCCAAAAGATGAGAACAAATTTTAAAACTGGGACAGTTTCAGAATTTGGGAAACTATCATATGGTTTGTAGAACGTTCGGTTATTTTCTTAGACCCATATTCAATGTAATAAAATAGGAACACATAAAATGTCAGCTTAAAAGACCCACAAGAGACTGACTCTCCTTTTGCAATGAATATAGACTGAGTAGCAAACCAAGGCTTTATTCTCCCACTCAGATATTTAGAGTCAGTCCCACTGCTTGTTTTCTGCAAAAATTTAAATATATATGTATATCTTCAAAAAATACTCCTGCTGAAAGCAGTGTTAAGCTAGAGGAGCTGACATCGCCAATTGTCATCTATTTTTAATGCTGTTTTGTGATTTCTCACTGTGCATTCATGCAGAAGCCTAGCTGATCTCATTCAGCAGGTGGCAGCAGACCTGGCAGCGGTGGCTACGGAGTGCCACCATTTGCCAGCTCCACAGATCCATCGGCCCAAAGGCGGCTCTGTAGCCACAGGTGGCAGACCCTGGCGCTATAACATGGCGCTGCGTGGGCACCAGGCCATCTGTCACTGCCAGGCCGCAGGGTCCAATTTTGTACATGGTTTCTGTGACTGGGCTAAACAAAGGGTCACACGATTATGTGATAGATTTGGCTCCATTAAGGCAAAACAAACCGCTTGTTCCCTTAACTCAAATTGGTTTACAGGATGGTCTACAAATTCTCACAGGTGGAAGAGAATTCAATGTGTGCAAGAAGATTCTAAACCCAAGAATACACGGCTCTGAGCTGTGCCTCGTCCAGGACCCGCCAAGAGTCTTATAGGCAGCATTGTGACTAGAGTGTGCTGACACATCCAGCCTCTTCGAGGGCATCGCTACAGCCATGAGACAATTCCATCTCATCTGTGAATTCCGGAAAAGACAGTGCCCTTTGAGAGAGCCAGTCACATAAGTCCATCTACTGCCTTCTGTGGACCTCTCCCCACTACGCTAAAAATAAGAAAGAAAGAAGAAAAAAAGCTATCACATAACAAAAGCCAAACTTCCAGGATTTCCAGCACTGGGTAAAAGAAGACTGTAAGAGGTAAACTTACCATGACCCAGAAAGGAAAGTCGTCTTTGAGAATGGGGACACGCATTCCTGTGGCGCAGTAGTGAGGGGTGCAGGGTTGGGCAGCACACCTCCCTCGTCAACACAAGTAGGCATATAACTACTAGATGCTTCTTCCTATTCCTACACAAAGGCCTCAAGCTAGGGCTGCTTAGCACATCAAGTTGATGCACTTGGAAAGAAAGTACGGCCAAGGTCAAGGGCTGCATCTCTGTGAGGACCATTTAAGTCTCTTACGTTATTGCTGCAAAGCCAGTTCTGCCCCCTGCACTCTGTTATGTGTTACCTATCTCTGGCCATCCAGGAAAGAAAAGCAATCTCTCCAGTTCAGTCACTGGGAGACTCCGTGTAGAGAGGGAGTAAGCAGCAAGGGCATAACATAAACGAGCAAAATAATAAATGATGGCCACGTAGGCACTAGTGGGAAAAAAAAAAATGCTTTTCAGCAGAACTCCCCCTCCTCCCAAATCCAGCAAAGCCCTGAAATTACCTTTCAGGGTTGTGTAAGCAGCTTTCCCCCACGAGTCGCAAGAGGTCTGGGGAAAGGATGTGACTTTGCTCTGTGCTGATAAGTCATCACTTCCAGAAAAAATGAATCAGAGCCCGCACCCTAGTGAGAGGGGCCATGATGCAGCAGGATGTGCCCCGCAGCAGTGGCCGGGCCTGTGCTGCCCCCGCCATCCCCCACCACCCCCCCACTCCTGGAATGGGGGTAGGGGCAGGGTGGGACTGGAACACTAGAAGCCAGGAGAGGGAGAGGAAGGGCAGCCAGCCAAATGCTCTCAGACTGCTGAGGTGGCCCATGGGAGAAAGCAAGGGCAGCAGCCCTGAGCAGTTTATCTCTTCCCCACCACCCAGCACCCCAACTCAGCACACCTGCTAGGGCCAACCTGTGGGGACACAAGACCAGGGAGGATTCTGAAGAGAAAACTTGTCAATCTAGCTTTGCAAATGGAAAATAAAATGTGTCAAAGTATGTATGTCTTCAAAAAGCAGCAGCAGAAGCCTCTCCTTACCCAAAGGTATGAACAGCTCTAAAAATACTAATCTCACAGCCACTCTAAAGTGATGGAAAGATAAAATAAGGAGGCTACATGAAAGGACGATAAAAACGTTTCAATGTCTGGGGAACTAACTGATTTCCATCTTGGAGACGGAACAGTCTAAATTCAAAGAACTAAATGGAAATGCATCAATAATGGCCTTTATCATGGCTACCAACCCCTTCCCACTGCCCCCCAAACCCACTCTAAAACAACTCATTACTGTATACATACAAGCATGTCCACGGCTCTTCTGCTTTATCAGACCTAGTGTCTTTCAACTTTGGAAACAGGAAAAGAAAAGCAAGATTTGGGGGCTGTGAGAAGGACTGATAGCAGAGGTATGTCTCTGAGCCAGCAAGTGGGAGCTGAGTGGTTTTTGCCAGGCTGGTTTCTACAGAGCTGAGGATTAAGCCTCAAGTTCTACTTAGCAAGCACAAGGAGCGCTATTAGTCAAGACAAGGTTTGAGAACCACGTGCCATATTAATTCCCTGCTGGTACATGGTGTCAGTCATTTACACTGCAGTCGAAAATCACAGGTCCTCCTGCTACGCAGCACAGCTTACGCTGATAGGACTGGAGCACTCATCATCATGGCTGTCACAGAAAAGGGAGCCTTGGTTTTGCTGCAGTTCCTTCTTATTTGGAAATTTTTTCAAAAAATCTTTTGTCTGGAGACCACTAAAACAGACAAGAGACCCTCTCCTTTATAACTTCCCGCTGTCTTAAGTGGAATTTGTCACGGTGCTCCTCTGCTAACAGTACTTGGGATTTCGCACTCTCTCTAAAACCTTAATTAAGTCTGAAAACGTTTTGACTTTACCCTGTCAGAGCTGAGGGAATAATGCGGGATGCACCACTCACCATTGTCACCACAGGCACAGGAAACATGAAACATTGCTTAGCTGGAGTGGCAAATACGAGCAACAGGAGGAGAGAGGGCAAGACCATTTTTCAAATACAAATTGCCTGTAACTGACAGGGAGCTAGAATCATTTACCCAGCCCATCCATACGGGGAGAGGAAGGGGCAACCCTAACTGTGGGACCCTTCCGATCTAGAGTTAAAGGAGTGAGCCGCTGGGAAGATGCGTCGGAATGCCCAGCCCCTCGCCAGCTCAGAGCAGATGGATGGGATGCCGGTGCCCATCTCGGGAGACAAGCACTCAGCCCTTCGTGCCGAGCCAACAAAATGGACCTAAACGCTCAACTTGCAGGATATATCTTGTTTTTAAATGTTTGTTTGTAAATGACAAATTTATAAATGCATATCATCTACAACACAGGCCCAGGAAGACTCCAAGTACAGCTCAAAAAGTCATTTTTGGCAAGACTTTGCTGAAAGCTCAAAACGTTAGATCTATCAGTCACCAGTAAGCCCACAAAGAGAAAGAGACGGCGCCAAATGCAGACAAAGGCACAGCACAGATTAGGAGTCAGGTGGCCTGGATTTAGGGCAAAATCGACTGCCTTCCAGATGTATCACCTTGAGAAAGTTATTTAACTACAGTAAACCTTTTTACCTAACTGCAAGATGAACTGATTGTACTACAGAAACTCTGAGCCACCTCCAGAAATTCCAAGTCCATGAGAGGTGGAAACAGGTAAGAAATTAGCATTGTCACTACCACGAAAGCTATAGTTCATTCCAAAATAATCCATACCTTGAACCACAAAGGAAATTACAATAAACTTTGCTTTTGAAGACAGGTGACGTATCTGTTATGTATAAACTAACCAAGGCCCACAAAGAATGGAAAATCAGAATCAAAGGCAAATAACATGTTTTCAAAGGAACGCTAGTTTCATCTAGCCATAAGGAGAAGCATACTGTCCTGTTTTCTGAATATCCTGTCTCAGAAGGAGTAAGTTCCGACACGCAAAAAGAAAAAGAAGAAAGTACAAGCAAGGAATCTCAGGTCTGATATAAAATATCTATTTAAAATTTTACTTTATCCATATTTGTCAACAATTTCTTAAAAGCCTCAATCGGAAGCTATCTACATTTAAGTGCCATTAAGTGTTTACTTCAGGAAAATCTCAAAATTTCTATCTTCTCACAGAATAGAAAGAAACTGCAGATTGGCAAGACCGTGCTACCAGAGGTGACCTCGAACTTGAGTAAAGGAAGAGGACGTGCGTGCGGGCCGCCTCATCAGGCTTCCGGTGCCGCCATCTCAGGGGCACACAACGCTTCCTAGCCGGCTGGCCAACCTGCTCGCTCGTCTACATCATGGCACTGCCAGGGCATTCAAAGGTTTGATAGGAATACATTTTTTATAGCGAAAAGAACCAGCCCCTGACTCTTCACTATCAGCCTGGCTAAAATTTCATGAGAAAACTAAAGAGCTTCCAGATTGAAGATGTGGGACTCCCCCACAAATAAAAGAAAGGGGAGCCTCTCCCCTGTAGCCAAACTTGAATAGACCATGGTGGAGGCACAGCAAATGAGAAGCAGCGGGGCCTCTGCTATCTCCCCACAGGACCTAGTACACAGCTTACATAAAGCTAGAGGAAAAAAAGACCAGAATCTTCGATCAAGTTTTACTTTAAAAATTTCAAAGGAAGGCTCTGTGACACCCTTCATGTCATCCACCCAAACGTTTCATGCAAGCAAAGCTGCAATTAAAATGGAGTTCTAATTCGCTGCCCTGAAACCTTTTTATTTCCAAGTGTAAGCATTATAAAATTGAAGGGGAAAAAAATCCCTTTCCATTCTATACATCTATAAACCATATATCTAAACAATGATATATTAAATGGCCCTCCCAAGATTAAAACAATTATATTGAGATCTAGGCTTTTATGCTACAAGCAAAAGGTTTATGCAAGCTTTATGGAATCTTTGTAGGATTCTAAACAGGGCGTAAGACAACTGAGCCTTCCTATTTCAATGAAAAGACTGATGTGAAAATCCTCTCCTCACCTAGTTTCAAAAACATCTATTAATTAGAGAAAATGGCATTCAGTGTAAAGGATGGAAAACAGCTAGTACAGTAAGACCTGGAAGAACAGCTGGCTTTATAAATCTGCTATCAATTAAAAGGATTCTCAGACACCCAGTTCAGTGAAGATTCAACTCCCGGAATGGCTACGAAAGCATTCTGAGAAAATTCTTCATGGTACAGTTTACTGTAAAATGCACTTACTATAAATACTTCAGGATTAAGTGCCTTTAACAAGATAAATATAAAAACCAAAGTTAAAATCTACTTGTTTCCACTTAGTAACAGCATAAAGGAACAAAGGAATAAACCAGTCAAATCCAATTAATTTGAAGAATCGAGATTTCTAAGCTTACAATCACAAACAAGAGTTTTCCACAAGTAGCTCTGATGCCACAACTATTAATTAAACAGAAGGCACTAAAAATTATCCTCATTAATGAGAATAAAAGCCCCAATCTATTGATCTTTTAGGACAAAATCTTGTTTTGCTAAAACATTTCTTCTTATATATTTTAATCAGCTATTATAGATCATGGAAGAGTTTGCTTTAAAAAAAAAAAGCAAAACTATAATCCAGCAATTTTCTTCAAGAATGGAAAATGAAGTGTTTGTGAAAGACGGTGAAAAGAAGCTTGAACTCTTCTAAATATGCTAAATTTAGATTTCCTTTTTCTCTCAAATTGTCATTGTCATCTTTGACTAGTGATAAATTCATACCTCTCATTAACTTAAAGTATCAATAAATAACTAAAAGCATGTGATAAAACCATTCATGAAACTATATTTCAAGTATATAATTGCACTTGGTTTCTAACATATAGATAAGAAATACATCCGAGAACCTCTGTGCTTGCTACACCTTTAATATTTGCAGCATTCATTTTAAAGTCTTTTTTGCCCATTCAACCAAAGACAAATTGGCAGCCTCTCACCGCTATATGAGTACGAGAAATACTTACTGTAGACAAAAGGATTCCATTTTCTTTCTGGGAATGTTCTCCACCCTCCTAGAAAACTCTTCTATGCAGTGTGCAAATTCATTTTCTGAGTTTTACAGTAATAACGCTCTCGTGGCACAGAACCTGATGTAAACGGAACAGCCCTGCAGCTGCCTTCAGAACCCAGCTCACCTCAACCATGATGCAGCTAATTGTTAAAAATGGTGGCTGAGACATTTTCCATACATTAAATTAAGGAGCTCTGATGAAGGCGCTGGCATCCACCCACTTCAGACAAAGGAAAATAATTTGCAACTGTACCAAGGCACAGATAATTGAGTCATCTCCCATACAGGTCAGTGTTAGAGGTTTTATCCATCTTTACAAAATGCAAAACACAGCTCATTGTCTCATCTCAGAAATCAATTCTTTGCAGTGCTGCACTGGGTCAGAGTTTTAAGAGAATCTTAGTCGTGGGCAAATCCAGACTCCAGTGCCCAGATGAGTGAAATTCTCAGTTCCTCTCCTTTCCCTGAGCAGCTCTCCTCCATTCCCCACTTGACAGCTCCTGGAGTCTTCCTATTGTTAAGAGTACAGGAAGTCCCACACCTCTGAAGGAAGCTAAATCTCTCAACTAGGTAAGCAATTTCCAAGTCCACGCTCTGGTTAGAAGTCCAGACCCTACAGGTCCCGTGATACGAATAGGTTCCTTGGGATAAAAAACTATATACCTCCCTGGGGTTCTTTTTTTGGTGTTTTTAAGGGAAGACAACAAGCAAGCTGCTTTTCAACACTGAATTAAAAGCATTTTATCTCTGATATTAATCCAGGGATTAAAAGTATTATAGACAACAATTATAATTTTATTACCCTCCAGATAACACTTACGTGACTTAGGAAGTTTTCATTTCACTTACACAAATCACATTCTCTACATTAAAATTTTGAAATATACTTAAAGGATTCACAACATGCTCTTTTGAGGATGAATTTCAAAAAGGAAAAGTAACTATCTGAATTGAAATTGCCTACATTTAATCATACTTAAGAATCCACATCTTTGGTGCTACTATTTAGTTCTTCTCATGTAAACCCTTACGCTAAAGCACTTTCTGGGAGATAATCCTAAATATCCCTAATAGTACTTTTCCCCCATAACAAAATATAAAAGACTGAACTCCTTAGTCAGGTATCCTACGCACACACAGTCACCTACAATCCCAAAAGATCTGGTTCTGGCAAAGAAAAGAAACCCTACTTTAATATTTTACCTCGTATAAGAATTCTGCACTTTATGTGCTTCTTTTTAAAAAATCCTAAAGCAAGTCCACACTACTTATTACCTAAAGATGAAGTCTGCAAAAATTTTCAGTAACCAATTATTTCAATCTTTAAGCCACTATCTCCCTGCCCCACCCAAAAGATTCTTTTTAAGAAAAATATTAGAATGACAAGGCACAAATCTGAGCAATTCTCAGAAAAATTAAGTACTTTTTTCTATTGAATGAGTTAAATGTTTCTGAATTTATCTCAAAATTTTAAACAAACCAAGACCTTGCCTTTCAGAGGGACTTCAACAACATGCTGTCGTTCTATTTACTACGGTGCATTTATCTTAATTTCTTTACAAAACAGGCAATCCTACCTGCAGCTCTCAAATTTAAGGAGTTACAGCCGGGTCGGTGCTGTTGGTCACTGCAGCTCTTCCATACGTTCTATGTGGGATGAGCTCTGTTGAAATCAGTGCTCAAGTTTTTCCCATTCCAAACAGCCAGAACTGGGGGTAGGGTGAGGAAGAGAGAGGGCGAGAGAGAGAAAGAAGAAAAAGGAAAAGAGAACACCCTGCAAAGGTGGATATGACTGGAGCACTAAAGACTCCAATTAGACAATGAGCTTGCAGGGTCTGCCTAAAAAGGGTGCACTGCAGCCCCCAAGGCACTGCGCCGTCATGCTGTGCTGCTCTACACAAATTCAGAGAAGTCGGCCATCAGTTTGAAAGCACAAACTGATGGGAGTAACAGTTTATAGGTTACAGAAGGGTATTTTATTGTTAAAGGACTGTACCAAGTTAAGATTGAAGAGGGGGAGAGACAACATGTAGGCAAGGAATGCAATGATACTTTTTTTCCCCCAACCCAAGCCACTGTAATTACTCTGATGTGCATTTCTGATGACTTCCGACATCTTGCAAGGTTAATAACCGTTTCAGTTGTCATGTTTGGTTAAAGTGGAAAATGCATTTTCTGCATTGTGATGCAGTGCTGTAGCCACAGATTGTAACACCAGTTGTGAAGCTGGTCCCTTAACTGAGCAGCAGGAATTTGCACATGCCATGATGCTAAAATAAATGGTAGCTAAAAGATTTTATACAGCAGCAGACAGATTCTGCCATTTTAGTCTACAGAATGTGTAGCTCCAACACACGCAAGCATCTCAGATGACTGTGCCCTCGTCAGCTGCACTGCCCTTCAAACAGAACAGTAAATTCACCATCTTAAATGTTTGGCCTCTCAGTAGTTAAAAGATTTCAATGCTGTTTAAATAACTATTCAGATTAATTATAGCTTTGAACAGAACTGAGGTTATTTGCATTTCAGGAATATACAGCCAATGAAACTGTCAGTGACACAGGAACATGCAGACCTTTTATTAACATGCTCAGCTCAACTGTCACTTCTATGTACAAGATTTACGGAAAAAAACATATGATGTGTAAGTAATGAATATTCCCATTCTACCATGACGGTTTTTAAAAGCATTCCTCAGAAAGGGATTTTTTTTCCCTCCACGTTTTAATGTATAACCTAAAAATTAAAGACTATATTAAAATACTAACATGGGTTTTTCGTAGTCACTAAAAGAAATTCAATGCAACAAACAACTGTGCAATTACAGGGAGGCTTGTGAAAAAGCAAAGATGAAACTGCACTAAGAACCAGGCACCAGATGATCACTGGTTTTGTTCTTTCATCTTGAAGAACAAAACCCACAAACCCTATGACTGCAATCTTGGGTTGCAAAACTGACACCTCTACTTCAGTTGCAGAACCTGAAGGACACATGGTACTCGTCAATTTCATACTGTATTTTCATACAAATGTTAACTTGGCTACTTAGCATCTAGAATTTGGCTACTTAAGGTTTTATTCATCTACAATCATCAATGTGGTATTTAAAAAAGCAGAACCAAGACTTCATTGCTTTAAAAGAAAAACAACTGATATAATTAACCTATTTTTCTTACATCAGAACTTTTGACAATTAAATGCTGAGTTGAGATGTTTTAGACATTTCTGCTTTATAAAAAAAAAACAACTAAAAGAGAATTAACATAGGAACACATTGGTGTCCGAACAGTGAATAACAATGAAAGAACTTATGTTACTAACATAAAAATCAACTCTCGATTTCCTTCATTTTATTCATTGTGATAGCGCCCAATGCATAATTTGGAGATGCACGTGTTAACAAGCGCTGTGAAGCTGAAGAGCTTTCTAGTTTTGTTTCTTCCCCTAACTTGAAATTAACTGCACCAACAGTGCCATTCGGTGCCACGGCAGATGTCACAGTTGTTGTAGCGAACATTCAACAATTCGAGCTTTTTTAATTCCAGACCCAAGACAAGGTATCACTAGCAGCTCAGAAGCTGCACAAGGAGGGAAGGAGAAACTGTGTGTTGGGGGCAGCTTTGAAATTAACCGGGCTCATATGCTCCAATTGCTAAACAAAAGACAGTTCTGCGGGACCTGTCACTGAACCAGTGCAAGAAGCAAACTCTTTTGTTTGGGATCAAAGGAATACTGCACTGGAGCACAGTGGATATGCAGCAACACGAGTCTCTGCCTGGAGATGGAAGGGACAAGAAAAAAAAGAATCCAAAGACCTCGGTGTGGTTACAGTCAAACAGTTTTTCACTGATGGTTAAAACCTATTCTGAGGGAGCCATGTGAAGTTCACTACAGTAGAGTAAGAAAATCCCTTTAATTACTAAACAAACAAAAACAAAGAAAAAAACACCTCGTTGAGTCACTATTAAGATGTTTTCCTCATCAGTATGGCCAACAAATATATTCAGAGGATATTTATGCTAGCATGAATTGTAAACCAGCTAAGATTCCATCGTTCCCCAATCTACGAGTATCCCAAGGAAACCAGATGAGTGACAATATTCTGACTGCAAAGGACCTCGGAGCATAGGGTACTGGGAAGTTACCTAACCTGCCTCAGACCACAGATGCCTGAACATGTATGTGGAGGTCATAAACACACAGGAAAGAAGCCACCTTACAAAGGAGGTACTTTTCACTTGTTTTATCACTGTCTGCACATAACATGATCCATTCCTAAATGTCTATTTGGTGTCCCTTGTTTAATTTTGTTTTGCTTTATATAACCCTAAGCACCAAAAACTAAAACAAAGAGAAAGGGAGACGACTGGTAGACCCAGCACTTATTAATATAAAGGATAAAAACAGGCTTGCTTATACAAATGCAGAGATGTCTAATCCTTTCCACCAAAGGGGATCGACACCATCTTTTTGAAATCCTGTGCCCCACACCATTCTGAACTACAGCGGCGGCTAACCTGTACATCAGGTAGACACTCTATACAAAAAATAGACATGGATCTTCCTATCACAATGACCAAAGTGTATTAAAGCCTGTCTGTATTTGAAAGATCTCCAAATTTCAGGTGACGGCTTGAATTTTCAAACAGCATTCCATATAATATTCCAGCAAAGCATGCCTTTAGACAGTTCCTTAGAATTCACTGTAATCTTTAATAGAAAATTTTCAAGCTTATTATTTCTATTTTCATCTCTCTACAGATTCTCCCAATAAGTCCATTAATGAACTTCTCAGCAAAGTACAAGTATAGGACCAAGAAAGAAAGAATTTTTCCTTAAAAAGTAGGAACACTACCTCCAACTTAAGATACTCAGATTCCAAAGACTTTCTGACCTTGTCTCTCATGTAGTTAATTGGTCTGAAAATTTCTGAGTAGGAAGAAAAAAAGGAAGGGGAAGACAGTTCCAATTTCCTTAGGCCTATGCTGGAAACACCCCAAGAATGAGGAGACATTTCTGAAGGGGTGGCATTAGTACCTTCCTTTTCATTTACCTGTTACCATTAACAGAAAAAGTCATTGAAATTCTGTGGTTCAGCAGGATTATAATAATCACCAGGTGAAATTATGTCCAAGGAAACACCTGTAAAGCCCTAAAGGACAATGACAATAAGCAGGGCTTAACCTGAAATCAAACTCTTACAGAGCTCTGGGGAGCTCTGTTCTGCCTTCTGCCAGGTTCGCTGGGCTGCTAGGAAGTGATACTCCTGGTGGGTAAGTGCTTTTAAGAGTTAAGAGAGCCTCCAGCCTTCGCAGGCATAGCTGGATCCTGGCCCCTTCCTAGCCCGCGGTCACTGGCCTCCTCCTGGCTCCTCTCCTCGCTGAGACTGTGTTCCTTTGCCCGATGCTATGTATTTCCCCTCGCACATACCCGTCTTTACTGCCACGACTCTTACCTCTAGAACAGTGGACAGTTCTATCTGGAGCAATTTTCTGAGCAGTGTTTGTTATCCTATCTCCAGATGTTTCAGGGGCATTTCCACAGTGATGTCTTGCCAGAATATCAAAAACTGATACTAAATCTCAACCCTCAATCTAATAAATCTTCATAATTTCTCAGCTACAACCAATACCCAGTCCTCCTTGCTACAAACCTCGAGTTGTTTCTGGACATCCTTCTCAAACCCATCAGGCACCAAGTGCGGCAACTATTGGCTTCCAAAAGTCTCTCACACATCTTTTCCTCTGTTTTTTCAGCCATCAGCCTGGGCCTGGCTGTCATCACCACGGTGGGATTACAACTGCCTCCCAACACCTCAGCAGGTACCTTCCACTAGCCAAACCGACTTCCCTAAGTGTTTCCACACCCTCCCTCCTTTCTTTTTGACATTTACCTGCTCCAAAATTTCAACAGCAAGTACTGCCTACACTCTACCGCTTGGCAGTCACTCCCTTCCACATTTGATGCCCCTTCCCGACAGATTTTATTCCTTAGCGTATAACTTCTGTTCTCACCTCCCTAAGGTCAGCTTGTTACTCTCATATCCTCTCTTTTGCTTCCTGTAAGCTAAACCCATTTCATCTTTCAAGGCCTAGTCAGATCCTGTCTGTTCCAGGAGGTCCACCCCAAGCAGCCCAAATGTCACTCATTACCTCCTCCCTCTCCTCTGAACTCCCACGGCATTTAGAATCACGTCATCCCATTCAATTTTGCCTGTCACTGTATACTGCCCTGGACAGTTTAATCCTATTACAGGAATGCCAGGTAGAAGGCAATGAGCTTCCAGCGGGCAGTGTCCAGAATTTATGTTCATTCTAATCACCATCAGTGCCTAGCACAGTGCTGTCCTTAATGGGCCCTCAGCGAAACCGCTCCCTGATTTTCGTTAGTGTTCACTAGGCCCCATCTGCAGTGCATGCAGGCAACTACTTAAATGGGGTGCTAAACATCACTTTTGCCTGTTGTCTCTTCTTTCAAATCTCTTCAGCCTTAGGCAGCAGGACAAATGCCGATGTGCTTCTAGGCCAATGTGCAGAGGCGCCCACACTCTCCTTTGTCACTGTGCATCACTACCAACAGTATTCAATCCCCAAAGTCGGCTTCCTTCTCAGTTGCATCTAGAGCCAGGGAGGTTCAGGGAAAATGAGATGGCCCTGGCTCAAGGTCGGTGGTATGGCAGTAACAGCCGATCGGCGCTGACAAATCAGCCGAGAATGAAAAAGCAATCCGCTAATTTTATCAATGACATTTTATCTTGAGTATTGTTTTAAGCGAAGACCACTAGACTTAGTCAATAAAAATCAGGCAATTTCCACATGTCTTTACTTAATGGTAAAACAAATTTATGGTCACTCTCTGTTGGTTATAAGCAAACTTGTTTACCCAGGGGTCAAGAAACAACCCAGAAAAGCAGAAAAGAAAGCTCTCTCTGCTCAGAGAAGCTGAGGAACTCCTGCTGCCCCAGGGCAGGGCTCTGCCCCTGGTATGCCCATGAATGGGGGAGGCAGGGGCAGGGGCCATTATTTACCAGAGGAAAGTAATTTCAGATTTCCACTTTAAACATGTTTTCAAGAAGTAATTCCCCAGTAAATGCAGCTGCTAATGGGAGTAGGCCAAATGGAAGGAGAAAGCTTTTCTCCTCAAATATTCCTCCAGGGCAATTCACTGTAGTCCCGGGTTTCAGAAACTCAGAATGAGGAGAGCCCTGTCAATCTGTCTGTCTTCCAGCCTGCCTGTCTGTGTCTGTCTGTCTCTCTCCCACACACACAGCATCTATCAAGGCTTAGTACTTGATAGAGAGAACAAATTATTTTGGCAAGAACTTGTAGACTATATGAAGAATTTCTACCTCAATAAAAAATAAAATAAAAAGTACACGAAGACTTAGCAGAGTCATAGATATAAAATTTCAGGGGCAATTCAGTTTCCCTTGCGGCACAGATTAAGAAAAGAAGGCACAGAAAAACTCAGATTATGGCTAATGTCACAAACGGTCGAGATACGGGTTTCTTGCTTACAGAGCTCTTTGCACAGCACCACGGGACACTGTAGCAAGAAAAACTGCTTGGGTGCGGGCCTGAGCCCCAGGTTTCATGGAACCTTAAGTTATAACATGGGGGATGGTGGTGCATACAAAAGAAAGGCTTCTAGCTTGCTTAGTTCTTGATACCAACATACTTTACACAACAGATGGATTGCTTCCCAGGTTGATTGTAAATAGAATTCTTTTCAACAAATTCTATTTTAAATTGAGCAGAGAAGCTGTTATTTGAAGGAATACTAAAGCTAAATATTGTCCCAAGATTTTTTTTTTTTTTAATAAATGCAGATATTGAGAATTTGGATTTGCTTACTAAAGCAGGCAGGATCAATTATATTATTACTATTAAAGAAAAGACACTAAAACCTTAATTTTCATGTAACTTTTTTAATGCATATACTTACTATTTGCTATTAGCTGGAAAACACAATGAGGCCAGAAAATGATTTAAAAAAAAAAAAAAGACTCAATAGAAAAAAAAGGATTACTAAAATTACCTAATCCTCATTGATTTAAACAGGGAAACTATATATTTGGTCAGAATTTCAAATTCACTGACATACAAAACATTGGTCTCTGAAATTTTTCTATGAAGGAAAATTCTAAGCAGGATTCTATTTTCTCATTAATCCTATTATAAAGTTTGAATATGGTATTTCTCAAAGCAATAAATAAAATTTGAAATCAAGATGTAACAAAATTACATTTAAGCATGCAAACCTTAAGGGGCAAAAAGGAAGAAAATAACCAGAGTAAAAATTACATGAGAAATAACAACAAAACGAATTGAAAATATAAAACACGGCAACGCCCTGTAGGATCCTGGTCCCACAGGAAGGGGCGAGAGAGGAGAGAGGAGGCAGTGCCTTTCATCATCCAGCAGATCAGGTCAGGACCCACAACCAAGGCAGGCGAGGGGGGTGGCCTTGTCTAAGGCCCAGGAACTGACGCTGCCCTGTAAAACACCAGGTCAGGTTTTCATCTCTGTGCTGCGCCCTTCTCATCTCTAGAACAGAAACATAAGGATCTGCAGTTCTAAAACAGTTTTTGAAAATTCAACTGATTTTAAAATCTGTTTTCCCGCACCACTCTTCTGCCTGCCTCCCGGCAGTGACATGGGTGGAAATCACTTTTAAAACAATGGTCCAGTTTTATTAACATGCTTCTTACCACTAAGCCCTCCAGCAAATCATGGAGGTGATTAAAACATTTCCAGTTCTGCTACTTTGCCATCTCACATCTTGAAGTCGATCCTGGGGCATACCAGTAGCAAATCCCCCTCAGGTAAACTTAAAACACTGAAAATCTAAAAAAGATGGAGACTATTATTATGGCCACTTAGGGTGCTTAACAAAGCATCATGTACAGGGTTAAGTGCTCAACATATATTTATTGATTAACCTGTAAGTTGTTGAGGGTTGTTATTCAGAAGCTCTAGAAATGTCTACACAATTGCAGATTGTCATCAGCCTTCTCCGACTGTGTTCCTGTGTAGCTACCTATATACTGAGTCTAGTCTAATTAACTTCTGTTTAATGTCCCATACTACATGATTTCTAAAAGCAAGACCTAATTTAGTGGAAAGCATACTGAAGTTGGAATCGAAAGAAATGGGTTCTAGGTAATCCTACACAAGCCATTCACCTCTTGCCTTGGTTTTCTCATCTGTGAAACGGGAAAACGCCACCAGATCTATATGAAATAACACTGTGTAGACCTTCAACTGCCTATACAACAGGATTACTCTTCAAAGCAAAGAGAAGTTATTGCAAATGATTTCTAAAACAAAGGCTGAACATTTTAATACATATTTCAAATATGCAGACTGATTTAGACAATTCTAAAGAAATATTTATTCTGCCTCTCTGCTTTCTCTCACGGCATCTGTTGTCACTAGCAGCTATAGAAAAGTAAAATCTAATGTCATTAACAGCAGACCCAAGATCCTCGGCACTCAGTTAATGGTGGGGGAGGGGGGAAGGGGCGGGGGAGGGAAGTACAGAGAAGCGAATGGAAAAGTAAACAAAATGAGGATGAAAGAAGCTGAGGAGAAAGGCAGAGAAAGCTGGGTTAGGGAATAAAAACAACAAATCCATCTTTCATCTCTCCTGGTTCCTACTGATGGCAGACGGCGTATTTAATCTGCTGAGAGACCAGATTTAAGGCCTCTCTTTGGCATAGTCCATCCATGAATTATTAACATTTGCAGAAGCCATAGCACATCCGTTCACAGTGATGAGAGAGGATAATGATAATTAACCAAGATGAGATTATTAATCCCTCTGCTTCCTTTCCTGTCTCCCCTTCTTCTTCATTCCCCTCTGAGCTCTGGCTGCTTTTTAGGCAGTGTATTTTGAGCTACAGCCTCGGTATCAGAGTCAATACCTCCATGGTGAAAAAATAATCGATGACCAATTATAAGTCATAAGTTTTTTAATACGTATGTTTTTAAACAATATTTCATTGCCGATTGTGTCCTGATGAAGCAAAGATAAAAACGGGTGGTTACAAATTCTTTCTGGACTCAAACTCTTAAATAATAAATATACTGCTTTGCAGGCTGAAAGTTCAGCATTGATCAATGGGTGGATTAAGTTTAAGAGTTGACAGGGATGGTTAGAAAAGCAGGGTCTACCTACTCTAGACTTCTGTAATCACTTAACCTGGTGGATCTCAAACTGGAGGGCTTGCTGAAACACAGATTCTGGGCCCCACTTCCAGCGACCTGGATAAGGTAGGCCTGGGTGGAGCCTGATAATCTGCATTTCCAACAAGTTCCCAGGTGATGCCGAAGGTGCTGGTCTGGGCACCACACTTTAGAATCGCTGACAAAGAGCCTCTTTCCAGTTGCCGAAGGTATTAAAGGCATGAGGAGAATGGAGAAGGAAATTAAATCCAACTAGAGGTAGAAAACTAATACAAAGACGGAGATGAGATCTGCAGCTCTTTTCCCTTCCTAACTCCCAATGAAAAAGATGTCTGAAGGGCTTTGCAACATGTCTGCTGCTCCAAAATAAACCCCATGCCATCGCGCTCCCCTTCCTCCCCAAAAACGAGCTGGTAGGACGAAGAGTTAGCAAATGGTGAAGAACACATGTAAAGATGGGAACCAAATTAAAGTATAACTTCATTCCTAAAACATGAGAAAAAAATTAAATATCCCTTGGTCATTTCTTGCCCACCTTCTCCTCTACTTAGAATCTGGCTTTAATGTACAATCGATCCTCTTTTGATACGTACCAAAACAGAAAACTCTCACACACCTTCAATATCAAGCTGAGTCAGGCACCAAAAACACAAAAGTAGAGTATTAGCAGAGGCTTTAGGCAAGGGCCAAAAATAAGGAAACGCACTTCAGGGTACCCATGAAAAGACCAAACGTGAGCAGGTTAGCTAGATGAAGAAATTAAATTCCACTTCTTTGGGGTATGCGAATGAAGAAAACACAAGTAACGAGAGCACGGGAGGAAAAGGCCCACCTCCCGCAGCCAGCAAGGCCAGGCTCCCACAGACCAGTCTCTCCACTGGCCCAGTTCGACCTCACACCTTGACTGTGCTCACTCTACAGTGCAAGACAGCTTCAGGGGGCAGGTGCTGCCAGGCGGCAGGGGTCATTCTAACAGCCACGATTTCACAGCTAATATCTGATCGGAAAAAAAGGAGGTGCACTCCTACTAGCAACGGCTGCTCCAGATGACAGCCCGTCAAAAAGGATGAGAGAAGACAGGCAGAGCATGAGGGATGCAAAGGACAGAGGAAAGCAAGAGGAAAGGAAGAAAGGAGAAAAGAATAAGAACAGACAAGAAGGCAGCTGAAAGGAAGGACGGTGAAACAGAAAGCAAAACGCTGGCAAAAACGAAAAACTTCTCACTCAATCTGCTCTAAATCCTGACAGTCTAGTCCACCTAGTTTCAAATAGGACATTTGTTCCAGTTTGCCACTTTGCATTTGCTTGGCACCAGTGACCTACTTACGCAGCATAAACCAGGCTGAAAGGCTCTAGTGTAACAAATCTCAAGAAACCCTGAGCCCCTTCCATAACGGGCATCTGGAAACTGTGTCAGCAGCGGCAACAAACATCAGAATGATTTCTTGTTCCAAAGTATTTCTGAGATGGAAAAGATGAGGGTTGTCACCACTCAGTTTATAGTATTACTCTAAGCAGCATTTTCATCCTTACAATCGGTTTAGTTAACCAGCAAACCTTTCGCGTGGAAAGGAGTAAATGGGGAATGTCACTTCAAAGAAAACTGGTAAGAAGGTCTGAGAAGAAAGGACCAAACCAACAAGAAACCTGAGACCAGGCAAAAGAACAAACATGGAATTTACCCAACCAGTCCACCCCTTGAGGCCTTCGACAGCAAGGCATGCTAATAAGGACATAGGGCGAGGTATTAGAAGTACTTGGGTTCAAGTTCCATCTTTGATACTAACTAATCTCTCTATCCTGGTCTCAACTTCTTCCCCTTCTGAGAACAAAAATGCCGACACCCTTTCAACCACCTCGAGCACTACAGTGAGGAACAAGAGAGACAGTGATGGACTAAGCCCACTACCAAGTGCCACAAAAGTGGAAGGATTACGATGATGCACCTCTCAAATTCCACATAAAACTCCTGGCTGGTTACTTGTCCCTGAAGCTTCCAAATTAGGACAAAGCCGTGGAACTTTCTCAATGACCATTCTTCTGAATGGTTTGAGGGGGCAGTGAAATGATGTAGCGGCTGCTCATGACAGCTGCGTGTCTCAGATCCTTTTTCACACAACTAGGAAGCTTTTCTCTTACAGAACAGTGGACAAGACTACATCATTTTACAGGAATTGATCAATTCTGAACAATGAGAGCCACTTTTATAGTTTATCTCTAACACATGCTTCAAACTAACTCCTCACCTCTCTGTTAAAATAAATTTATTTTTCTTGTCATTTCAAACAGATGTTCTACAGTCTCAAGTACCTGGTTTAAACAATTTAACACTCCAAAATGGTGGCTGTCCGCAACTTTGAGAGGCAATATAGCTATCAAGAAAGCACACTGGAGCCATTTTCCAAGTCCTCTGAATCAAGCATGTCTTACTTCTGTAATCAGGAGCAAAAGTGAATTCTCCCTCCTAAAGCCATTCAGTTCTCATTCACACTCTCAAAATCCCAAATTTAATGTTTTACCTCCCTCAGCCCTCACTCAAGAGGTGAAGGCTCACCTTCTATTCCAGTTGAGAGGTGTCCGGGTTGTGAATGAACAGGGTAAAAGTCTGTTACGATGATTACTTGCCTCCAACCTCTCCGAGCCCAGCTCCCTCTGTGCGCAGGACACTGTGCCAGCCCCTCAGCTAGATTCTCATTTCAGCTTCGTGCTAGGACAGTGGCACCTGGCACACACTGAGGGCCGCTTAATCGGGAGAGCTTTACCCTGACCTACTCTGGAACGCCATCGTGCCATTTTGGTTCCCTGCTTGGTCTTCAAGATGCTGTTACGTTAGTTTGCATCTATTTTAAAAAGCCAGCTAATCCAACGGGTACAATTTGTGTGACTCCAGGTATTTACATTATGTGGAACGTCGACTCCTCACTTCTAGGCTATCTTCTAGCAGTGAACAGTTTTGTTGTTGAGAAACTCTTTCCTGCATTCTGGAGCACACACAAAGTTGAGGGCTTTGTCTGTGTCTTTAAAAACTAAACACACATAATACCCTTAGATGGCCAAATCGTATTATAGGATGCAAGACTTCAACATGCCGGCACACTGCCAAAGCTTAATGGCCAGTAGGATGCTAAGTAAGGAAATGGGTCTGCATTAAACCTACAAATAAGTCAACAATCAATAGTTCAGGATTACAGTAAAAATTTGATGTGCCCTTTAAATTGCTTCTAGCATCATCCTTCTTACTCAAGCTCAGCTTCAGAAGCAAAACAAAACAAAGATGATCAAGCAAGAAACCGAACACAACCTATTTTCAAAGCACAAAGCCTTGGCATTTCAAAACTAAAAGCTGCTCCAGGATTTCACAGAAATCCTTTACAGTGTACCTGTAGGGCAGCAAACCTGAGAAATAATAGGCTGAGCTTCACACAGTAAATTAAACTGACAGCTCAGAAAGCAGAAAACTATCACAAAAAAAATAAGCACCTGGAGATAAACGGACGGAGCAGGCTCGGCATACCTGTAAGACTCACCTCTCTCCCCTGCCCCGCCAAAAAACCTGCTGGGGTTTGTATCAAGGTTTAGCAAGCATGTTCCAGCTTCTCCTCCCATCAACATTATTTTACTACTATGCATATGCAAATAAGAGCAATGCCACCACATCCATTCACTGTGGGCTTTCTACTCCTTACTTCATTCTAAATGAGCAATCCAGTATACTTCAATTTTATACTTCTACTACCTTCCTCCTTCAAATAATTCCTGAAAACTCACTCCTTTACTAAAATGCTCTTAGCCTGCAAATGGAATTTAAGACCTACGGTGCTAATTCGAACCAACAGAGGGAGTTAGGGTCTGGCAGGCGTAGCCTCTGCAGGCCTTAGGTTCCTGACCAGTGAAACGGGTTAACAGTAGTACCCGCCTCAGCCGATCACTGAGAGGATCAGAGGAACCCCAGAAAGTGCTTAGTGCAGTGTCTGGACAAAAGTTCAGTAAATCTTAGCTTTGCCGCCTCGATTTTAGCTGGCGTGAAAGAGAACAAAGGGATTCAAACCTGTCTTAGATGCCATGTTTCACTGCACCAGCAGGGGACACTTAAACAATAGAAGGGAAGGGAGGTGGGCAAGGGAGGGAGGGAGAAAACAACTATTTAAACTAGCACTACTCGGAGTATGGTTGAAGGTGTACCAGTCTGCAGCAGATAAGGACAAAATCTGACAAGCACTTAGAAACTTTTGTAGCAATCTGAGAGCAATTTTATGTCTTTGAATTTAATTTTAAAAACTAGGGCTTATATTTTACATGTCTTATATTTCATTTTTTTCTTAGGAATTCATTTTTACTATATTTTATAAAAGTATCTCTCCATCTGACAAAAAATTGGGGAGAAAAAGCCGCTCTGAGAAGCAAATTCAGTGAGCACCTTCTGAACGACCACCACCCACCAGCATGAAGACACCTGGGGCAGTCTGGGATCTCATCACATAAACAAGTACTACCGCAAAAGCCCATCAACCTGCAAGGATGTATGATAAAACCTGCTCATTTAGAGACTGGTCCTGCTGGGACAGGCGGATATGCACTGTGGATGAGAGAGAGCTTAGCCGAAGAGGAGAAAGCACCCCCAGGTAATCTCGTGTATTCTGGTAACCAGAGCAAATCGAGGGTGTTATATCCTTCCACGGCTGTTTCCACCTGTCCCTAAGACAGTGACAGCATTTTAAAATAGACAAATAATTTTTTTAAAAGAAAAGGCAGGAGTGGAAGAAACTCTTCCCCCCAACACTCTTTCGCTCATGCCATTCAAAGAAACAAGCCAAACCAGGCAGGAATCATAAAAATCAGCCAGTAAAGCCCACAATCAGCTGGTAAAATCCACACTCCCACGCTTGTTCTGCTGATCTAATCCTCCCTTTTGTTTCATAAATTAAATAGCCCAGTCCTAGTTATGAAGACGTTTCTAAGACAAGTGGTCTTTCTGTCCGATTTCTTGGCAGCTGTGTCACGCCCACTCCCCTCAGCAGACTGGCTACGGGGATTCCAGGGCTGCAGGGGTTGTGCTGAGGGCATCTCGGCATCAGAGCCACTCTAGAGTGAGAAGCTAGGACTTGTCCTCCCGTCCCCCAGGATGATTAAGGTGGTGCAGGCACCGCTGCTGATCACGGCCGATCGGCAGAGCTGCAGACCAGGGGCTGCCAGCAACGTGAGCTTGGGGGACTCGCTCACCCTCTCCATATCTGAAATGCAAGATGCAAACAAGCTTTAAAAGGAAGCAATACACACCGGGTCTGAGAGCTGTGCAGCAAAAGAAATTCTACACACAGGTCTTGTCAGTAGAGGATGCTGCCCATCCTACTGCCTTGCTGCTTTTCCAGGTACACGTGTACACACACGCACACACAAGCAAAACCAAGAGTCTCCCCTGTCCGAGCCCCTCTTTGGTTCCTTCACAGAATGTGGAGTTTTAGTGGACACAGTGGGAACCCGGGTCCCATAGTTTTGTAACTGAAGAGCCACACTCTGCAACCACCACCAATGGAAGGAGCCACACCAGGCTGCAGGCCTAAAAAGCTCTCGATTGAACATTCCAAAACGGAGATGAGAGATCACAGGGCGCTGTGGCAAGCAGATCAAAGTGGTGCACAGGGTCAAGGGCTGCCATCTGAGAATGACAGAAGGGTCTACAGCAATGCCGTTAAGGAGGTTTTAACCCTCATTTAAATTACACCTTTTCCAGTATCAAATAGTTCCGAGGATAAAAAGGTGTCCATTCCTGGTTCCTGACAGATACCAGGCTGACGATGACGACGTATGGTCCTCATCTCCAGAGTGCTGGGGCATCATTAGATATGGGCAGGTTAAGAGACACCTCACAAAGGAGAGGATGACTCAACTCCAGGTCAAAGGTATCAAGGCCTGGCCAAATTTTAAGTGCTCTGCTAAACTGTTAGATAAATATTTTAACGCTCAGCTTCTCCCAAAAAACTTACAGAACCATCCAAACTTCTTTAAGTTGGCAACTGATACTCCCTTGCTCACTACAGGATATAATGGGACTTCTGGGAAGACAAAACAGCCTGTCATGTCCTGCTTGCTCTGACTGCATTCAGCATCCTTCACTTGCTTGCTGTGAGAGCCTTGCATTCAGGAGTAAGTGTGAATGGACGAGTCAAAAGGCTGAAATCTTCTATCCTTGGCTCACATAAAAGCAGTTTTTCACATTTTCCACAGACATTGCCTTTCACACCCATTTTTATTCCAAAGTTACTGTTTTTAATTCCATTCGTAGACTTTAACATAATTGTATACCTTGCCACCAGACCACAGCGCCTACCTTTCCGTTATCACAAAAAGGCAGAAAAATTAAATCATTTCGGTACTTGCCAAAGCAATCGGCATTAGACTACCTAATTATAAACACAGAACAGGATGGCACATTAACCTGCCTCTGTGAGGACAATATTTTTTCTTTTTTACATGTTTACTGGTTGTTGTTACCAGCTCTGAGACTTACACTGGGTCAGGGTTTAATGATGAAGAAAAGCAAATATGTTTATTAAGCAGGGGTAATGTGGACACTGCAGTGTTCACACATGAGACAAAGCCAGACACGATTACTGTCCTGCAGGAATACAGCGCACAGTGAGATGTGTCTCTTCCACACGCAGTTCAGCTACAACTGAACCTTAGCCTATAATGTACCTGGTGTTTGTTCCAGGCAAGGGCTTCTCTCTAACAAGGTTTGGATCCAGTAAGAACTGGATTAATTTGCTAGTGAAGCCAAGAGCACTAACTATAGTTTGTTTTAAGTTGAGAATAGGCAGCTGTTATAAGCTGGGAAAGGGCAAGATTCAAAAATATCCCTTAAAGTCCTCTAAAAACTCCAAAAAAAGGTTATTTCTTCAGAGTCCATCAATTCCAAAATTTCTAATAATCAATTTGGCCTGGGTCATCATTATGTGCAGAAAAGCCTGCTCAAGCATATCAAGAGCAGGAATAATATGGAAGCTCGGATGTTCTGCCTAATTAAACCATTTCTCAGAATTACTATACAAATTACCAGTATGCAAATAGATGCAACTCTTATGAATGAACCTCATTTCCTTACATTTACTAAAGCAGCTCTGGGAAGACCTCTCCTTGGTCCACATGCTCAGCAGTATCAATTTCTAGAAACAGATGACAATGACAACTACATCTCTTTAAAAATAATCCCAGAATTAAGATACAGTTCACCCATTCAGAATGCACCTTCCCTTAGCTGATTTGAGCTAGGAAAAGCTTCTGTACTTTTCCCTCAATATTAATACTTGCCAGTAATATTCCTGAAGAACGGCTATTAGCACACTAATCATTCTAGGCAAGTCTGACCCTCTCTCCAACAAACTGCCACAGGTTTTCTGAAACCAATACCCCACCAAGAATTTGCCACACCATCAGCAAGCAATACAACTACTTTTCCTCTTCTAGCTGTTTTGTAGAGTTGTATTTCAGCAGCAGTATCTTAATTCCAAAGAAATAAAGTCAACAAATAAACCATGAAAATAACAATTTAGATTATATAAAAAGAGGTTATGCCACGTGATTCATTTTTATATTTACCAAAGCCATTTAGTTTCCTCTGATTATTTAAAAGATAAGCTAAGAGTGGTTTAAGCGTACTATACATTTCCAAGGCCAAGGACAGAAAAAGGAAGGAAATAATGAATATTTTATTATGGACAAAGTGTGGTAAGCAAAACAAGTTTTTAAAGTCAATTACTATGGTACCATTAGTCGTATATGTGACAGCTCACTTTTCCTGACTTTAATGGTCTTACACTTATTTTATCCTCTAAGAATTCTTTTTGTCTTTACTCAGAGGACAGATTTCCATCAGGAAATTTAGACAGATTATGAAGACCTTTTCAGTATAGAGTTTTTTTCTTTTAGAAGGGGCTAAATTTTCATTTTTCTAAGATTTGAATTGGCTGCTAAATCAATTCTAACAACATATTCTAAATTTGTTTACTTTGTGAGAGAGCATTCAGAAAGTTTTGTTTTTTCTTAAGCAGTAAAGCCAACATACTAAATTGGGAAGCTATGGGGAAGAGAAGCCTGAGACTATTAAAGAAGACTAGCTAAGAAAGGCCTTAGAGTATTAGACTGAAATTAGGGCATGGACATTTCAGAGGTGCTACTTCACTCTGAAGGAAGGCGAGCAAAGCCCTAATATACAAAAGAAAAAAGAAAAGGTCAGGCAACTTGGCTGGCTGAGTAGACACACACACACACCGCCCCCTTCCCCTTTCCCCTCCCCCAGCCTTAGGAAAGCACCACAAGTTAATCCTACCTACATTTACCCTAAAGAATAAGTATTTGACAAAAAACAGCAAGTGTTGGCGAGGATGCAGAGAAAAGGGAACCCTCATACATTGTTGGTGAGATTGCAAATTGGTACAGCTGCTATGGAAAACAGTATGGAGGTTTCTCAAAAACTTAAAAATGGATATACCTTTTGACCCGGCAATTGCACTTCTGGGTATTTATCCAAAGAAAACCAAAACAATAATTAATAAAGATCTATGCACTCCAATATTCATGGCAGCACAATTTACAATAGCCAAGATATAGAAGCAACCTAAATGCCCATCAACAGAAGATTGGATAAAGAAATTATGGTTCATATATACAATGGAATATTACTCAGCCATTAAAAAAAAAATGAAATCCTACCATTGGCAAAGACACGGATAGACCTAGAGGTTATTATGTTGAGTGAAATAAGTCAGACAGAGAAAGATAAATACCATATGATGTCACTTATATGTGGAATCTAAGGTACAAAAAGAATAATCTTATCAAAAACAGACTCACAAATATAGTGGGCAATTTGGTGATAGACAGAGGAGAGAGGGTCGGGGGACTAGGAGAATGGAATGAAGGGTTAAAGAAGTACAAATTAGTAGTCAATAGTTTGGCACAGGGATTGGGAGCACGGCAGAGGGAATGCAGTTAGCATTAATATGATGGTAGGTGGAGGGCCAGGGAGGGAGGGAGCAATTGGGGGAAACGTTTTATGAACAATATAGATGTCTAACCAATGTACTGTATACCTGAAACTAATTTAAATAAATTTATTTTAAAAAAAAAACTAAGTATTTGAGTATTTAAAAAAGCAGAATGTTTTTAATTGAAACACATCTCTACAGAAATCTGTCAAACACATTAGAGTGTTAACCTGCCTGGAGAGAGTAACTACCACGGCACTCTCGAATCCGACTTGGGTAGTCAGCCTCACTTCCCAAAAGCCCAAAAGAGAATGTTGATACTGAGATCAGACACTTGCTTGAGGTTTGCAGTCACTGGAATGACTAGCGTAAGATGCCTTACCCCAATACTCCATGTAGCTATGAAATAGAGTTAGATTTAAAGATGTTTCATTAATTACAGTTAATTCACAGTCTAAAATTTCTAGCACTATAAGGGTAGTGGGATGAAATGTGCCCCTCCCCAAAGCATGTGTCCAAGCCCCTAACTCCTAGTGCCTGTGAATGTGACCTTATTTAGGAGCAAGGTCTTTGCAAATTTAAGAATCTCAAAATGAGATGTGCTAGATTTAGGGTGGGTCCTAAATCCAATAACTAGTATCCTTATAAGAGAAAGCGGGGTAGATTTGACAGACAGGAGGAAAACACCTGTGATGATGGAGGCAGAGACTGGTGTTACTCTGCCACAAACCAAGGAATGCCAGAAGTCCCTGGAAGCTGGATTCTCTCCTAGAGCCTTCAGAGAGCCCGGTGCTACCAACACCTTAATTTCAAAACTGTGGCCTCTAGAACTGAGAGAGAATACATTTCTAATGTTTTACGCCACTAAGTTTGTGGTAACTTGCTATGGCAGCCCTAGAAATCTAATGCAATAAGTTGAGCAATAATATTATTATATTTTGGTCTAATGTCATTTGGAAATATTACAGCCTAATGCTGAGAAACTGCAGCTCCCACTTTTCTGGCCAATTCCAGCTATTTCTGCATAGCCTTCTTGAAATATACATGTAATCTAGTGAAAAAGTCCAGAATATAACTGAGACATGTAAATTTACACTTTATTACTCTATAATATACATCATGCATGGTATATTAGGTCTGTTCAGATCATAATAAAGATGTGCAGTCTGCCTTAAAGATTTTTTTTCCAAAGACAGAAGTGAGCAAATGGATCTCTGTGAGAGGACTTGTCCTCACAGGCACCACGAAGTAACTTACAGCAGTGTAGTCATTTTGGTGCCATGTCCTGCTAATAGTTATTGCTCTTCACCTCTATTACACAAATGTATAGGCCTTTTTGGCCATTTCCAAAAAATAAAATCAATAAACATTTTTAAAAATTCTACTAGCATAAGCCATACATATATTTAAGTGAGTTTTTAAATATGTTACCTTCTCTAGACACAGCAATCGTTTTAAAATGCATTCTCAATGCATGCCAACATCATTAATTATGACAAACAACAAAACAGTAACAACAAAAAAACCCATATTAATTTTAAGCTCCATTAGTAACAACAAAATATAACCAATGTTTACCAAACAAAAAAGGACTCTACATGTATCTATATATGTATTTATACACGGGAAAATGCCTTTTTGAGCTTATAAATAACAAACAATAGATGGTACAAAGTCTTGGACAGTATCTGTCAAAGGAGCCTTTAGCGTTTCTTTTTGTGAATTTATAAACTGACATAATAAATTCACTCTGACTGATAACACAGAGGAGTCATTCTTATCTCAAAAACCGCACTGGTTGGAAAACAAAAGTTCGTACACAAAAACCCATCAGATTTATAGCATGTGAATTCTATCTTAATAAAGCTGTTAAAATAAATGAGAACAAAATGTCCATCAAAAAGTACATCTGGTTTTTCTAAAAACAAAAAACAGACCATGCCCAAGTTAACTCTTCTTGGATAACCGACGCATTATGAGACTAATGAAAAGGAGGCCCACTCCACACATCTGACTACTGAACAAGATGTCAGGCAGGACATGGTACCACTGTGTGTACAGGAGGGTTAAGCACAGGTCAGCTGAGACACAACACACAACACAACTCAAAATCTTCAATCCCTACTAGTAACAGGAGCCACCTCAGATCAAGCCAAAGCCTCAGCCCTTTAAAAGTTAAATTTTCTCCTTTAAACCTTTGCTGGTAAGAAGATGAGGTCAATAGAGGTCTTATTTTGAAATAAGCCTTAAATCTCGACTTCAGATCTAGATGATCAATGCTCGATCAATCGAAAGTTACCCCGGACTGAACATCTGCATTTCTGAAGATATTTTGGAAAACTCCCAAACCAAGAGGTAAAATTTTGAAATGGAAGCATCCTTCCTCTTAAAGTTCAAAGACTTCTCAGTGGTACAGAACCAAATTTCTCAGCCATGCTCATTTCAAATCAAGAAACACTCCTTAATGTGACCGAGCATGCTTTGCTAGGAAACCATCTAACAGGGGAGTCGAAGGATGTTCATGCATTAAGTAGAAGGTTAGAATATCTCAAAGCAAAAAAATGGAGTACCACATCTGTGGGAATTAATTTATGAAGAGCATCACTAAGTGAGGCTGAGTATTCCAAATATGTATTACAACCATGCCAGAGAAAATTGTAAAAGCAGTTCCTTTAAAAAAAAACAAAAAAACAAAAAAAAAACTTCTTTGGTATTTAAAACAATAAAAACATTCAAAGAAATAAACGACAAGCTGTCAGCAAGTGCCATTTCTTTCTATAGTATTAGGGGTTCTCCCCAAAACATATGGTGATTACCCAATTATTTGAGCTCCATCCCATTTATCCACCTCATCCCTGTTAAAAGCAGTTGAAATAGAAGAGGTAGGAGTGGGGAGAGAGCTAAAACTTAAAAAAAAAAAAGTTAAGTGGCAGGTTAAGTTATACATATGCCATTTTAAGGTTACATGGAAATGAGAAGGCATCTATAAAGTGACAGGCAAATATGATGTAGTATATAAAAGTGGAAAAAAACCTGATATCCATACTCTAGGAACATATCGATACCAGGAAAAATAATATCTATAGTTATTCAACTCTCAACTCAAACTGGAATAAATGCAAAATTGTGGCCATTACATGGATTAAAGCACTTCTTGGGGAGGGTATTGGGGAAGAGAGTATTAACGCAAATGAAGTCCAAATAACAACACAATTAGTATTCATCTGAACTAAGATTTGCCTTCGCTGTGTCCTTTCGTTTCAAAGATAAATCAGTAATAAAAAAGTTACCCCACTATCCCTTCACTTCAACACTATGCAGTGTTCCAATTCCTCAAAACTAAATGGATCACAAGTTTTTTCCTTAACGAATTTCAGCATGCAAACACACACACACACACACACACACACACACGCACGCATACGCCGCACGCACGCACGCACGCACGCACCCATATCAGTTTCTGATTAAATTAAAACAGCAAGCAATTGGGCTGGTGGCAAGTTAGGTTAAATGAGACTGGAGTGCTCTATTAGACCATTTCCTGGTGCCACTAATGTAGCCAAATACTTCCTAGATATCGATGAGGAGATTTTAGTAAATAGTACTCTAAGTTTTCTCCAGCTCTTTGCCAACTAATACAAGCAAGACGTAGAAAAGAAATGTGGACGGGGAATAGTAAAATTGAGATCTAGCAAAGAAAGCAAGAGAAATTTAGAACAAATGTCTCTGTGCCTTGGATTAAGCCCAAAGAAAGAAAAGGATTCCGTTCTCATAATTACAATAATATATAAGTGCGGGTCAGAATTGCTTTCTTAAATTCAGCCTTGCCGCGAACTCTGAAAATAACCCAACATTCCCCACTACACCTCCAAAGCTGAGTCTCCCGTTCCCTTAATATGTGAGGAAGAAGGGATTACCAAAGAAATTTGGACTCCCTGAATTAGCTGGTCGACAAAGGGCCAGGGCCTTCAGCCCAGGCTGCATGCTCACTCAGGGTTCCACCTGCATCAGTCCTGGCACCTGGCAGCCCTTACCTGAATGTCTGTGTCCTTCACAGGCTCAAGAGGCTCAAAGGTGGTGGCTGCACTCAGGCTCTCCAAGCGCTGGGAGATGTGGGATATGTCAAGTCCCCGAGACCCAAGGAGAACTGACCTATACGAGGATAAAAGGTGCAGAGGAAAAAGTAGGATTAGAATACCTGGTAAGCTTCATAAAATACTAGAGTGTATTTTTTATCCAAAACTCCCACTTTCATATGGTTGTTTTATACATTTCCATAAAGATCTATCACCTGGAATAAGAGACACAACATTGCATTTGGTAGTAAGAAAGTTCTGATCACGCCTAAATTAGACTGAGGGACTTGTCTAGAATAAAATGAGAGTATATCAATAAAATGATAGTCCAGATGGCTCCAAACATTTTCCAGTAAAGAAAACCATGAAGTAGATGATATTCTCAATCCCCATTTTATAGATGGGGTAACTAAGGTGCAAAGAGATTAACCAACTAATCTAAAGTCACAGAGCCAGGAAAAGAGCAGAACCAGCTCATCAAGCTTGAGAGCACACTCTTAACCACCATCCTATTTACAGCTTCTGTAAAGACAGATGTAGTGAATCACAAAAGCCAAACATCATGTGCAACAAACACATCTTCAAGTTCCCTCTCTGCTGCCCAGTCCAATAATATCAGAGGATGTCATCTGACTAATAAATGCTTTTAAAGGGAGATGGGAATAATACAGCTAGCTTTATTTCTTCTCGTCTAAGCAATGTAAAAATGGAAGTTTTTTTAAAAAATCAGATTCTCGCTAATATTTACAATGCTCTCTGGAGGCAAGAATCTTAGGGAAATTGATTGTTGCTTTTGGATTATGACTTAACACCCCCAAATCCACTGACAAAGTCTGTGTTCATTCTGAGTAACTCAGAAGAAGGTAGACCACTTGGCAGTACAAGTAACCCTAATACCTATGGACAGGTACGTCACTTAAAATTTCCACTCCTGAACTAAAAGATTTACTGAAGAGAAAGGACTTCTCATGCTTATTTCTATTCTATTAAGTACTACAGAAGTGGATGATGTATACCCAGAGGACTCCCCACTGTAGAGTTTTGTCTCCACCATGTTGACAGGTCAACTGCGATGCCATCCTGGGGCTTCCCTTCCAGGCTACCGCATTAGATAGAGTATCTTGCCTCTCTCTCCTAATAATCCTTAATAGCTAAATTTTCTAACACAGTGGTCCCCAGCCCTGGTCACACATTAGAATCTCCGAGGCAACCTTCCCCCCAAGGAGTCTGATTGGTGCTGGGTGAAGCCTGGAGCATGGGTATCAGTATAATGCCCTCCTTCCTTTAAAAAAAAAAAAAAAAAAAAGTATTACTGAAGTAATTCACACACTTATAATTCACCCACTTAAAGTGTACAATTCAGTGGGATTTAGTATATTCAGAGTTGTACGACCAACACCATAATAAATTTTGACCATTTTCATCGCCCCCCCCCCCATAATGAATCTCCTACCCATCAGCAGCCACTCTCCATGTCATCCCAAATCTTTCCCCGCCTAGCCCCTGGCAACCACTAATCTATTTTCCATCTCCATAGATTTGCTTACTCTGGATACTTCACATAAATGGAATTATACAATAATGTAGTCTTTTGTGACTAATTTCTTTTACTTAGCATACTGTTTTCAAGGTTTATCCATGTTATAACATGTGTCAGTACTGTATTTCTTTTTATTATTGAAAAGCATTCAATTATATTGATATGCCACATTTTATATGTATGCATCTATTCATTAGTTGGTGGACCTCTGGGTTGTTTCTATTTTTGGCTCTTATGAAAAACGCTGCCACGAACATTCATGTACAAGGTTTTGTGTGAATAGATGATTTCATTTCTCTTGGGTATATACCTAGGAGTGGAACTGCTAGGTCATATAGTAATACTCTGTTCAGCTCTATGAAAAACTGCCAGACTATTTTCCAAAGCAACTACACCATTAACATTCCCACGAGCAATGTCTGAGAGTTCCAATTCTTTCCATACCCTCACTAATACTTATCACCTTTTTTGATGATAGCCATCTTAGTAAGCCCAATATTTTAAACTACAAAAAAAAATTTTAAATACAAAATTAAAATTGTAAACCTCCTTGTACCCATCATCCAGCTTCAACAATTAGCATGCTGTTGCCAACCCTAGTCCATCTACCACCTTACCAACTCTCCTCTCTCTGCCACCCAGATTATTTCGAAGTACATTCATGATATTCCAATTCTTTCATAATTTTAAAATTTGTGTTTGTTTGAATGAGATACAAATAAGGTTTCGACTTATAAATGACTGATGTGCCTCTTAAATCTCTTTAATGTACAGCTTGCCCATTTATCTCTTTTTTTTTTGTACAATTTCTCTGTTGGAGACTCTGGATTATTAGTCTTATAGAGCAGTCCTAATCAAACTTGAAACATGCATGTGAATCACCTGGGAAGCTTGTTAAAATGCAGATTCTGATTCAGTAGGTCTGGGATGGAGCCTGAGATTCTCCATTTATAAAAAGCTCACAGTTCATGTTTTTGCTGTTGATCCATAGACTATACTTAAAGTAGCAAGGATGTAGTTTCCCACAGAACAGCCTGTACTGTTTCCCCACGATGTCATTTAACATGTTCATGTGGCCTCTATGTTTCCTGTAAATTGAAAGCAAGCTCTAACAGCCTAATCAGATTCAGGTGGCATTATTTTTTTGGTTGGATTACTTCAGACTTTCATCAACTGGTCTGGTTATTTTTATTTTGGAATAATAGCAGACAGTGATCATTGCTCAGAATTATTAATTCCTTAGAGGTTGCAAAATGGTGGTATTCCATCTTTATTAGCTTGACTGTTTCCTTTCAGAGAGACTCTCTTCATCAACTATGTGGTTACTTTGGATAATATACCAAATGTGACTGATGAGTTTTACTTTAGTATCATTACAAACTCAAGAATTTAAATATATTTGACGTGTTTCAATCCACTGCAGTTATTATCCTTACGATGCTCAAATCATCTCATCTTTGTACATTTAAAATCTTTCCAAGTTGGCTTCTGAGTTCTTTTGACACAACTCAAGTAGACCTTCATAACTTCCTTGCGATCTAGTATGACAAGATGTTTCATGTTCATCTTAAGTCTTATGCTTTGGGTGGTGAGCGCACAATGGAGTATACAGATGTTGTATTATAAAGTCATACATCTGAAATTTACATAATGCCATTAACCAATGTTACCCCGATAAACTTAATTAAAAATATTAAGATTAAAAAAATATATGCACATTAAAAAATATATATATTAAGTCTTCTGATTCATGAACAGGACATCTTTCACCTGCTTTCTAAAATAAATAAGAATGTTATACGCTTTTCTCCACCTTGTATTTAACTTAATATGTCCTGGAGTCACTCCACAGTAGTAGATAGTCTCATTCCTACTGAAATGTCGCACTCCACGACACAGATATACCACATATATTCAACCAGTGCCCTACTGATGGGTACTCATGTTGTTTCCAACTTTGCAATGAACATCCTTGTGAACACATCCTTTCCTACTTTTCCCAATGTACCTTTGGAACAGATCCCTGGAAGTGGGATTGCTGGGTTAATGGAAAATTTGCTAGATATTGCCAAACCCTGTCTCACAGGCACTACATCTCCACCAGTGACATGTGAGAATGTACCCAGGGCCCAGGTGATTTTAAGATGTCCCAGTGTTGAGAACCTTGGAATTTAAAAAGTAGCTATTAAAATTATCAGAAGGAAAGATCATCTAAGCAGGTGATGCCTGCAGAAACTGTGCAATGCGTATGCAGAAGCCCCGTGAAGGGAGGTGGAGGGAAGACTGAGGAGCAGGGAGTCCAGGGATGGTTTCACAAATAAAGGCTGTACCAGAGACTTCCAGCTTCTCAAGGTGGAAAAACCCAGAAGTTTCCTGCCCTCTACGTGTCCCAGGTCCTGTAAACCAGGTAGCTTTTCTTGAGCAAAAAGCTACACAGGCTGGAGTCAAACACTCCAGTCCAAGAAAGCAAGAGGACAGAACCTGATCTCAACAGACGTGGGGAGCAGAAAATACCCAGGAGGCCTGTGTTCAAGTCCCATCTGTCACTCACTGCCTAAAAATCTGAGACATATCACTTTTCCAAGCTTCATTTCTCTCCTCTGTTAAATGTGGACCAAAATCCCTGCCTTTCCCACCTCTCAGGCTTGTGAAGACCAGTCGGGAGAACACTATGACAATCCTTTGGGAACTGAGAAGTGCCAGAGGAATGTGAGGGATTCTTACTGACCAAGCTCAGTTTGAATTCTGGCTCGGCCACTTGCTATCTGACATTCCTCAATATGAAACAGAGGTGGCAATACTTATTTCACGGGGTTATTTTAAGAAAAAATTATATAAGGCATGTAAAGTGCTTGGCACAGTGCCTGACAAATAGTAAGTAGCTTACCGTTAAGTAAAGTTATAATTTGCTGTGTAACTTTGGGCAAATAAATGTATATGCCTTGAATGAACATGGAGAAAAGTGTGAAAGAATAAGCATATTAATAACAGTGGTGATCTTGGAATACAAAGTTAGGGAAAAAGTGATCATTGACTTTATCTCTGTACATTTCTAGGTTGTTTGGCTTCTGGGTGTGCATGGAAAAATCCAATGAGGCATCTGTGATGAGAGAAGAGGGGGATACAATTGACAACAGGTACCCAGGGAAGGCTTCGCAGCCACTAACAACATTCTATGTCTTAACTGTGCAATGTGCACATGGCTAGTCATTCATTCTATTATTATTTACACCAGGAGTCAGAAAACTTATTCTGTAAAAGGCCAGCAGTAAATACTTCAGGCTTTGCAGGGCATAGGATCTCTGTCATAACTACTCAACTCAGCTACTGCAGCACAAAAGCAGCATAGATAATACATAAACAAGTGTGGGTGTGTCCCAATAAAACATTAAAAGGCAGCCGCTGGCTCTGGCTTGTGGGACATGGTCTGATAATCCCTGATTTACACTTTTATATATGTTATGCATATCCTTCTTCATGTGTAAACAAACTTAACAATTTAAAAATACTAGGGGATCAAATATATGGTAGCTGAAGGAAACTGGACTTTGGGTGGTAATCAGACAATAGAATATATAGATGTCAAATTATAATGTACACCTGAAAATTATAGAATTGTATTAACCAATGTTACCCCAATAAACTTAAAAAAATATGAAAGAAAATTTTAAAAAATTTGCTACAATAAAAAAAATTTTTTAAATACTAAACACACATAAGCAAAAAGCTATCAAATCTGTTCCCTAAAATGAAAACACCAACAAAGTTTATTTAAACAAATGAATTCAGCACACAACAAATCAATGTTAAACCTATAATCTAATCTTAACTAAAATCTTAAAGACAGAATTTTCTTTCAAAATTTATTTCATGTAAAAATTTTTCCTACTCAGTTCTCTCCTCTACCCTCATCCTGTACTAAAATATTCACAGCACACTCTATGTCTCTGTCTATCAAGAAGATGAAAAAAATACAGTGATCAGCCCTTTGGTTTCTTTTTAAGCACCTGCCCCACCCTATATCCATTGTTTTAATGTTCCAACTTCCTCCTCCCTAAAATAATGAATTTAAGGTAGAAAGAGATGAGGAAGAATGGAAATTTACAAGAAAGAGAGCATGACTGATAATTGTTACCAAGAAAACATTTTCCCTTTTTGCTCTTAATGGGCTGTAAAGCTGATGCAATTAAATTATAACTATAGCAACTCAGCTGGCATCACGGTCCTTTCGCTCCAGCAGCATCCTTGCACACAAGCGCAGAGCGTGCTCCAGACCGGAAGGTAACTGAAGACCGGGGGCAACTGCAGGCAACACGGAGGAGCAGTAAGGAGACTGCAGGGAGGGCAAGTTAGCAGAAATGTCTAAAGACTGGGTGGGGTGTTGGGGAACAGTGAAGGGGAGCCGTTGGCTGCACTTAGCTGCAAGGTCGGACAGTTAAAGATCCCTGTCAAGGTTCCTATGACTTGCATTTACCAACACCAACAGAAACAAACCTAATTCGTACTATTTCTAAAAATAAAAATCTGGGGAGGCCTACAAAAGAATTTCTATAGCATACTTACTTACTGACTTGGAAGAGCAGCCAAAACATTCAGCTCTCAAGATTAGCTGGAAAAAGAACGTAGCCCTCATACTCACTCCTGTGACATTTATTATATACCCAAAACAATGTACCCACATTAACACCAGCATTTAGGTGTTTCTCAAGTTCTAAGAATGAAGACTGAGTAGATGACTGACAATTTTCCACATCTCTCACACAGAATCCCAGTGACTTTCCAGACCAGCCAAGGTCACAAGTAACAGCACCCCACCACCTTCCCATGACCCTGCCATCACGGCTAAACGAGTACGTGCCCTGTAATCAGCCTCGCTGGGTTTGAATCCTAGCTCACAACTCATGAGCTGTGTGATCTGAGAATTACTTGCCCTCTCTGAGCCTTAGCTGCTCAACTGTAGTATGGAGACAACAGTCCAAATATCCATTGTGAGGATTAAGAAAAATCTTAGGTCTAGCCAAGTTTCTGACACACAGTTAGTAATCAGTAAATCGCATTTCTTACGGAAAGCGGTGAGGTTTTTTTTCTGCCTCCCTAAGTTATAAGCTCATTGAGGGCAAGGACCATGTCTAATTCATGGCTGGAGCCTCAGAGATGGCCCAGGCCTGGCACAGTGGGAACCCCAGACACAGTATGAGCTCACTCAGTGTTGTACGGCAGCAGCAGCCACTGGCCAGACAGGCAGTCAGTACTGTGCCCCAGCTGCACTCCCTGGCAGCTCACCCACTGTCCTGGCCTACAACCCACCAGCAGGCCTGGCACTGCCAAGGCCTTTCAGAAGCAGGCTCTGGGGTCACTGACAACAAGCAGACAGGATCACTCTTCACTTGGATGGCTTCTCGTTACTGACTGCTCGTCAACGTCTTTCGAGTGCTCTTAAAAACTCTGCTTATAACTGAGTGTTCTCTGGCACTGACAGTAACATGTGTGGCCCACATAGACTGACATACTTAAAACAGGAGCCATCATGAGCCACCAATCAGTGCACCAAAGCAGCAACTACTGTGACGGATTTCTGTATGGCCAAGCTCTTCGCCCTTTCCCACCCTGGTCATCTCTGCCTGTGATATGGGCTCACAGCTTAGTCAGGCAGAAAGGCTGGAAAACCCGGACAGGGAGACAAAGCGAGGCTGCTGACCTGTTTACAAAAACCTAGTTCCTAAGAATCTGGCTTGTGTCTGACATTTACAGACTGCATCCAAATTCAAGGCAAGAAAGGAGAAACAGATCCTGTCCCCAGCCACCCAGCACCAATGCTGCCTCCCCACCAGTACTCACGCCTTGACATCTGCCGTCTCCTGGGACGTGCGTGTGAGGGTACGGGAACGCAGGCGCTCGCCCGCCTGCTGGATCTCCTGCAGGTTCCGTTCCACATGGGGAAGCTCTGAGATGCCCTCGGTCTCAGCGGCAAGCTGTTCAGCTTGCTGAAGGAGCTCACCAAACCCCTCAGGATCCATTGGACCTGTAGATCCTAGATGGGGGAGAAAAAAGAAGAGACCTAAACCAAGGGAAAGACAGGCTTCGAACACTGCCTGAATCTGCTACAAGCCTGAGGAAACACTAGGACTTTTTGTAAACAGACAAGGAGACAGCTCACCAACAAGCAGGATTTGTTCCTGAACAAAGCCCAGGAACAGGCTTGACAGAGAAAATGAGTCAGACTGTGAAGAAATAGATCATTTCTGTGCATATTTACAGTCTTAAGATCGATTTCTGCTAGCAGAACAAATGCAAAGATATTAAGCCACAGACCAGGACTCCCTCCTTCCATGGACTCAAAGCCGACAGGAAATGGAAGCCGTGGTGGCAACCTCAGGGAGACTGAGGGAACGATCACCCGCACTTCCTATCTCTCTACCTGTCTTAGTCAAACACCACCACCCACAGAGTGCCGGGCAATAAGACCCTTATCTCATAAGATTCTCAGCAAGTCACTGACTCCTGAGCAGACAGAAGTGGCAATGGAGCTCAGTTCTGTGCCCAAAATACTTTCTGCTGCAAAGTGGCTGAACCAAGACCAGAAGACAAGTCTGATTAATCCATGTTATCCTCACATACCTGCTCCCCCACTAACATAAAAGACAGTCTTTCTTTAAATTCATGTCTAAGTCTCCATCACATGTTCTTTAGCTTACAAAGTTATCAAAAGCAGAGACCCATGTCTGCTTGTTCTGATATTGAGAATATTAGACTTAACTGATGATATACCGACTACTTTAAAAAAATACCACTGCTACTAACAATTATACTAATATAAATAGCAGCTGGCTTCTAGACAACGAATATTATTAACGAGACCACCTGTTTCTTCAATGACTGACCAAGAAAAGCCATAGGAACAGGGTTGATATTCAGGTGATATTACACATTTATGAATCTTATATATATAGTACCATCCTTGTATAAGCTTCTTGACCAAGAGAATGTTTTTAACTCCTACCGCTATTTAAATCAACACCAGATAAACAGTACCATCATTTTTTAAAAATGACATTGCTAAAAGGTTAACAAAATTATTTACTAAAAACAACAAAATTCTTTAAAGAGTAGCTCTTGATGGTTATATTTTTCTACTTTGTTTGAAACCCAGGGCTTCAATTGCATTTCTGAAATCCCACCGGTCAGGAACTGCAGTTACAATGTTAATGTAATATACAATTATATCTCAGCTATGAAGCACTGGTTAATGTTAAAAGAGCAGGGTTACCACCATAAATCCGCAGCAGGAGAATAAGAACATTTTAAAATGAACATTAAAGAACATTAACTTTAAAGGCAAGGGCACAAGGTTAAAGTAAAAAATAGCTCAACAGGAATAAACATGAAAACACTGGTATTCTTTATTCTAAGCTGACTTTAATCTTTAGACAAAAAGTCATATAGGCAGTAACTCTAGATAATCAGTCATTTTTTTGGACCCAAGAGAATCGACTCTTATTGGCAATCTCTACCTGCAGGAAAATGTGGATGGCAGAATGAGGAGGGTATTCTCGAAGACAGAAAAATAAAGTAACATAAGGGAATTTTTAAACAATGGCTCATGCCTGATGAATGGAAAAATGTTTATCCTCAGAAACCTACAAAGGCAGTGACATTCTAACCATCAGAAACATGGTCGCTAACCAGAAAGAGGAAAGAAAAGTAATATGCTGCCTCTTTCCCACAATTTTTTCACTCTAAGATAAAAATAATTTGTCTAACAGAGCCAAAGAAAAGGAAATACTGTTTTTTTATTTCTTAAGGAAAATTTTGGAAGTCCTTGAATAAAGAACTAAATGGGGGAAAAAAAAAAAAAAGCTTTTCTAGGTTAAAAAAAAGAAAAATAGCATTTCACATCCATGTAAGACAAATTCAAAGGAAATGCTCAACTGCTCAACCTGCCCATACGAAGATTTAGTGAGAGATTTCAGTATAAATAACGCTAATAAAAGTTATGATTTACTTTAAAATGGCCCAATACATAAGATTTTAAAATTTATTTAAATAGAATTATTTTGATCGTCATAAAAATAAAGCCTGAATCTCTAAACATCCTAGGCTTAATATGCCCCAAACTGAGCTCCAACCTTTCATTTGCAAAACCTGCTCCTTTGGCCTTCTCTGCGTGCGGTGCCATTACTCAGCTGCTTGGACCAAAACCCTTGAAGGCCTCCAGGACTCACCTGCCACATGCAATGGGCCAACGAACGCTTTCAAATCTACCTTCAAAACGCATCCAGAATCTACCTCCTCCCACCGCCTCCACCCACACAAGTCACTTTCACCTCTTCCCTAACCTCCCTGCTCCAGCCCACGCCTTCTACAGTCTAGTCTCTATCCACTGACTAGTGATCCTTTTAAAGTCAGATTACTTCCCTCCTCTGCTCACAACTCTTACACAGAGTGAAGCCCTTCAGAAGCGGCCCCACCTCCCCTTACCTCCAAGACTCATCTCCAGCCCTGTCCCCCATCTCTTCCTGGGCTCCAGCCACCCTGCAGCTTTCTTGCCGGACCCCGCAGTGCTGTCAGGCACATTCCCGCCCCAGAGTCTTTGTACTCCTTGTTCCCTCCACCTGGAACACTCCTCTCCCAGATAGGCTCAAGGATGATTCCCTCTCTCTCTCTCAGCTAAACTGTCACCTTGCCTTTGATGCCAACTTACAACAAATTACTTAAGCGTGCAACCTGCAACCACCCCTAGCACTCACTCCCCCATCTCTCTTATTGTCTGTCACCTCTGCTAGAAAGTAAGCTGCACGAGGAGAGGGATTTTTGTCTACTTTGTTCACTGATGTTCCCCAAGCTTCTAGAAAAGTGCCCAGCATGTAGTAGGTGCAGATTCATTGAATGAATAAGAGTTTTACCATTCCATTTGTGGAGAGTATGTTCTTCTCCAAGGCTTCCGGCGCTCCCCTGCCAAATCGGCACCCACTGGCAGGCAAAGACCAGTACTTAACATTTCTGAGGCCTCAGAGCATAAGGCAGTGATGATATAAATGGCAGGAATTCAGATCACACTTAGTTCAGACTAGTGCTTTCCCTCTACATACCCAGACAAAAACGAGTGGTATTTTAGAATAGCCCAGTTTTCAGGTGAACAGAATTCCAAACCAAAAGAATAAATGTACATATAAAAAGACATTTGCTGTATAACTTCGGAGTAGAAAATAAGCTTGTTCACTGTCTCTGAGAGGAGATATGTATGTAATACCATATTTAGGATATAATGGATCTGTCCTGCATAACTCAATCAGTGGAAATTAATTTACAAAAAAGTTTCCGAATCTATGCTCTGATGTAGTCATCATTACATTTCATTAAAATGTTTTAATTTATGGTTAATCAACTGAAAGACGATTTTTATCCCCTCTGCAAAATAAACATGAAATTAGCCATAAAATATGGGGGTTAAACCAACCAAAAATCAATTTGGACCCAAGATACTGAAAACTGATCATGAAAATAACTTCATTAGCTTTGTCCAAGAGACAGCACTAAAATGGTGAGGGTAAGGGGGATGGAGTCCAAGCTTCCTGTTGAGAAAACGTGGCCAGGACACATGCAGCCAGGACACATGCAGCGACCTGACGCCAGCTGAACCCCTGGGGAGCTATGGAGGAAGGAGTCAGGAAGAAGCTATACTGAGAACTCACAGAAGTGGGAACAGTCAATGCCAGCAAAACTGGGTCTAGATGGAAACCTGCCAGCAAGGACAGACTCACAGCAGGAGGGCTCTCCTGTCAGCAGGGACTCAGCCTGACTGTGAGAGGCCTCTGGAAACATGACAGGTGCTTCAGAGAGCATCACAGGGTATCAGGGCCCTGGACCACAAACTGCTCTCCCGCACCACTTGGCAGCAGTCCTGAGCCTCCACAGACCTCCTCAATCCCCTTCCCCCAACCCCCCTCCCCCAGAGTTGAGAGCCTTAAACAGAAGTTGCCACTGCTGCTGGAAGGCAGGACTGGCTACCCTTGCAGGGGATGACAGAAGGGAAGCTTCTGGGGGGCTGGTAAATTTCCGTTTTTTCATCTGGGTGCTGCTTAACAGTGTGTTTGTTCACTTTGAGAAAATTCAAAGCTAGATTCAAAAAGGTGGAGGGTGCTCACGATGGGGCTGGTCACCAGAAAGACCAGCTGATTGGAGGGTTGGACTCTGGGCCCCACCTACCAACCTCTGGGAAGGAGAAGGGGGCTGCGGTTAAGCGCTATAAATACTCTTGAAATGAGCTCTGCTGAGTTGGTGAATGCTTCCACGTGCTGGAAGGCTGGTGCACCCCGATTCTACCAAAACAGAGTCCCTGTACTCAAGACCATTCCAGACCCCACCTTCAGTACCTACCTCTTTATCTGGCTGTTCATCTCTATCCTGCATAATAAACTGGTCAACATAGTAAATGTTTCTCTGAGTTCTGTGTCCCACTCTAGCAAGTTAAATTGAACCCCAGGAGGGAATTGTGGGAATCTCTGATCTACTGCCAGTGGATCAGAAGCACAGGTAATAATCTAGACTTGTGATTGGCTTCTGAAGGGTTGGGCACTGAGTGGGTGGGAGGCAGGGTACAGTCTTGTGAGACTGAACCCTTAGTCTGTGGAATCTGATGCTCTCTCCTGGTAGACAGTGTCAGAATTGAGTTAAATTGCAGTTGAGTTAAAAATATCCTGCAATCTAACAAATGCATTTAGCACTGTTATAATTTTTTAGATGTTGTTGGGGGAAAGGGAGAATTTTATATACATCAGAGGAAATAACTGATGCTGCTATTTATGCCTTTTTCTTCAAAATGTACAACTCGCATTTTTCAATTATTTTAAAAAATTTAAATGTGATAGTAAAATAAATCCTCCCCAAAATATTTTAACAGAATAGGTAAACAGAAGACTGGACTTTGAACCCACATACCTGGTTCGAATCTAGAATGTTCACTTACTAGCTGAAGGTGGGTCGCTTTTACCTTGGGATGAAATCTAAATCTCTCAATTTTCTCATCTATAAAATGATATACATTCTGTATATCAGCAACCCTTTGCTGATATACAGAATGTATTTTGTAAATTCTACTGATTTATATCATTGTAAAATGCTATTTTAGCTTTTTTCCAAAGTTGCCAATTTGGCAACATTTTGTCATTTAATTATAAACATCTCTGTTTCAAAAAATCTTCTAGTAAACATGTGATACTAAATTATAGCTTATTTAATCACAATTTCCTATCATTCACTAAGAACTTCTGGAAAACAGTTACAATTTTTAAATGTGTTATGTTCCTTACTATTAAATATAGTTATTATAAATTCAAATTTCCTTAATAAAGGTGTGATTCAACAGAATTTTAGCATTTAATTTCAAGTGGAAATCTTGCCCTCAAATCTTTTTATTAATCAGACTACAGGATTAAAACACCAGAACAGTGTTCAGTGTTCAACACCAAAGACTAATGAGTAAAGCCTCACTCAAGATATCAGACTGGTTCTGCTCTCCTCTCTTCTTCTGAATATATAAACTATAACTAGATGATAATATCATTCCATTTTTTACTGTATCTGTCAGTTGTCAATTATGACAACCACCAAAAAGAAAATTACATCTTAACAGATACTATTGTTTCAGTAGCCTCTGGGAAGAGGAAAAATAATGATTAAAAAAAAAATGTTGCTGGATAATTCTTCATATTCCTGTAAGAGTAAATAAAAGAAAGTTGCACCTAATCATTATTTAGAAGGTAGACTTCTGGAGAAAACAAAGAACTGAAATAAATTACCTTTGACAGAAGAGAAATTAAAAACCTAGGCGATTCATTACTAGTTCTGGCCTGGACAACTCAGTAAAGAATGTCTAGCGTCAGCTTTCCCAATACATAGAACACCTCTTGCATTATTTCATCTTCAGTGAGCAACAAGGAGCAACCTGGCATCACACAGAAACATAAGGTATCCACATGGGTTACTTTCTGATAAGCTCTAGGCTGTCTAGTCTCCTAGAAGCCAGGCTTGCGATGGAGGAACTGCGGACCCAGCCTGGCTCTGTCCCACGTCAGCCCTCTGCCCTAGTTCCATCACCAGTGAGATGACAAGGTTGGCTCAGGTGATTTCCAAGGGCTTGCCCACCATAAAGAATCTACAAATGTGGGATATTTTAATTCACTCTTTAAACTCATTCAATGTATCTTTGAAAGGGGCAGCCCCATCTTACTGGTGATGGAAACCATCTGTATACAGAACCCTAGGAGTGACACCCGCCCTATCACAACTGGCATAAGAAGGGCAAATCACCAAGTCTGCCTCCAAAAGGTCTGGCTCTGGCTCTTCCCTCTAAACCAATGGTTCTCAGTGGAGGGCAACTTTGCCCCCCAGGGGTCACTGGCAGTACCTAGACATTTTTGGTTGTCACAACTGAGGGAGGGGTCTTGTGCTACCGACATTAGAAGGCAGAGGCCAGGAATGCTGTTAAACACCCTACAACGCGCAGCACAGCCTCCACAACAAAGAATTATCCAGCCCAAAATAACGATAGTGCTGAGGCTGAGAAACTCTACTGTGACCAAGACAGTCTTCTTGTCCTGACAGCCATGACACCAGCATCAATAGCACTAGGAACCCCTAGAAATATATGTGTATATATTTTTTAATATAAGAAAAGCACTACAGCTTTTATCAGAGTCTAACAAAAGTCTGAGTTCCACTCACCTACCACCAAAGAAAAAAAAAAATCTTAAAACCGCTGTTATCTACAGAATTATCCTACTAGGGTTTTTTATAGTGCTACATGCATACTTTGGCATACAACAGAACATTTTGGGTGCTATGGACTGAAATGTGTCTCTCCAAAATTCGTATGTTGAAGTCCTAATCTCCAATGTGGTGGTGTTTGGAGAAGGAGCCTTTGGGAAGTAGTTAGGTTTAGAAGCGGTCAGAAAGGTGCGGCACTCAAGGTGGGATTAGTGCCCTACTAAGAAGAGACAGCAGAGAGCTTGCTTCCTTTCTCCCCGACTCCCAACCCACACATATTCACCCAGGAAAGAACATATGAACACTCAGGGAGATGGCAGCCATCAACAAACCAGGAAGGAAGCCCTCACTAGAACCCAACCATGCTGGCACCCTGGTCTTGGACTTCCAGCCTCCAGAACTGTGAGAAACCAAACTTTGGTGGATTAAACCACTCAGTCTATGGTATTTAGTTATGGCAGCCCGAGCTAAGACACTGAGGTATTGAAAATATCCTATATCTCAGTATGGGAGAGGATTACATGAGTGAAGAAATATGTAAAAATTCATTCGACTAAACACTCAGGGTTTGTTCACAGATCGTTTTTAGAACAGCAAGAAACTTAACTTAGCATTACCTCCAGATAGCAAAGCTAAGAGTTGAGAGATTTCTATTTCTCATTTTATACTCTCTGTCAATCTGAATTCTTTTCCATGAATGTATGTGACATTTCCTAACTCTTTGCAACTTGTTAATTTTTAAACTGCTCTAAACTCCCTGCTTCAGAGTGTTCGTCTTACCACTGCCCCTGAATCCTCAATGGCAGTCACTGTCAAATCTACACCCCCAGCCTACTCCTTGCACTCATACTGCTACTGGAGTTCCCAGGCACCACCTGCGCGTACCCACTCAAGCACACAACTGTCACACGGGTATGTCTCAAAATGCAGTTATCCACCCCCAAACACCACCCCCAGCAGCAGCTGTCCAACTCCTCCACCTCTAACCCCTGGCTTCTCTCTCAGGTTCTAACTCAGGTTCTCTTTCACACCTGTGCATGAACTGGGGTGTTTGTTTTGTTTTGTTATTGATTTACAGGTATTCTCCACTCTCCAGACTCAGAAACCAAACAGATGTAGATACATTTTTTGAGAGAAAGCGGGTAGGTAGTCATTATCCAAACTATTGCTATTCCTAACAAAAACTCAGGAAACCAAACACTATACAGATCACATGATATCCCTCACTCCTCAAACTTGCTATCTAAACTCTCATCATCTAAACAGATTTAGATGGCAAGGGATACTTGTATTTTTGCAATGTATTCTGTTTTGTTTTGTTTTTTAAGCTTTATTGAGATGTAATTGACACGTAAGACATGTTTAGTCTGAGCTCCCCAACAACCATCTCAGTAGAGACAATAAGTAGGCAGCTGGATATAGATCGAGAGGTCCAGGACCATATGATATGTTAGCCTAATATATAGGAATTTAAAACTAGGAACCTCAGTAAGATCATCATAAATGAAAATGTCCCAAACATAAATGCACAAAGAAGAATATAGTTGAAAGAAGAAAAGGTATGATGCCCAAGGACACTCTCTTACGCCCCCAAGACTGAATACAAAGGGTGACCGTTGCATGATGAAAGCCATTTCTACAAAACAAACCAAAAAAAAAACAAAAAAACAATACTTCCTTCTCACACCTGACAGAGGGGCAAACCCGGACCAGCGGCTCTGTCAACGGGTCGTCCAAACTTTAGCCAAAGATCCCTGCGGTCGATCCCGTAATTTTTATTTTTAAGAGCCCGTTAACTTAGGTATTGCTTTCACAGAGGATGGTGTGCTGTGAGTCTAGAGAAAGTGTGGGTCACCTCCAGGTTCTAATCACTAGCATCTCTCTGAATGGGGAGGAGCATTCATTCCCTTAGATGCCGGCAGAGGAGACAGGCCAAGGGCTGGAAGAAGCTCACAGGGTTGTCCCAAAGACTCCTTCTCTCGGAGGACAACGCCTCCTGACAGGGTGCAATCCCGAGGGGCGAGCGAGCTGGCAGGGCGCGGTCAGGAAGGTAATGGGGAGGGGGTATCGACCAAGCCAAGGGTGGGCTCGCAGGGCGGGGGTGGGGTATGAAGAGTGCCGCGGCAGAGCGCTGGAGTGGGGGAAGAGAGGAGTCGGGATGCCAAAGGTCCGTACTCAGAAAGAGGGCAGACAGAAGATTCCCGACGCTCTGATGGGGGCGGTTCGACAGGGCGCTGTGTAGCCGGCGTCAGGGATGCCCGGCTGCCATGAGGCCAACGGGAAGTGTGAGCAGCATGACGGCGAGAGCGGGGACCGGGCTCCGCCAAGCCTCGGGGCCCCGGGTTCAAGGACAAGCCTAGGTCGGAAGGAAGCGGCCAGAGGGACCCTTACCTGGCACTGCAGCGGTCCCCGCCGCTCCGGTCCCGACTGGAGAGCGCGGCCGCCGCTTCTCGCGCCGCTCGCCTGCGCTTCCTGATTGGCCCAGGCCGGCCGCTCCCAGAAGGCCCCGCGCGGCGCGCCGCCAAACGAACTTTATGGAGGCCCGTGGACGAGAACAAGGACACGGGCGGGGCCGGGGGCGGGGCCGTCCGCCCAGCTCGCCCTCCCCGCACGCCCCCGGCCACCGCCCTCACCCTTCCCACGTGGTTAGAGTGGGCTCTGCCCGGAGAAGGTGATTGCACGATTGGCTGCCCGTATTTTTGACTCTTGAGCGCCATCCTAGTAGTCGGCACTATTCTAGGCGCTGGGGGCACAATGACGACCAGGACAGAGAAGATCTCTGCCCTGATACAGTGGTGGGAGAAACCAAATATAATCCATAACTGCCAAATTGTAAGGAGGGCTATGACCCCAAAAGCAAGGTGATGGAAGAGAGAACGCCTACGAGGTCAGAGAAGACCTCCCTGAAGAGTGAGGTCGAAGCGGAAACATGAATGATAAGAAAAGGTCAGCCTTGCAAAATCTTGACTGCAGAACAGCCCAAGCAGAGGCAAAAAGTGAAGGCTCCGCTGGGAAACAAGCTTGGTGTTGGAAGAAGAGGAAGAAGGGGCGAATGGCTGGCCAAAGATGAGCAAAGACAGGTGGGGTAAGACTCACAGCTGGGGCCAGATTTCGCAGGTCCTTTAGGCCATAGCAAGAAAGCTGAAGTTATTCTTCATGCAAATGGAAGCCACTGGAGGGTTTGAAGCAAAGGTGTGACATGAGCTGACTTACCTTTGTAAAAGATGCCTCTAGCCCTCTGGGTGGAGAATGTACAGTAAGGAACAGTGAGGAGCCAGGAGACCAATGCTTTGTCCAGCACCTAAAGCTGGTGGGACGAGGACTGTTGCAGTGTCCACTCATAAAACATATATTGCTCAAAATGTGCCAGAAATGAGTGAGTCCCCAGTCTTTATGATCTGGTGAGGAAGCGAGTACATGAAATAGATTGTATTTCAATTTAATGTGTTAAGTGCATGACAGTGCTATGTAAGGAAGTTAAGGGAGTTTAACCCAGTCTGTCGAGTTGGAAGTGACACCTTAACTGAACCGTAAGGATGAGTAGGGCTTAGCCTGGCAAAGAGATAGGGAGGTTTTTCCCAGCCTAGGGAATGAAGTAAGCAGAGGCGGAGAGGGGAGGAACAGTGTTCTCCTCACCCTCATCACACCCTTCCTTTCCTCTGACGAAGATTCTCTCCTTGACAGGCCTCTAGCCAGGCTCCTCTAAGGCTTCTTCTAGGCCTCAACCTTGGCCTATACAGATTTGAACACAACTCTAATAGCTCAAGGCCACGTCTCTAGTAATCTTATCTCCTCTTAAACTAAGAAAACTCAAGGTCACCAGAAGAATTTACTGTTTGTTCCAGCCAACACATATAGAGAGGATCCCTGTCTTCCAGCCTCTGTGGGAGGATAGCAACCTAACTTCATTAAGTGCTGGTTAGCAAACCCAGATGGGTTTCACATGGACCAACACCTCCTCATGTTTTGTAATTTTTCGCTTCCCTGACTCTACTGAGCTCCCCCACTACTGTTTGCCCCGTTACCTATTCTCTCATTCTCTTTCTGTATAGTTGACTCTGTACAAGTCAAGGTTGAGTTCAGTTCATGCTGGCCTCTTGTCCCTATTGCAATAGTATATTACTGATTAAAATAAGTCCTTACCACTTTAGCTAGTGTCCAACTTTGTTTAACTTAACACTTCACACCAGCATATTGTGGGTTCTCTATAAATGATTGATGCTGATTGACAATATGCATGCCTTTGTCCCAAAGCTATTAAATATGTATTTAGATCCTGCTGTGGTCAAACAATATCCACAAATATAATAGCCTCTTGTCTCCAAATAATATATTTTTTTTGCTTTTATGTTGCTTTTTTCCTTTATGTAAAGAATTTTTTATGACATAGAAAAATACTCATGAAACATCGCCAAATGAAAAATGAGAATATTTACCTTTTAAAGCCGAATATTTCCATATCATTAAATTCAATTCCACTCCTAGATACATGCCCAAGAGAAACTCTTACACATGTGCCAGGAGATATGAGCAAGAATCTTCACAGCACCACAGTTTATAACAGCAAAAAAAAAAAAAAAAAAAAGAAAAAGAAAAAGCCAAACCATTAACAAAAATAAATCACAGGTATTACAGTAGAATATTACACAGCAATGAAAATCAAGTATACTAATGGCTATAAACACAACATGGATGAATCTTGGAAACACAATGTTAAATGAAAAAAAGCAAAGTACCAGAAGACTGTCTAGTATAGAATGACCCTAAATGTCCTAATTAAATTAAAAAGCAAGTAAAACCAAACAATATATTGTTCCTGCATAGATGTATAACTATAAAACTTTGTAATGAAAAATAGGAAATTTAAGACTGTAATTATCTCTAGAGATAGGAAGGGGCGTACGTGCCTAAGACCACAAATATGTAAGGTATTGATACGTTCTAGCTCTTGGGTTGAGTGGCTGGTTCATAAGTATTGATTATACATATATATATATAATCACACACATATATGTATGCATATATAAAACATACAAATAATTTTGTATGTGTAAAATAACATTTTTAGATAATAAAGAGAAAGAATGCCCAAGAAGAGGAAAAGGCCAGAAAAATATAACTATAATCTCAACTATGTTAAAAATACACACTAGAGAGAGAGAAAAAGAAATAAGATAAAGTGGGAACAGAGTCTCTCCCGGGCGGTGGAACTGCAAGTAAGCCCTTAAAAGCTTCACTTTTCAAAGTTTCTGCAGTGAAATGACCATGAATTACTCCCATAATAAGAAAAAATAATTAAACCTGTTTTTTCATTTTGCTTGCACAAGATTATAAGAAACATCAGTATCCTGATATTTACCTAGATATATACTCCAAAAAATTTCCTTCGAGGATTCCAAACTTTCCTCCACCCCCACTCCTTGTCCAAACACCACAAATACGGGAGTTTCTCCTGCTAGCTAACGAGGTCTGTATCAGCATGATTTGTGGAGCTGTTACTCTCTGTTAGTGAATTATACAGCTTAGCAGAGTCTTCCTGAAAATCTTTTTTTTTTTTTTTTTTTAGGTGAGGCAACCTTTGGTTGACCTCACAGATTGCAAGGACCTCGTCAGCTTACAATCCCTTATTTTTTTATTTTTCACGCCTACAGACCTGGTCTTCCTAGGTGGTCTCCCATCCAAGTACTAACCAACCAGGTCCGACCCTGCTTAGCTTCCGAGATCAGACGGGATCAGGCTTGTTCAGGGTGGCATGGCCAGTAGACTGAACATCACTTTTAACTAAGCTCAGAACCTTCCAAACACCTTTGTTTTAGGATTGTTCTGGAATGCGCTCCAGAGTCCCACTAAGACCCGCACTTGCTCTCTGAGCTAGGGAATTGCATTCTCTTTCCTTTTTAGACAAGATCTGGGGGGAAGCAGGAAATCCTTCACTTCTCCCATTTAGTCCTGTTGGTTTCCAAACATTTTTTGACGATAGAATCTTTTTTTTTTCCAAAGGAAGTCTTCAGTGGAGCATTTATATGTAATACAGATTTTGCATGTCTTATGTACCTGCCAGGTACATAACTTTTTTGTCTGTATGATCATCTTAAATGCAAGCCTTTCTCCCCTGGTCTGGTTGAATTGTAGTGCTTTCAGGTATTCTTGGTCTTCAGATTAGCTCATTAAGTATATGGGATGTGCCTCCAATAGAGTGGGCTGTATTACCAGTCGGTGAGTCTCTAGTGGATATCTGCTGTTTGGTACTCTGGCTCTGCTTTTGGGATCTATCCCACCCCTACTCTCAGTCCCTGTGTTTTGATTGGTGGCATGTGACTCAGGCCTAGCCAATCAGTACCCTGGCCACTGTGGCTGGTTCAGAGATGGGCTTATGACTCAAGAGAGTCAAGAAAACTCACAAGACATTCTGCTCAGACCATTATTCTCTTTACTGCTGGAATTGGAACTGCGAAGGTGTTTCCATAGGAGATCTCACTCCCTGAAGTTAACCTTTTAAAACTTTATTCGCCATGAAGGAAGAACCTGCCTGGGAATGAAGCCATTGCAAAAGAGGGCAATGCAGTGACACAGAGAGAAGCTAGAATCCAGTGACATCGTATAAGTTTCTGGATCAAGCTAAAGCTAAGCCTATCCCTGGGATGTTCTGTTGCATGAGAAAAAAAAAAAATTCTATTTTTTGGCTCAGTTTCAGTTGGGTTTTCTGTTGCTTGCAATCAGAAGAATCCTGAAGGATGCAGGTGTTCCTTGAATCCTTATAGCAACATCCTTGTTACAAGGTCAGCAGGCCAGAACTCAGTCAGCTTTCCCTTGTTCTTCACAAGCAACAGAAGGTGATACTTTTAACGATGTTAAGGTTTCCACCATCATATCACATTTTTTTCTATACATTCTAAAAATAACATTAAACAGTTTCGTTTACAAAGAAAGACACGGTTTTTATGTTCATTACCTTTTGTTTTAAAATGATGTCATAACTTGGCACAGACAACAGAATTGTATTGCAGATTTTTTGTTTCTATATTAACCGTGATGGAAATCTTAGGCAATTTTTATCATTAAAAAGGTAAGACTCAGTGATGACCCTTCTCATCATTGCTCTTGGCTTCTGGTGGGAAAAGGGCTTCCTTTCCTTCACTGAGTCACTTGAAAAATATTTTGGGGCACCTGCTGTATGCCGAGAGCTGGGAGTTCAGCGGGCAATGAGACTGACAAGGTCCCTGCCTCATGCAGCTCACAATCTAAAAGGGGAGACAGCAAATAAACTGCTGAAAAGTTAGTGGTAGGAAATACAAGTTTATGATGAAATAGACATGGTAGCTGAGGGGAGTGGGTGCTACTTCAGTTGGGGTCCCTGAGTAGACAAAGCACTCTTGAAAAAAGAAGAACAAAGCTGAAAGCTGCACACTTCCTGATTTCAAAACTTACTACAAAGCTACAGTAATTAAAACAGCGGTATTGGTATAAAGACAGTCATATAGTTCAGTGGAATAGAACAGAGAGCCCAGAAATAAACCTTTGCATGTAAGTAATCTTCGATAAGGATGCCAAGACCGTTCAATGGGAAAAGGACAGTCTTTTCAACAAATGATGCCAGGAAAACTGGACGTCCACATGCAAAAGAATGAAATTAGACCCTTATCTAGCACCATCTGAAAAATTAACTCAAAATAGATTAAAGACTTAAATGTAAGACCTAAAACTATAAAACTCTTAGAAGAAAACATAGGACAAAAGTTTCACAACATTGGATTTGGGAATGATTTCTTAGAGATGACACCAAAGACACAGACAAGAGAAAAAATAAATTATACTTCATAACAATTTTAAAATTGTGCATCAAAAGACACTACCCACAGAGTAAAAAGACAACCCACAGAATGAGAGAACATATTTGCAAATCATTCACCTAGCAAGAGATCAACATCCAGAATATATAGAGAATTCTCAAAACTCAACAACAAAACCAAACAACCCAATTAAAAAAAATGGGCAAAAGACTAGACATTTTTACCAAGAAGATATGCAAATGGCCAATAAGCACATGAAAAAAATGTTCAACATCACTAATCATTAGGGAAATGCAAATCAAAACCGCTGTGAGATACCATCTCATACGCATTAGGATGACGGCTACTACAAGCCAAACAAACTAGTGTTAGTGAGTAGAGAAATTGGAATTCTCGTGTACTGTTCATGGCCATGTAAAACGGCGCAGCCTTTTTGGAAAACAGGAGGCTTCTGAAAAATTAAAAATGTGATTTCCATATGATCAAGCAATTTCACTTATGGGTATGTATCCAGAAGAATGGAAAACATGCTATAACACGGATGAAGCTGGAGGGCATTATACTAAGTGAAATAAGCCAGTCACAAAAAGACAAATACTGTATGATCTGTTATTCTTAGAGTACTTAGAGTAGCCAAAATCAAAGAGATAGAAAGTAGAATAGTGGTTGCCGGGGGCTAGTTGTGGAAAGTAATTGGGGATGGGTATTGCTTAATGGGACAGAATTTCAGTTTTATTTTGCCACAATAAAAAATATTCTTTTTAAGGTCGTGGAGCAACTGGGACCATCATATATTACTGAGGGGTTGTAAATAGGAACAATTGCTTTAGAAAACTGACAAAATGAGTTAAAGCTAAATACACATGTACTCTATGACTCAATAATTTCGCGTATATGTGTACGTATGTATTATCTATCTGCCTATTTATCTTTCTGTCTCCAGCATAAATGTATAGAGATTTTTCACAAAAAGCCATGTACAACAATGTTCATAGAACCATTCTTTATACTAGCTCCAAAGTGGGAATGACCCAAAAGTCCATTAACAGAAGAATGGATAAATAAATTATGGTGTGGTCATATAACAAAATACTGCAGTAACTAAAACAAGGGACTACGCCCACAAAGAACAACATGAATGAATCTCACAGACATAATGGCAAGCAAAAGAAGCCAGACACAAAAGTATGACTTCATTTATATAAGGTTCAAATCAGACAAAACTAATCTGTGGTGACAGATGTCAGAACAATGGTTATTTTGAAGGGAGAAAGGATTGTTGGCTAGGAAAGGAAACGAGAGAATCTTCTGAGGTCTGTTAATGTTCTTTTTCTTAATCTGAATGCTGAGTGCATGGATGTATTCACTTTTTAAAAATTCATCGAGCTGCACATTTAAGATTTGTGCACTTCACCACACATATATTATTCATTATACTACAATAAAAAAGTAAAAAAAAATAAAGCAAAATAATCCCTACACTGTGGAATAGTAAATATTTTTGCTACCCACAAGTCATATCACTTCCCCTTCCTCAACTGTTTGCATTCTGAAACCTTGTATTTCTTTGGTATTCCCCACAATCCCCAGTATGTGGTGCATGGAAGGAAAGCAAGGAATACATCTTAAATGACAGACAGAATCCAGCTCCACGATTGCCCCCTATCCTGAGCTACTGCTGCCAGAGATGGGTTCTTAGTAGGCGGTAGCAAATTACATAAAGCTTGTGATCTGTGGCTGAGTGATCATCAATATTCTTTATAAGTCATTAAAAGCTTAAAAAGGAAGCTTCTTTGTACTTCAGATGGGTTTAATTTCAGCTACACAAAAGGTGATTTGGCATTATCAGGAGTGGCAAATAGGCTTTCACTGGAACGTGGGCTCCGGGCAATGGGTTTGGTCTACCAGAAGTCCTGTCTAATGAAGCTGACGGTGGGTCCAGGCTCAGTGGAGAAATGCTGGGATCATTTGGTAGATCGGTCAGGATGTTTAAGCACCGAATCGTCTAAATTGACCTAAACGATAAGGACACTTATTATCTAGAAGTTTGGCAGTAAGATGTCAGGTTGTTGTGATTCAGCAGGTCACAGTCTCCAGGGACTCAAGTCTTTCCACCTCTCTGCTCGGCCATCCTTGCTGTGGACTCCATCTTGGGGTAGTCAAGATGGTTCTGGTCAAAGAGGGTAGCTGACTCTTATCCTATAAAATGGAAAATAATCCTTAGGCTCTGCCAGGTCTCTTACGGACGTGATAAAGACGTTCTCCACCTGGAATCTGTTACAGAGTAGACTAAATAAAGACACGAAGACCGCAGCAATCATTAACTTAGCACTCACTGTGCACAATACCCCACGCTAAAATCTACAAGATTCTTCTCACGGAGTGCTCACAATGACACTTTGAGAGAGCTGCTATTGACAGCCTCATTTTACAGATGCAGAAAATGAGGCTAGAAGAGTTAAGTGGCTTACTCAAAACCACACGGTGAGCCCGGCACAGAACGATGATTCAGACAGGACTCCAGACTCACCCATGCTCTATATCAATCCCTACGCTATACTTCCTCTCTTCTAGTAATAATACCTCTGACACCTTTCAACTGTAGAGGACGCTACAGTTTCAAGGTGAGAAGTGTGACGGAGATGTAGAGAATGAGAGTTCTCGTACATTGCTACGGGGAATACAAATTCTACAACCACTTTGGAAAACTAGCCGTTTCTAAAAACGTTAAACACACACCTATGCTATGACCCAGCCATTCTACTCCTAGGTATTTACTCAAGAGAAATGAAAACATTTACACAAAAATGGTTATACAAAAATGCCCATAGTGGCTTTATTCAGAATAAGCCCAAACTGGAAACAACCCAGGTGTCCACCAACAGGAGAATGAATAAACAAACTGTGGGCTAGCTGTACAACAGGATACTATTGAGCAATAAAAGGGAATGAACTACTGATTCCAGTATCAATATAAATGAATCTTGAAAACCACTACGTCAACTGAAAGAATACATACTATGCAATTCTATTTATTTTGAGTTCAGAACAGACAAAGCTAATCTGTGGTGATAGAGGTGAGACTAATTGTTCCTTGGAAGTAGTGACTGAGAAAGGCTCAGGGAACTTTTTGGGGTGCTAGAAATACCTTATATCTTGACCTGAGTGGTAAGGCAGGTATATACAGATGTAAAAATTTACTGAGCTGTACACTTAGGATTTGTGCACTTTACCAAATGAAATTACTCCTCAATGAAAAGATCAATAAACTTCAAATGAAAGAAAAAGTGATTCACATCTAACATTGCACTAGAACTTTGCAAGAACCCAGGGGAGGCAGGGCAGGGCTGATTATCATCAGGTATCCCGTGGGAAACCTAAACTTCAAGAGGACTAAATGGCTTACCCAAAGTGACACAGGGACGTGGTGGCAGACCCGGGCCTGCACACAAGTCTTCTGATCTAAAGGTCAGTGTTCTCTGGTCCAAGAAAGCATCAGAGGTGAACTAAGAAGGCTTCATGAACTGGACTTTACTGCCTGCTCTCTGAATTGAGATTGGGATGAATCTCACATTCTCATTAATCAGCAGCAAACATTGGTAGGAGTTTTTAAACATCTGGTTGTTTTATTTGTTATTAAACATACTGACTGTTGAGTGAAAGAGAGAAACCATCCTACACATCTGTCCATTGCGGCTGTTTAAAAACAGCTTTGCCGACATCTATCAACTTTATGTCAAACTGTGCGATTTGTCACTGATGCTGAATTTGCCAAAAGAAAAGTGAATTTGATTGACAAGTCCCCAGGGTTTTTCTCTCTTCCTTTTCAATATTCCAGATGTTAAAAAAAAAAAAAAAAAGTTGGGTCCACCCCCCAGGAAGGCTTATCTGCCTGTGAAAAATGTGCTGAAGGAGCTTGGGGGAATATGGTTTCAGTTTTTGTAGAAACTCTGCCTCCAAGAGACCCCATCTCCTTGATTGGTTCAAATTAGCCACTATTTTCAATTGCAGCCTTTCAAAGGAGCCATCTGCTTCAAGGCCCATCTGCCAGGGGCTCTGTTGTGGTTGATCATTAAAAGTATTTGCAGCTGGAGGTTGGCGGGGCGGGGGGACTTAAACGACAAAAGAAAAGTGTCCCTAAGAGTAAAAGTAGAAACCAGAAACAGACTTCTAGTTATTTCCACTCTTAGAAAGCGAAGGAGTTAAAACTTCTCTGAAAACCCAGGAGAAAATTATTCTCAGAAGACAGTATGGCGAACCATAGTGGACATGGGTGGTGTTGGGGCTTTCCACCATTCTTCTCCCTTCTTTGGTAACCATATCCAAAAACACCCCAGTTTACATTGGGGGGTTTACCTCTTTCACATTGTGGGTACTCTTGTAGAGATAGTAATAATCTACGGTAAATGGTGTCCCAAGGATCAAATTAGTTAATACGTACGTGTTAAGGGCTTAGAACAGTCTGGCATGTAGTAGACGTTCAGTAAGTGTTAAACGTTTTTATTTCTGGCAAATCTTGTTGCCAAGATACTCTAGAATTGAATAGAGGCTTCTGTGACCTACCTTGACAAAGCTGATAGCCGCCCCCACCGCATCCCCACGCATCACAGGATGTTGCAATTGTCCACAGCGACATGGCATGTTTCGCTTTATATCCACCAGGGGGCGCTCCCTGGGTGTTAGTTGGAAAATATCCTGCATGACTCAGTCTTCAGGGGACTCAGGATCGGGGGTCTCCAGCCCTTGAATTATCAATTACGCTGGAAGGCAGAGCCTGAATTTCTCAGATAGAATTGGCGTCCCCAGCATTTGGCCCAAATTGGGCCAGGGCCACACCCTATATGTGGCCCTGTCTTGGTACCAGGTCAGCGGTTCTGTAACATTTCCTGGGCACCGGAAGCATTTCCTGAAATCGTAGTTGGCCGAACCTTATCTTGCCTTAGTTTGTTTTGCCGGCCCACAACACTTTGGGAGGCCCTACTGCAATCTATTTTGGCAAAGAGGGCCCTATGCTCCCTGCCTTCCAAGGGCGCATGGCCAATTCTTGCAACTTTTTCACTGAGCACCTACTATGTGCCAGGCACCATTCTGGGCTCTAGGTTTGGCCCACAGTGACGTGCTCAGTCAGCAGCAGAGACAGGGCTTGTCCTTAGGCCTTCAGATGGCACATCTAATACTGACCCCAGAACCATGGATGATTAAATTCTTTTTATTAGAGCCATCGCGCTTCATTTCCTGCCACTCTTTCTCCAATGTGGTTGTTCCGAAGTCCGGGAAACTGCCCTTCACTGTTCTCATTTCTTCCTTGACTAAATAAACCCTTAAGGTAACAAGCAGAGGGAATGAGGAAATATAGGTCACATCTCGTCTGGGCTTATAAAACCTGTGTATATAAAGCAGTATAAAAATGCAAGATTATTATACTGCTTCCTGGGCTAAGTAAAAAAAAAAAAAAGCAAACTTTTTTCTTTTACTATAATTATTAGACATATTTTATAATAACTATATCATGGCTTATAAATAGTTTCTTTCAAATAATGTCCCTACTTCCAAAGAGAGAGATCTTTAATTTGCAAGTTTGCCTTGTCTGATTTATTTCTTATGTAGACGCCCTACTATTTAATGTCGGCAGTGAGCAAGAATTTTTCAGTTAAAAAACCCCTTGCCCTCACGGAGAGTGCATTCTGTTAGAGCAGGCAGACAAAGTGTCAAATACAAATATAAGAGGTTGGATAATGACAGGTGCTCAGGAAAAAAAATAAAGCTGGGGATGGGGATAGGGCTGAGTGAAGACTTGAAGCGGGGGAGGGAGGGAGCTGCTGAGGCATCCCAGACACAGGGGACAGGAGGTGCAAAAGCTCTGAGGCAGAACATTCTTGAGGAACAGGACTAGGCAAATGTAGCTGGTGGGAGGGGGCCATGTGGGGCCTTATGAGCCAGCGTGAGGACCTCGGCTTCTATTCCAAGAGAAATGGTGAGTCACTGGAGGTTTGAGACAGTGGAGGGACATGTTCTACCTGGATGAGTCTGGCTGCTGTGTGGAGAATAGACCAAAATTCTAACTGTGCTCACTCGAATTCTCTCAAAGCCTAGAATCTTCATCATTATTGCCGTTAAATATTCTACATATTAATAACAGTTGCAGAACTTGGCTGCTGCCCAAGATCGAGCTCTGAAAACCATTATATCTGGGCCCAGATGGACAGGAGGTGGCACAAGCCTGAAAACCAAGTCTCAGAGATAGTCACCATCCTCAAGCTCACCCAGCACACCAAGTCACCATAGCGACAGCTCCGACACCCCATGACACTGAGGTTCCCAGACTGCCTTGCTTCAGACAGTCTTGGGGGTGGAGGGGAGAGGTTCCAGCCTTAGGCCTATTGCATCAATTTCTCTGTTTCTAATGTCAAATGAATTTGGAAAATACTGTTTTAATACAAAATCTCCTCGTTTTATGGAGCCCTAAATGTATCTAATTATCTCCTAGTGTACTGTAAAATTTTCAAAAATATCTTCACAAAATGAATTCAAATGCACTTGATCATACATTATAAACACATTCCAAAACAGGAGCCTTAGTAGTAGAAAAGATGGGGAAGGTGGAGGCAAAGTTAGTGCCCTAAAAATTCCAACTGACTCTCTAGGAAAATTGGCAGACTATTATTTATACCAGCTCATGCTAACTCCAAACTTATACCAGCTCATGCTAACTCCCGAGGGCCTATCTGTATCCCTCTCATGCTGTCATAGCTGTGAGCTTAGAATTGGTTTCTGGCATCTGGGGAAAGCAAGCCTGTCTGATTGTCTTAACCTTTTGACGTGCTTTGCTGGTTGCTGAACAAAGGGAACAGAATTGGGGTTTATCCAGCTTGCAATAAACAAAATGACCACCAGGTGGCAGCAAACACCGAGCAAGCGAAGTCAATCTTTTGAAAAAACTGTAGCGCTCACACTCGCAAATTTGAACAGCAGACCTGGGATCTGTGACGCTGGGAGAGGGAGTGCTTAGAATTCTGGGCAACCATAGCCAAATTATGCTGCTGCTTGTTAAAAAATGTATCTAACTTTCAACCTGCCTATGATCCCCCACTCCCCAACATTATCTGGAATGTTGATTTTAAGAAAGCTCTTTACTAGACAGAATCGATGAATTAAACCATTTCTCAAGGAGGCGGTGGGGGGTGGATTTTGCCTCCCAGGGGACATTTGGCAACATCTGGAAATATTTTTGATTGTCACAACTAGGGGAGTGCTGCTGACATCCAGTAGGTGGAGGCCAGGGGTGCTGCTAAAAATCCTATGATGCACAGGGCAGCTTGCATGATAAGGAATTGTCTGACCTAAAATGTCAATGGTGCCCAGGTTTAGACAACCTGGATTGAATCTACAAACAACTGGTGAAGTGAAACAGGGCTCCTTGGGTCTCTTCTCTCAGTCCGGCCCCGGCCTCGGCCCGGCCCCGGCCCAGGTCTGGTGGAGAAACAGCACTCATTAACGCTATGGCACTGAATTACATGAGAACACAGGAAAACAGCACCGCCCCCCAGGAAACGGACACTCTGCGAGGGCTTGAAGGCTCACGTGCCTACATGGCCGGAGAGGTAATAAAAAGGGGTGAAGGGGGCCAGAAGAGAATAAAATGGGGTGGGGACTGTGATTAGTTGGAGAATGATGACTCTCAAGAGGCTTGCTGTCGCCGTAGTGGGCCCAATGGTGCCGGACCTTTTGCCTTGAGGAATGGAAAGGGGTGGGTGACCTTTGGAACAGTCCTTGAAGGATGTGCAGAATTTGGGAAGGTGGAGCAATAACAGGCCAGGGGGAGCATTTCAGACAGGTGTGCCCCAACCGGGAGCTGCAGACTGGCCAAATCTGACCTCTGACCTTTGTTTGCTCCACGCAATCTTTTTCCCCCGCCTCCTCTTTTAGTACAATTTTAATTGTAGTAAAATATACACAACACAGAATTTTAGCCATTTTAAAGTGTATGATTCATCGAGAATATTCACAGTGCTGTGCAACCGTCACCACCCTCCATCTCCAGAACTTTTCCGTCTTCCCAGACAGAAACTCTGGCCCCATTAGGCAATAACTCCCCACCCCACCTCCCCTCCCCAGCCCCTGGTAACCTCTATTCCTTCTTCTATCTCTATGAATCTCCCTATTCTAGGCACTTTATATAAGTGGAATCAAACACTATTTTTCCTTTTGAGTCTGGCTTATTCCAGGAAGCATAAAGCTTTTAAGTTTTCATATGATCTTTTTAAAACCTGGGTATTTTACATAAGAATCTAGATTTCCGTTTGTCCTAAAAATTTACAAGGTCTGGCCACACTGAACCGTCATCCCACAGAACAACAGTGGGCTGGCACTGACCTGTGAGTGCCCTGCAGAGAGATGCTCTGAGGACAGCATCAGGCCACGGGCTGGGATCCTCTTGAGCATTTCACCTTGTGACCTTGTGTATGTCCCGGTTTTCTATCACCAATCATTGTTTTTACTTCCAGAAGAAATGCCTGAACTCATTCGCATGTCAAAAAAAAATCAGAACATGGTTGGTGAGACCGAAGTCCCTCGGTCTTTTATAGTGGTGGGTGACGGTCCCATCTGATACTGTCGCACTTTAAAATCGGCATTCGCCTGGTGGGAAACCACATAGCTTTGTTTTAGTAGTGTTGACTTTCTATTGAGTACCTACTATATTCCGAGTATGGCGTCATTTAATCTTTGTAATCCCATTTGATGGATGAATACGCTGAGGCGCAGAGAAGCTAAACACGTTGCCCAATATCACACAGGTGGTCGATGGCCTAGCTGGAATTAAAAACCCGGGGCTGGCACACTCCACGCCTCCACCCTCTCCCCTTAGCCTTCCCGCTTCATCGGTGAGGAGTCATGACAAACGTCCTTCCATACCACACCGGGAAATTGTGGAGAAGAAAGCCATTACAGGGAGAAGCATTCCATGATCCACTGCCTGGGGTTCTCCCTGTAGAATGCAGATGCCTCTGATGGAAGAAAAAATGCTGTCAGCACCTCGGCGAGGAGGCTTTTCTCTAACTCTGCCTGTCTCTGCATGCCTTTGAGAAGAGATACGAATGGGGAAACTGAGGCTCCAAGAGCAGAACCAACTGGCCTGAGGTCAGACCCTTGAGAAGAGGTGAACCCAAATGAGGACGCTGATCTCCTGAGGACAGTTCTGTGCATTCCTCCTGATCTGGGGTGTTTGTACATTCTACACCGGAAACTGGGGCTCAGGATCTAGGATGGACCATTCAAAAAAATTTACCTGCCAGCACACTCTACCTGCTGAGCGTCAAAAAGCCCAACGGAAACTGGCTTGAGTGAAAGAATGCAATCACTTCTGAGCTCACCTAACTGAAACTCCAGGTGAATCCTGCTCGGGCTCATCAGATGTGGGTGCTTTGACAATGACATCAGGATTCTATCTGGGTCTTGCTCTTGCTGTCCTCTGTCCGCGTCACACTCAGAGGAGTTTTCTCCACGTGGTGCCCCAACAGCTTAGCAAGTGTAGCAGAAACAGTGCATCCATTGCCCCAGGGTTCTAGTAAATACTTCAGGATTCACTTTGATTGGCCTGAATTAGGTCATATGACTATCCTTGACCCTGTAGCTCTAGTTGGCCAAGACCCAGTCATGTACCTGTTGAAGTAGATGGGGGGCATTCTGCACTGTGAGATGATGGTGCCATTATGAGAAGATGTATGTTGCAACTTAATTGTTCATTAAAATGACATGAGTGATTTCCTTGCTGGATTGGACAACAGCTTTCAAATACTAGAAAAATATTTCCTCAATTTTTTATTGTGATATTCATAGTGTAATGATTACACATTTTAGGTTTAATGTGTATTATCAACATCACTGCATCAGTCTCTTAAGTCTAGACAATCAGCAAACAATAAATCAAGCCCTGCCTTTCAGTGTCTACCAATTTAGAAAGTGTAAATACTGCCCAATCTCAAGCTACCAATGTGATGGTACTGAAGGCAGAGTTGGGAAGAGGTGCACAGTGATATATTATCATATAATATTTTCATCAGATACAGCAGAGTAAACAATCTCAAGAGCATAGATCAAGGGTTGGTAAATAATGGCCGGTGGGCCAAATTGGGCCCAAGGCTTGTCTTTGAACAGCCTAATTTATGTTTATGCCATCCTGAACGAGCCCGATCCTGTCTGATTTCGGAAGCTAAGCAGGGTTGGGCCTGGTGAGTACTTGGATGGGAGATCACCTAGGAAGACCGGGTGCTATAGGCGTAAAAAATAAAAAAAAATAAGGGATTGTAAGCTGACAAGGTCCTTGCAATCTGTGAGGTCAACCAAGGGGTTGCCTCACCTAAAAATAAAAAAAAAATGAACAGCCTAAGAATGGTTCTACATTTTTTAAGGGTTCTCAAAAATATAAATAAAAAAATAGAAGAATATACAACAGAGACCATATGTGGCTTTCATCCTATTCATAATGAAACAAAAATGTGAACCTGCATTCATCACATTGGAACTACATTGATTCATCAATTGCAAACCATAGATTGGTTATAGACACGTCAGTTCAGCAAAAATCAATGAAAGCATTCTGTGAAAATCAGTAGACTCTCTCGGGACGATATCAGGTACAATAAAGAGTATTGCATATTTTATTATTTTTTCCAAATTGCATACTACAAACCCTCTATATAGCATTATAATTTATAGTACATTTTTGTGCTCACGTGAATAAACGCATTTTTTTTCCCTTGGAGAACTGGTCATTTAACATTCACTAGCATTCCCCTGAAGTTATAGCATTTCGTGATAGGAAGGTTTAATGCTCCAAAGATGTCTGCTCTCGCACTCTCTCTGCCATTTGAGACACAATGGGAAGGCGGCTGCCTGTAAACCAGGAAGAGAGACCTCACCAGAGCCCGATTATATAAAGTGATTTTTTAAAAAGAAAGAATCCGCAAGGACAGAGGTATGTTAAAGGGACACAGGAGTCAACTGAAAGAGCTCCTACTGGCCAAAGCTGGAACGATTTGAGCGTCAAAATAAATTAAATAGTATCGGATCATAACCCAAAGTATAAAACAAATATCCATGAATTCATGCCGATGTAAATAAATAATCGAATCAATAAATAAACGGAGAAGAAATACATTTCCTTGGAGAAGAATTCCAAATGATTTGTGTAGACTTTTGCCCTCAAGGAGCATAACTTCCCTTTCCTTAAGTACAAGGTAATTTCCTTCCAAAGAGTAAAGCATGGAAAAGGGGGCAAAAAAGAGTCAACTTACAGTGGAGATAACCTGGCAAACACTACCTCGCCCAGGTGGTCAAGGTCAACATCAACAGTGATAAGTCATGTGGATAGCATTATACTTTTGATACAGTATAATGAGGGACTCTGTGGTTGTCCTCCCCAAAACTCGTAACCCCAAATGTACTGATGAGAAAAGCATCAGACAAATTCCAACAGAGGGGCCATCCTATGATACACTGGACCAGTACTCCTCAAAACTGTCAAGGTCATCGAAAACCAGCAACATCTGAGAGATTGTCCCAGCCAAGAGTTTGAGGTTGTAATGTGGTAACTTAGATGTGATCCTGGAATAGAAAAAAGACATTAGGTAAAAATTAAGGAAATCTGAATAAGATATGGACCCACAGAGCTACGAGGAGCCTCTTTGAATCCCTGCCAGGAAAGTGACTTTCCCAGGCCTGAGAGTGGCAGGCCCCAAGGGCAGGAAACACCTACCAACCTGAAGAAATCCTCATCCAGGTGTGTGTCTCACAGGCCCCATACTGCTCTGCCCTCGGAGCCTCAGGCCCTGGGCGTGGTCCTGAGCTGCAGGGCAACCTCTGGACTCCCAGCTGCTGCTTCTCACCTGAGTCTCCACTGCTGGCCTGGAGGTAAAAACCAGCCAACTTTACAATATTCCCCAACCCCCTCCCCCTAAATAGATGGGTCTGTAGAGGGAGGGAGGGAGGCCACCGTGGAGGAGGGAAGGACCCAAGCAAGAGCTGGGTTGGGCATATATCCAGCTTCTTTGGGTCCCAAGAAGACCCAGAGCTACTGCTGTTCTCACAGAAACAGATCTATAGCCGGGGCTAACCGTTGTCGTGACTACCACTTACGGTGGATTCTTCGCTGTCCCCATGATGTAGTTCCAGGTATAGCACGAGGTCCAGGTGCTCTTTGTTCCTGCCACCTGCGCCTTGAATTTACACTTCTCAGGAGAGAGGATCTGACTGATTCAGTGTCATCCGCACTTAGGGTCTACTTTGAGCAAGGCTGTTACCCCAGCTTTCCCCCCGCACCCCCAGAAGAGCTAGCCTGTCACGTTTCCAGCCCACTCAGCAAAGGGATTTGATCTTATCGATATGTTATCTTCTCTCTTTGTGCCCAGCACAATGATTTACATACAGTAGAGATCCAGTATGTGCTCAAATCAAGTAGAGGGCATTTATGAATCGCCTACTGATTGTGAGGCACTGTGCCTGGATGGAAGTAGCACTTGCTAAGCACTTATTATGTGTCGGAGACTGTGCTAGACACATTTAACCTACGGGGTAGGCGCTATTATTGTACCCGCTTTCCAGATGAGAAATATCAGGCACAGACAAGCCACACAACTTACTTAAGTAGTTCCAGCCGAGCAGACTGGCTCCAGAGATGATGCGTTTGACTGCTTCCCATAAACAAGGTATTAACTTCTGAAATTAAATAAGGCATTCTGATGCAGCCACATCAAATTAGAAAAACACTATTATAAATTAATCTCTCCAACAGACATCATAACGGGCACGCCCCAGCCACCCCTTGGGAAGATGGGGCTCAGGGACAGAACGAGGCTGCCACTTCACACTCGACTTGCAAAATACAAAGCCGCAGTGGGATGACTGTGCTTGCCAGGCACATCGCCAAGTCCCCTTCCCCAGAGAGGTCTGGCAGCTGTAGTTCCCTAAGGGAACCACATTTGTTTGTGAAAGACACCTTCGTGACCTTGCCACCAGGACTCCCATACCAAACGGGGCAGTGCCACATCGCAGGCCCCACGAGGTCCGTGCCAGGCTCTCTCACCGAGGCTGCTGGGACGCCAGCCCACCCACAGTGGGATGGTGTTTTCACAGCGTGAGCCCCCAAGGAGGCTTGGATCGGCCTCTCAACCTGGTTTGTTCTCTGTGAGGCCACTTGCCACATCCCATATGGCAAGGTCTGCCCATTTCTCCCTCCACAGACAGGAAACGGGTCCCTCCAGGTTCCCTGGGCCACCAGAGTGGACAGCCACTTGTTAGGGGTATTGGCTTCAAGCAGAAGCTCATTGCTTTTCACTAAATGATCATGTGTGACAGTGGGTTGCAACCTTGGGCACTTGTTACTTGTTAAAATACAAATCCGCTGGCCCATCTTAGACCTAAGAAATCAAGTTGGGGGCCGGGAAGGGAAGTAGGGAGGCGGCTTGGCCCTCTCATCACCTCCAGATGATTCAGCGTGGACGACTCCCCTCACGCTAGCCCGGACGTGCTCGCCTTCTATTTCCCGAACACGTTAAGCTCTTTCCCGCCTCGGGGCCTTTACTGTAACTGTCCCCTGACAGGACTGCTGCTCAGGCATCAGTGCCAAGGTCTCCTCACTCAGGCTCACTCCAAGAGCATTCTCAGCCACGGTCATTTTGTTTCTTCCATCCACTAGTTATCTGTCTGTGAGCTCCATGCCACCTCACCACTGAGAACCCAGTGTCTGTGTATAGAGTATGTGTGCCACAGTGGCTACCAAGTGAATGTGACACGCAGTGACACGGATATGCAAAAAAGGCAGGGACCAGTTTGCTCTAGGAGGTGGTAGAGGAAATACTCTGCCACAGCTCACCCAGAAGAGCCGAGGCCAAGCCAGATCGCGGGAATCATTTCACCTCGCCCCCACTTCCTGCGCCAACTCCCCCTTCCATTTCCCCAGACACGGGCTCCCCTACGGCCCAACAAGAACCGAGTTCCATATCCCCAAAACACCATGAGGAACGTGGAGCTGGAAGAGTCTAGATGTTTATTGTCATTCAAATATTTCATACAAAAAGGAATACAGAAATCGGTTCAGGGTTTATGAAAAAATTTAAAAATGCAGGTTTGAACACGGTGCTCTATTTACATCTGGGAGCAGGCTCTTCTTGATGTCACGCACAGCAGCTGCACTTGTCCGATGCTCCTTTGCAGATACAGCCCTGGGCGCACCGAGCACAGCCCACGGGGCAGCAGGAGCAGCAGCCTGAGGACAAAGGACAGCAAGAAGTCAGAGCGGACATGACAGGAACTGCCCTTCTCAACAGCAGGCCTGGCAAAAACTGCCCCCCACGCACAACCCCGAACAAGGAAGACTTGAGTTTGGAATGGCACGTGCAGTCCTGAGACAATTATTATAGAACTTTAGAATAGGTCCCACCCACTAGGGAAAGGCCACCCTGCCCTGAGTCCAGACAGGGCAGAAAGCCTGGAGAGGCAGTGACAGGGCCTCCGGGGGACATGGGTACATGCCTCCCCTGCCCCCCCCCAACGATGCAATGAAGTGAAGAAAGGCCTCAAGATCAGAGAGGGGCAAACACCACAGCAGCTCGGGAGGCGGGGAGGCGGGGGGGGTGCAGGGAAGCTCTGAGCTGCCTCTATAGGAGAGGGTTTCACCAGCAGGTCAGAGAAACCACACATGGTCACCAAGTTCAGGTGCATGAATTGCTCAGGACACTAGAGGGTTCAGAAGTCTGCATCAAGAGACAGGTTCTAGTTCTGGCTCCAACCTTGACACTATTTGGTGACCTCTCTGGACCTCAGTGTCCCTGGTTCTGGAATGAGAGATTAGGCTCAACCATCTCCATGGCTCTCTCAACTCTGACTCTGATGCAGGGGAGGAGGGAAAGGTGGTAGGGACACTGGGTCCCTGGCCTCCTTTCTGTGGACCTCTGTCCTCTAACTCAGCCCAGCAGCTCCCAGATTCCCAGGGGAAACCCCACACTCACTCTTCTTGCAGGAGGTGCATCTGCAGTCTTTGCATTTGCAGGAGCCGGCGCAGGTGCAGGAGCCAGCTGCAGGGAGAAAGACAGGCAGTGAGATGTGAGTGTGACGCAGGAGAGAATAGTCAATCAACAATCACTCCCTGTACCTCCTGTCAGGACTCGACACTGGGAGCCCTCGACCCACTCAGGGCAGATGAGGACCAGCCCCGCCTTTTCTCTTTCAGTTCCGGAAGGTAGATCCCCTCCTGATTTTACCCTGCAAAGGGGACGGGGGATCCCCAAGCTCCAGACACAACCCAGGCAGACTGGGGCTGCAGCCAGGATCTTATGGCCTGAACCCCACACCGGCAATGTCCCCACCTCCCATCAAGTCCTGGCAGCTCCGAGACCTGGACAGAGTCCAGCAGCCCTCTGACTCACTGAGTGACCTCGAGAAGGGCAGCCTGAAGCCTCAGTATCCTCAGCTCTAAAACAGAGGCAAAGGGAGGCTGGAAATGCTCTCAGGAGCTGGCTAGGAAGAAAGCTCTGGACAGAGGAGTCCGCTTGAGCTCAAGCTCAGAAAGCGTCCTCCTCCATCCCAAGACCACTCTGTCCTGTGCCTGGGAAAGGGGAATTCTGAGGCCCGAGCCGAGGGTCCTTACCAGTTGGGCAGGAGCAGTTGGGGTCCATTTCGAGTAGAGATGAGGCAGGAGGCCTAAAGCCAGAGGCGAAGAGGAACTGGTGCTGGCGAAACGCGTGGTGGCACCTAGGAGCCCGCGTGCCTGCTTTATAGCCGGAGGAGGCGGCCCGGGCGCAGAGGCCCCGCCCCGGCCCTTGCACCCCGGGGGACCGCATCCGTGCCGCTCGCAGCGCCCTTGGCCGGGCTGAGCGCACCTGGTGGGGCCGGGCGCATCATCCCCCTATCAGCGCTGAGCTCCGTGCGCTTGGCGCCGGGCCGCCGCTTTGGCGCCAGAACACGCGGAGAGGGGCTTGTGTGCCGTGCGGCACAGGGTGTCCCAGCCTCCCGGTTGGACCCTTCCCAATTTTCCCAAGGGGCAGCCACCCCTGTTCCCGGTGTTCGGGAGTCCTCGCCGTCTTCCCCCCGCCCCCCTCCACGCACACAAACACACACGTGTCCGGCTTCCCATCCTCACCCCACCCCGCCCTTTCCCGCGTCCTTGTCCTCCGCTTCGCCCTTTCCAGGAGCCCGTGTGCAAGCCCAGCCTTGTGCTCACGTCCCTGGCTTGACTGGTGCCCGGGAGTTGTGTGCGCAGAGCGGAGGTGAATGTGTCCTTTACACCCGGCCGCCGAGCATCGCTGTCCCTCCCATTTCTCCAATACGCTGCAAGGGGGAGAGCACGGGCCCCTTCCCCGCTCCGTTCACCAGGGAAGGAATGAGTGGGCACTTGTCCTGGTGCTCCTTTACGTCAACTTTCCAGGGCTTTCCTCAGCCAAACCTGGTGGCCCCACTCCAGGTTGGAGGTTCCCAAAGCACGGGATGTTCCTGAAGGAGGGAGTCATTTTAGGTGTTAAGGCAAACCTGGAATAAATAACAAGGAAGAAGGGTTATCTCCCTTTCAGTATTCCTGACAATTACAAAACATTTAGCCTGTGCCAAGCCTTGGCTAATGACTTTCACTTTTGAAGCCCGAACAACAACTCTGAAGGGAAATACTAGAAGTACGCACACAAGGAGTTTATGTAACTAACCCATGGCCATGGTCCCCATGCTGGGAAGAGGTGCCCTGGATCTGATTCCGGTCACCTCCCAGAGGAAGGAGAACGTCAGTGATGACCCTTCCTTTTGGCCCAGAGGTATGTCTTCACCACCTCTACTGTGCCACGTTCAATTCTGGGAATGACAGAATGACACATGCAAAAGGTATATGCGTATGTGTGCGTGTGTATGCATGTATATGATTTGTGGCTACCTTATATGTCTGGAAATAAACCGATTCTCATTTTCAGTAAAGAGTTTACTTTTCACATAAATAGATTTAAGAAAATAGGGTTTAAAAAATGTTCAGTTAATGATGAGGTTGATGAGGACAACACAGGACACAGAGCTAGGCACACCAGGCCTGGCTTATTTGTCTGCAAGTAGAAAAATGTCTCCTATGCTATGAATGAAAAATAAAAATTCATACCTGATATTCTAGGTTACTCACAGGGCTCCTGGCATCATCGTTCTAAGTTCCTGGCGTGTATTAAATGATTCAAATCTAAGAGCCGGGTGCTATTATTTCTCTTTTTTCACAGTAGAGGAGTCTGAGCCACAGACAAGTAATGACACCCAGCTATCAGTGACACAAGAGCGATTGGCACTCATGCTGGCTGCCTGCAGCAGCATACCCTCGCCTGCCGCCTGGCACCATGACATCTTATGAAAGAGGAGGACACTGAACACCTAGCACAGAGGCAGCAGTGGGAAGAGCGCTGAGTGGCAGTCATGTCCCTGCGCACAGCCCCTGGGCTTCATTTTGCCATCTCTCAAGGCGGGAGCGCAACAGGACTATCTCGAAGGACCCCTCCAGCTCTGAATATTGAGAGGCAGGATGTAGCATGCGGTGATATCATGATTAGCCACCTGTGGTGCGTAGGGAGTGAGACAGCGGTAGCATACATTCAGACCTCTACCAGCTGTGCGACTTTGGGTAGGTTGCTGAACCTCTCTGGAAAGCAGCACAATCACTCCAGCTCCTGGGCCTTCAGTCTCTCACCGGTTCCTGCGCAAATCAAATGACATGAAGGGTGGGAAAGGTTTTCGTGCCTGTCCAAATTCTGTGGGAGCATCTTGTCCCAGCAGATTTATTGTAGATCGTCCACACTCCCCATGGCACTGAGTCAGCAAGGTTCTCATGCCATCTCCAGCTTTCAACCCAGATTAATGCTTCAGAATCAATGAGCCTTTCTCCAGGAGCTCGTTAGGAGCTAAAAGGAACCAGTGTTGACATTGTGATCATATGGCCACAATTTATTAAGCTCTAGCCAGGAGCTGGGCCTGTGTCATTTGTTCCTCACATTGAGATGTAATCTCTTTCATATTAATGAAGAAATGGAGGCTCAGAGATTATCAAAAGTCCTGTCCAGGTCTCAGGGCCAGGAAGTGGCTGTGAACCAAGATACCTGATGCCAGGACCTATACCCTCGAGCACTGGCTGGCTTCTGAAATCCCTCTTCACACAGGGCACCTGTGGGCAAGTGTGGTCCTGACTCCAGGTCCATGTGACTTGTCTTTCTCTTTGATTTTACATCAAATAGCAACTCCCTCCACAAATAGCCAAGGGGCCTAACCGTTGCCATTAATTACAAGTCATTCCCGGCCTTTCTCCTGCCTAATAAACCCCACCACGCCCTCCCAGCTGCAGAACCGTCATCACCCGCACAGGCAGACATGATGTCCTTCAACTGGAACCAATTCCCGGGTACATTCCTTCTTCCTGAGAAAGGCCAGGCAATCCCCTCCAAAGTGCTGGACACTCTGCCGATTTCAAGCGGCCACGGGCTGGATTTTGAAGGGGCAGACACCTGCCTGACCCAGCAAAAGACTTACCAAGGTTCAGAGGTAAGCCACAACTAGGAGTTCCCAGGGGGAGCAGGTACCCTGTCAGTGACACCAGGTAAGCCAGGAGTGATGGCTCCCTGTGAGGATGTAGGGGGACACTGCTCTGCAAGGTTGTGCACCCCACACACTGGGGAGTTTGTGATTGTTCCCAGTGTTCAGTGGACACCTCCCATGAACAATGTGCAGCTTTTTAAAATTTTAAACATCTAGTTTTCTCGTTGGTTCTTCATATATTTAAATTACTTGTGTTGAACCTCAAAATGGGTTTCGCATACTGTCCTTTCAAATTTTTCTTAATTTATTTTACCAAAGTTGATATCTGTGAATGTTAGAAACATTGAGATATGGTCCTCAACACCAATGTTTTAGAAGTAAGCCTTTAGAGCATGTGTCCTAAGGCTCTTCCATGTGATAGAAGATGAAGCTCAGTGAGGTCACCTCCTTGCCTTAAGACACTGTTTGTACTAACATTTCCATGCAGAACCCAGCCCTCTGTGCTTCCAGTCCAATCTCCAACCCAGCCCTCCTGGACACAGAAATCCTTATTCCCGACGACGCACAGCAAAGAAACCAGGGTCAGAATAAAGGCAACAGCTTTTTATTATCCTTCACATATTTAGTGGAAAAGAGAATGTGGCAAATGGGTCAGTGCGGAATTTAAAAAAATGCAGGTTTGTACACGGTGCTCTATTTACATCAGGGAGCAGGCTCTCCCTGACGTCACGCACAGCAGCTGCACTTGTCCGATGCTCCCTTGCAGACACAGCCCTGGGCGCACCGGGCACAGCCCACGGGGCAGCAGGAGCAGCAGCCTGTGGAGAGTGGGGAAAATGAGAAGTCACAGATGACTTCACCGGACACCTGCCTCATCCCAGAGGACCGAGAGTACGGAAAAGCATGCTGTCTTGAGACATTGAGTAGGACCTTTGGGGTTTGGTTTTCACCAGAAGGCTAGCCTGCCCCCATCGGAGCCCAGGACAGGGCAGGAAGCCTGCAGTGGCAGTGACAGGATCCCAGGGACAAAGGAAGACAAACCCCCAGAGACATCCACTGGCAACCAGCTCTGGGCTCCCTCCCTCGCCTTAGCCCAGCCCCCGTATTCCAAGAGAAGGCCCCACACTCACTCTTCTTGCAGGAGGTGCATCTGCAGTCTTTGCATTTACAGGAGCCGGTGCAGCTGCAGGAGCCACCTGCAAGGAGGAGAAAGGCAGTGAGATCTGAGTGTGATGTGGGAGACAGCAGTCCCCAACTATGCTCCGCCAACCTCCTCCTCTGGAGAGGGCCCAGCCCTGGGAACTCCTGTCCCACGGAGAACAAGCCTAACCCTACCTTCCCTGCCCTTCTGTGGGAGAGGGCATTGCATTCCCTTGTATTTATCCCACAGGAAGGGTCCCAGGCTCCATACTCAGCTCAGGAAGGCTGAGTCTGGAGGCCAGGATCTTATATCCTGAGTCCAGAAGAGGCAAAGTCCCCTGCCTCCCTCCCAGCACGGGCAAATTAGGACCTGGGCAGAGCACACAGGCCAGATCCAGCAGCGCCTCAACCACCTGGATGAGGTGGAGCAGGACGGCCCCTGGCCTCTGATTCAGGAGCTACTGAGAGGCTGGAAACGCTCAGACTGGGGATGAAGGTGCTTGGTCAGGGAGAAAGCACAGGACCTGCTATCTACAGGAGTCCACTTCAGCTCCAGCTCAAAATATTCTCTTCTCTAACCCCAGGGACACTGTGCGTTGGTGCCTAGGATAGGGACATCCTGAGGCCCAGAGCTGAGGGTCCTTACCAGTGGGGCAGGAGCAGTTGGGGTCCATTTCTGGCAGAAGTGAGGCGGGAGGTCCGAAGCAAGAGGCGAAGAGGCGCTTGTGCTAGTTCAACGCGTGGTGGCGCCTAGGAGCCCGCGCGCTCACTTTATACCCGGAGGAGGCGGCCCGGGCGCAGAGGCCCTGCCCTGACCCTTGCACCCCGCCCGCGAAATCTGTGGCGCACTCGGGGTCGGTGGCAGCGCTGAGCGCACCTGGCGGGCCGGGCGCATCGTTCCCGCATCGCCTTTGACCTCGGTGCGCACCGCGCGCAGACGCCCTTTTGGCGCCAGATCACGAGGAGGCAGGGGGGGCTTGTGTGCCTTGCAGCCCGGGGTGTCCCAGCCTCCGACCAGACCCTTACCAATTTTCCCCAGGGAAAATTTCCTCTGTTCTCCACGCCCTCGTTGCTGTGACCTCGCTGCCTTCATACCCCCTACCCCCACCACCCCACCGCGCCTTTGTCCTCCCGTATCCTCCCGTTTGCCTATTCCAGGAGTCCGTGTGCAAAAAGTCCCGTTCTTGACTTGGCGCGAGCAGGGGAGGGGCAGGAGGGAGGTGTGTGCAGCGGAACCGCCCGCAGTGGGGCCGGGGGCTCCCACTTGCATTTCTTCTCCCTGCACCCCCCCTCCCCCACCTCCGGCATCAGGCCCTCAGCCCCATGCCTGCTGCACACTGCAGCTTGGCCAACCCAGGCCTGTGCCTCCTGCCTTCTTTCCAATCTCTACCTGAAAAGATCCACGGACATGTTTGTCCCCGTCCTTCACAGAAAGCACTAGTGCTCCCCACAGCCTGCTGTACACCCCACTCCAGGCAGTTCCCACAGTCTGGCTGTCCCCAAAGGAGGGACCACTTTAGCTGATGGAAAGACTAGGTTTTAACTAACACGGCAAGAAAACGGTTATTTCCCCATTCATTCTTCTCACCGTGACATAGCATTTAATAAGTGCCAGGCCATGATTGAATCACTTTGGGTCTGCGTACCCTTCCCAGAACCCCCAAAGGGAAATATTTTGATCTATGAGCCCTTTTTACTAACAGGACCGCTTCAACAGAAGAAGTCTAAAGCAACTTGCTCAAGGTCACAGAACTAGGCATTTGTGTACTAAATTGAAGACAGTCAGGCCCCAAGGGAAAAAGGGAAGCTCCCTGATAAGCCAGCCTGTGGGCTAGGTCTGTTGATAACACTTCTCAACTGCCTGAAGCCATTGAAACAAGAGCAAGTCGCGAGCTCAGCCGTGCGCAGCAACGAGAGTGATCCATCAAGAGAAATAAATATATATGTGGCCCCCGTCTCCATCTGGAAGAACACAGGTTCTCACTATCCGTAGTGATGAAGAGTTTGCTTTCCATATAAATGTATTTGAGAAAGTATGAAACATTTCAAGGAACAATGATAAATAAAAAATATGGTGTAGGTGGTAGAAGACATGACAGTTTTCCATAGGTATCTGCGAAGGCACAGAGCATCCTCTTCGTGACTTGACATCTTTTTAGTGCCGATCACAATTTCGTGGGAAGAGTGAAGGACTCTCTCTAGTCTACATCCTCATGGGGTTGATGAGGAAACCACGGGACACATAGCCTGGCACAACAACCCTGGCTTATTTGTTTGGAGGTAAATAAATTTGCCCTAAGCTATGTAGAACAATCATAAGCAAAGAGCTAGTGTTACAGACCACTTACTTTGTGGCAGGACCCATAGTCGGTGCGGTACATGTATGAACTCATTTACTCCTGTGATCATATGGTTTTATTTTGCCCCTTTACCGTGGAGGAGACTGAGCCACAGGGAGGGTATGTCACGTTGCTCCTAGTGACCCAGGTGGGATGTGCGCTCACTCATGCCGACTGCAGCACCATGCCTTCACCCAGCACCCTACATCCTGACTTCGCATGAAAGATGAGGATGCTGAAACCTGGTCCAAAGGCAGCAGGGGCATGAGCACAAAGCTGGCAGTCTGCAGAGCTGTGTCACCTCTCTGGACTTCAGTTCTCATGTCTCAATCCAGGGGCACAATCGGTTCTTCCTTGAAAGGTCCTTCTAGCTCAGAATAGTAATAGGCAACATTCAGCACCCAGGGACAGCATGAGCAGCCAGCTGTGGCCAGAAAATGAGGCCAGCTGTAGTTAGATTCGGACATATGACTCTTGAGTTTATGACCTTGGGCAGGTTGCTTAACTTCTCTGGAAAATGGCACAATCTCTTCAAATCTTGCATTTTTACTCTCTTACTGGCTTCTGTTTGGAACAAATGACATAATGTGTGGGAAAGGCTTTTGTCTATCCAAATGCCATGACAGAGTCTTGTCCCATGGGGCTTATTGTAGGAGTTTATGCAAAATCCCTCTGGCAGGAGGTCAGCAAATTTTCAATCCCACCTTTAACCTCCAACACAGAGTAATGCTTCCAAACCCACGAGCCTTTCCTCCAAGAACTCACTGGGCTCTAAAAGGGATTCACTCACCACGAATGTCAGTGTGAACACAGCGATCATAATGTCCACTGTTTATTAAGCCCCAGCCTGGAGCCAGGACCCTAGCTTTTATTCCTCATATAGAGCTATAATATCCTTTCTACAAATTGGGAAATGGAGGTTCAGAAAGTTTCAATGACTTGCCCAGTCCACACCATTTGTGGCAAAACAGGCTGGGAACCAGGATGCATAACACCAAAACCCATGCACTTGGCACAGGCTGGCTTTTGTGATCCTCCTCTTCTCACAGGGCACCTGTGGCCAAGCACCATCCTGATTCCAGGTCCCTGTGACTTGTCTTTCTCTTTGATTTTACATCATCAAACAGCAACTCCCTCCACAAATAGCCAGGGGGCCTAACCATTGCCATTAATTACAAGTCACTCAGGGCCTTGCTCCTCAAAAACACCCTCTCAACCACAGAACCTTCACAGGCTGATAGGAAATCATCTGGAACCGATTCTCAGGCATACTGCTTCTAGCTGAGAAAAAGGCCGGGCCATTCCCTCCAAATCCCTAGGTACTTGGCTAGGTTAAAGTAGCCAAGGGCTGGATTTTGATGGAGGGCCAGATTTTAGCCCGACCTAGGAAGGAACTGTCAAAGATTCAAAGCCAAGTTAAAACAGGGAGCTCTCTGGGGTTGCAGATGTCCTGTCAGTGACACGGGGCAAGCCAAGAGTGATGGTGGTTCCCCATGAGGGTGGCGGGGGCAGGGCTACCCCAAGTGTGTGTGGCCCACGCATTGGAGGCATTTGTGTAGTTTCCAGTGCTCAGTGCACACTTCTGATGAACAACGTGCAGTGTTTTAAAGTCTTTGTTTATATGTTTATTAAAATTGTGTTGAATCTAAAAATGTGGGCTTCATATTGTTCTTTTATGTCATTTCACAGCAATTATTATTTACCAAGATTTAGGTCTGGGATAGATAGGGGAAAAAAAAAAAAGACCGATTCTTCACGAGAATTTTTTAAGACCATGTAGGAACCAAGCGGGTGGGAACTTGTTTTCTACCCTTAAGTTACTTTCAAGCCTTAAATCCTAAAGTTGAGCAGGGAAACCAGAGAATGAGAATTCCTGAATTGAGAAGTTTCTGTACCATCGACGTTGACTCGAGAACGGAGGGGATTCTGTGCCTACCCAAGCCCATTCGAGCCTCTCAGTGAGGTCTCCTGGCTTGGCTAAGGCTGTTTATTGCAGTGTAACAAACACTTTTGTCCAGAACCCAGCTCTCTGCACTTCCCATCCAATCCTCCACTCCAGCCCTGGTGGGCAAGCCAAGGAAAACAGAGTCAAAATAAAGTCAACAACTTTTATTATCATTCATATCATTTATAGAAAAGGGAAGACATGTATGTAGCAGAGGGGTGAGGGTTGCACCAAAAAATGCAGGTTTGTACACGTTGCTCTATTTACATCTGGGAGCAGGCTCTTGCTGACATCACGCACAGCAGCTGCACTTGTCCGATGCTCCTTTGCAGATGCAGCCCTGAGCGCACTTGACACAGCCCACGGGGCAGCAGGAGCAGCAGCCTGGGGAAGGGAAGGAAGCAGCAGAGGTGAGTGCTTGGGACAAAGGATGAATAAGGACTCCTGTCCTTCCTGACAGGGGCCATTGTAGAGGTGCCGCCTTCCGTAAGGGGTGTCAACGACCGGCCTGTTTAAATTCCCGTGAGGGCGGAAAGGAGGGTGGGGGCCCTGGTGGGAGGCATTTAGGGAGATGAGAAGATTCCACTCACTCTTCTTGCAGGAGGTGCATCTGCAGTCTTTGCATTTGCAGGAGCCGGCGCAGGTGCAGGAGCCACCTGCAGGGAGAAAGGTGAGAATGGTCCCTGGAGACCTGAACGCGGAAAGATGCTAGGATCTTGAGTTCCAGTCCCAGATCCACGAACAGTTCAGATCCACCACCAGCTCGTGGGAACTTGGACACGTCGCGAACTCTGATCTTATCAGTAAAAGGGAGCCAATAGAGAAAGGTAAACCGAACGCTTCAGAAAGGGGCCGAAAGGGGCCATCGGAGCCCTGAAACTCAGTGATTAGGAAGGTCAGGAGAGGCCCCAAACTGCTTCTCTAGCACTGCAATCAACACCGGGCGTCCTAGCCCCGGCCCAGGCCCCCTTACCGGTGCCGCAGGAGCAGTTGGGATCCATGGCGAGTTGAAGCGGTGGCTGGAGACCGGAGACAGCTACCAGACCGACGGTTAGGGCTTGGAGAAAGCGTGGTAGAGCCGAGCACGCAGCGGGCTGCTTTATAACGGGAAAGAGCCGGGTCGAGTGCAAAAGCCCGCCCGGGCCGGGCGCCACCTGCACACGCCCCGCGCTGAGTCACTGGGGCACAGGGCCGTGCGCACTTGGCCGAGCGCACCGGGCTGTGCACACGGGTCGCAGAGCGCCAGTTCCCAGAAGCTGTCCTACGTGCAACCCGGACGATCCCAGTTCGGAAGGGGCCGGGTGCAGAGCGTGGACACGGCGTCCGGGACATCCCAGGCCTTGCGCCGAGCACCCCGTGCCCGCCCTCCCGCTGGGTGCACGGCTTCCGCCCTGCGTGTCCAGTACTTGAACTCCAGGGGTTAGAGAGCTGGTTGAAGCGGGCCTTGGGGATCCTGCTCAGACAGATAATCCGTTGGAAGTGAAGACAGATTACAAAAAGCTCTTTGTACCTGTCAAGGCTTGATAATTGTGTAGCACCCTACGAAACCCAGGGGATGGTTATTGATGACATACCTATCCATTGTATATCCCGGAGTTTAGTATGCGATAGCGAGCATAGTGAGTGAGTTATTGTGTGAGTTCTCATTTAATCGTGTATTAACCCTGTGAGGTAAGGACCTTCCGTTATTCCCATTTTAAAGAGGAGGGAATGGAGGCCCAGAGAGGTTAAGTAACTTACCCAAGGTCACAGAGCTAGGGAGTGGCAGAACCTTGTGATTCAAATCAGGGGGCCCAGCAGATTCAGAAGACTTTCTAAGGTAGACATCGGCCAGTGGGGAGAATAAGGTCAAGAAACCACGAGCCTTGTGCTCAGGAGACTCAGGTCATGGGGGCAGTGCCAAAGGAGCGCAGGGAAAAGTGATCTCACTGAGGCAGGGGGAGCAGAGAGGAGACCCAGTCTGGGCCAGGAGGAGGTGGGCCAGAGAGGTGAGGAGGGTGAGAAGGTCTTTGTCAGGCAGGGGAGAGGAAGGAGCAGAGGAAGCGGCCAGATGGAAAGTTGGCATCACCCCGGAGCACGGAGCACGGAGCACGTGGAAGGGAAAACCCCACAAGCATTTTCTTCCCTAGAGGATGCTGACGGGAGAAGCCAACCAGATTTGTCTCTGCGGAGGCACAGCCTGCTTTCCTGTCTGTACTTGACTGGCCCCTGTGTAGCAACAGGTCTTAGATCATCAGTCTCAGAATGCCCAGAGTGTCATCAGACTCAGGGAATGGGTTACTGGAAGGTTCCCGGCAGCTTAGGGAATCCTGGCTGCTGAAGTGGGAGTTTAGTGAGGAGGCGGACAGAGAACGGGCTGTCCTTGCAGTATTCACTGTATGGTCCTGTGGAAATGTCTTCATCCTCAGCTCAATCGTTACTTCCTTTAGGGAGCGTGTCCTGATCCCCATGCTGTCAGGATGCCCGTGGAACATGCTGGAAAACATTCTGTTATTTTCCTTCCTGGCACATTCCATGTCTGTAGTATGTAGGAGTGTGTGTGATTCTTGGATCGATATCTGCATCCTTCCCCATCCCACTGAAAACGTCACTGAAAACTCCAGAATCAGTCATTGCCCCTGAAATGTGTCTCCAGCACTGCCCCCCTCCCGCACGGGGCCAAGTTTGCAGTAGGTGCTTAATAAATATTTGTGAAATAAAATATTAGGGGGGTAATCCTCTCTATGGCTCCTCCCTTCCCAGCCCCTACCTTGCATTAGGGCCAATTGCAAAATGAAAATAAAAACTTTTCTTCACCCATCCCCGGGACCTGTGTACTCAGAAACACCAAGCAGTGTGGGAGAGTTGAGCCGTCAGAGGGACCAAATTCTAATGGTCCACTCGGCCACTCATTTGTTGACTGACCTTGGCGGGTAGTCATGTGCCAGGGCCCCTCTGAGCTTCAGTTTACTGGTCTCTCAAATGATCAAATTGTGCTAGACTTCGAGGATCACATGCAAATGTTCTCTGACTTTGGAGCCAAGGTCCTGGAAATCTCACTGTGTCTGGCGACCCTGCTCTTTGGCAGTGAGTGGATTTTGTTGTTGATATTTACCTATGCGCACACATGAAATGCAAAATTCCTCGTTTCTAATAAATCAGATGGTCACCTGTCCACTCAGGGGAAACAATCCAGCTCTGTGAAGAGACGGTAGGGCTTGTTTTTGCCCTGAAAGTATTCAGTCTAGCTCTGGGTTTGGGCCATCCACGTTGGCAGTAATATTTGCTTCCAGTTCTCAGCTGTCTCCCTTGAATCGTTTTGACTGTGCAGGGGGTGCGGTGACAGAGCTAAACGCCTCTGGCATCACCCTCTCCTCACCCATCCCGCCTCAACTTCCCTTTTCTGTCCCTAAGCACTTCTGCAGTAGGATCAGGACATTCACACCCTTCTCCAAATACACTTGACACTCCACATGCCAGGTTTTTACTTCCTCCTACCATCCCCCAAAGCCCATTTGAACCCTTGTCCCCCTTAGGAAAAAAATAGTGTAGTGGGGAGGTGTGTGCGTGTGCGCGGAAGGAATTTAAATCACTTCTTCAATTAAAAAAATAAATAAATATAAATGATAAATAAATAAATAAATAAATAGCAATGGGAAAAAGTGCAGCTCTATGCCAGCGTTACCTTATTTTTTTTATTAATTAATTTATTTTTTATGGTGACATTGGTTAACGAAATCCAACAAGTTTCAGCTGTACACTTTAACAGTGAGGCATACATATATTTACACTGTGTGCTCACCACTTCTCATAGTTAGATTTCTTTCTGTCGCCACTTGTTTGACCCCTCTTACCTCATGTACCTCTCCCCTCCCCCCTCCCCGCCAGAGTTAATTTAATGTCGGGTTAAGAATGCTACATTTTCTAGGATTTGACATCTTTAGCAATCGAGAATTAATTTTATAAATGTACATACTACTACTAAAAACAGAATGCCATGGGGGCAGGGGGGACTAAAGAGTGGGGAATAAACCAGAAAGCTATAAATAGAATGATGTCATTTGTTTCCCAAGACTATCGATATACTAGGGTGTTGCGAAAATAATAAAAAAGCGAGATATTTCACAGCAAACTTTGGGAGTCGGGTTAGGACTATAATCCACGAGTTATCTCTGGGTAAATGCTGCAGCCGTAAGCACCTCCAGTGAGCATTCTGGGGGCAAATGAGAAAAGGCTTAAATGCCTCCTACTCCGGGGAGTCTTCTCTGATCCCCAAACGATGGGGCTTCTTCCTTCTTAAAGCCACCAGAGCTTTTGTTTGTGTCTCCCCTCCCTCCCTGGGCCTCAGTCTCCCCATCTCTAAAATGAAGAGAGCTGGGGTGCCGTGGTCTGTCAGTTTCTTCCAGCTCTAAAGCATCTAAATGTTCTTGCAATGGTTTTATCTTCCCCACAAGTCCATGTACTTTTTGAAGGACAGTGACCATTTCTTTTCATCTATCCTCAGAGTCCAGCATCCATAAATATTTTTGTGATGCAGCAGTTTGGAGGGCCAAATTGAGATGGCGGACTCAGTGAAGATGTATGTCTCCTGGGCCCGCTCCAAACCCCATGGGAAGATGGAAAAGACCACTCATTACAAGGCTGAGCGACGGAAAACAATAAAGAATCCCATCAGAAAAAGAACAAAGTTGTAGTACGTACACTAATCAATGTAAAAACTTATAATAAAGTCACAGTAATCAAGACTGTGTGGTATTGATCCAAGGATAGGCATATAGATCAGTGGAACAGAGTGAAAGTTTAGAATGAAATCAGCACATGTATGGTCAATCGATTTTTGACAAAGGTGCCAAAAAAAGAAAAGAAAAGGAAGAAAAGAAGAGAAGAAATAAATTAGATATTTATCTCATATCCTCCATAAGATGAACTCAAAATGGATCACAGATTTAAATTAAAGAACATCTAGAAGAAAACAAACAGGAGGAACATCCAGATGATGTAATTATAAAATTAAACTTAGATAAAAATCATTATATTATCGTACATAAAGAAAATGAGAAGGCAAGGAACAGACTTGGAAAAACTATCTACAAAGCATAGATCTGATAAAGGACCGGTATCTAGAATATATAAAGAACTCTTAAAACCCAATAATAAAACAAAGGACCCAATTTAAAAATGAGCAAAAACACACTTGTTATCTTCTGGTTTTTGTTTTGTTTTGTTTTGTTTTTTGTTTTGTTTTGTTTTGATAGCAGTCATTTGTTATGGTCTGAATGTTTCTGTCTCCTGGGGCCCTTGGGAAATGCTTAGGTCTTGAGCGGGGAGCTCTAACAAATGGGATTAGTGCTCTAATAAAAGAGACCCCACAGAATGCCCTAGTCTCTGCCACCATGGGAGGATACAATGAGAAGTCTTTGACCCAGAAGAGGGCCTTCACCTAACCATGCTGGCATCCTAATCTCAGACTTCTAGCCTTTAGCACGGTAAGAAATAATTTCTGTTGTTTGTAAGCTCCCCAGCCTGTGGTATTTTGTTAGCAGCCCCACCGGACGAAGACACCATTCTAATGGATGTGAGGTGATTTAGCTTTGTTTTGATGCTTTTACACAAGGGAAGCCAGAATCGAGAAAACAGGTATGGTTATGTTGAAGGCCTAGACTTCAGTCAGACAGCCTGGGTTCAAATCCTGACTCTGCCACATTCTAGCTATGTGATCTGTTAAAAACGAGACAGTAGGCCCAAAATGGGGTCACTTACGTTAAGCCCAATATCTTCAAACAGAGACTTTATTACGGTTTTGGTTCTCCCAAAAATGGAATCTTAAACCAGTCATTCAGGAATCTCCTGATCCCTACCTAGTAGGTAGGTAATCTGCCTGACTGATCCCTGCTACCTGCTAAGGGAAAGTAACTGCAATGATCAACCCGTTTTGTTTTGGTTTGGTTTTGCCTGTTATAACGTCCTTGTTCCTGCTCTCTCCTGCCTATAAGTCTTTCATTTTGTGCAGCTCCTTGGAGAGCCTTTCCGCGACATTGGATGCCGCCCAATTCCAATTTGTTTTTGCTTAAAGAAACTCTTAAAAATTTAATATGCCTCAGTTTATTTTTTTTAACAGGCTTCGTGTAAATTACCCTAAGCCCCTATTGCCCCATTTATAAAATCCCATTCTTCTAGAGTTTTAAGGATCAAATAAAATAACGTCCTTAGGAGGACTTAGCACAAGGTAATTCAAATTTACCAACCTTTTCTTTCATGTGTCTCTTAAAAGAATTGTCTCTACCCCAAAGCAACAAACACTCTATTTTCCTCTTCCGAATTCTTTTACGGTTTTGATTTTGCTCTTGGGTGTTTAAGTCAACTGAAAATTAATTTTTACACGATATGCAAAGGGGTAGCCAATTGTGCCACCGCTTTTCACTGACTAGTGAATCCTTTTGCCACTGATTTGATCATGTCCTACTCCCAGCTACACAGGGATCTGCTTTTGGACTCTCTGTACAACTGATCTATTTCTGAACCGACCCCACTTCTTAGAGCTTTAGAACAAGCAGTGCCAGCAAGTCTTTTTTGTTGTTCCTTTACAAAATGGCCTTGGCTTTCTTGCACTGGTTTTTTAAACTCAGCCTGTTGGGCTTAAAAAAAAAAAAAATTCTTTGTGGGCTTTTAAATAGATTGTCCAGAAAAACTAACTTGGAGGAAAATACTGATGTATTTACAGCACAGTGTCTTCCTACTGGGAAACTTTTCTCTCCCAGGATTCTATTTCTCCCTTCTCGGCCAGCCAGATAGATCTGGGTGTTCTCTTTCATCAAGGACTGGACCTCAACCACCCAGATAAAAGCTCTTATTACCCTGCTTCCCCTTGAAGAAAGAAGGAGCTAGAGACAAATCGCCAAATGAGAAGATTTGAAAAGGAGCCGACCAGTCTGTTTTGGGGAGACAGGCTACTCAGGGGTGGTAACTGTGGAAACACAGCTGGCAGTCTGCCAAGACAGTGTTTCCTGGGGCCTCCTGAACTCTGCTAATGATTCTGAAAACAGGCGACTTTGTAGGAGCAACTAGAAAATTCCAGGAACTACAGGCCTTTGGGGTTGGGGGCTGGTTTTACCTTCCCCCAACCCCATTGTACAGATGAAGTGAGGTTGAAAGGAGGGAGAGTCAAACATGTCTGGGTCTGGTCTCCTCTCTTTCCTCAGAGTTGAGCTTGACTTGGCTGAAGGATCGAAGGCCATCTGAAGGCGGGAAGGACATCCCAGCCCCAAGTAGACCAGTAGCCAAATCTCAGGATTTTACTTTTTAACTGGGCAGTTCCCTCAGATTGGGCACCCCCGACCCTCCTATCCTTCCGTTTAAGAAGAGACCAGTCCTTGGCTTATGCTAGTCATAGGATTTTTTTATTGTCACTTGCCAGCAGCAAGCAGAGGAAGGGGATACACAGCTGAACCTCCCCACAGGGAGAGGTGGCACTGGGCCGCCTGGTACTATTTACACACGGTTCACACCTAGGGCACGTCCTCATCTCAGTGGGAGCAGTTGCACTTCTCCGCCTCTGCCTCGGCCCCCTCTCCACCTTTGCACGCACAATCCTTGGAGCATTTCTCACACTCTGCAGGGCAGCAGGAGCAGCAACCTGCAGATAAAATCAGGTGCGCCCAGTCTGATGACCTCCCCCCCTACCTGTCCCCATCAAAAAGGAAGGGGGAAACAGGAGGGGTGCTGGGGGCTGCTCATTGTTCCCTTCCTAGTCTCACACCTGGTTTGACTCAGCGTCTATGGTGTGTCAGCTGCATGCTGGGCTGCCACAGGAGAGGGGTACCCAGTAACTAGCCACAGCCCCTCAGATGAGTGCAGGGGAGTCTCCAGGATGGTAGGGTCATGCCCAGGCTAGGGGAGTGCTGGGCCTTAAGGAGAAAGTATCACAGGGTAAATGACCTTGAAAAGAACCTTGAAGAATAAACTTGAAGGAACGGAAATGGTACAGGTATGAGGGGTCCCGGGGATCCATGGGGGGGGGGGCATCCATGCCTCATCTCATACACCATGGAGATAGGGAGCCTTCCTCCCACCTCCTTCTCCCCATATATATTACACTGCTTCTGCAGAGACCTGAGGCAGGTCAGACTGAGGGGACCCACAAAGGCCTGGGGGGCCAAGGGACCCGGACTCCAGATCCAACTCCCAGCCTCTCTAACGGCTTTCCCCGGCACTGGAGGTTTTGGGGGGAGGGGCTGGACCAGGGAAACAGTTGTCGTCTCAGCTGCCCATTTGAATCATCTGGGAATTTACAAAACATCTTGCTGCAGGCCTCCTGGATCATCCCTGGGGGTGGGCCAGGGCGATCGTGTGTTAAGGCCACCGCAAGTGGTTCAGTCCCAGAGTCAGAAGCGCCTTAACAGGGGGCCTCGGGGTCTCTCCATATTGCGGTGGACAGACTGAGGGGGCGGGGCGGGCAGAGGGGCAGGGGCGGAGCGGGTCCCCACACTCACTCTTCTTGCAGGAGGTGCATTTGCATCCCTCGCACTTGCAGGAGCCAGCGCAGGTGCAGGAACCACCTAGAGAGGGAGATGCCACAGGAAGAGATCTTGTGGTGAAACTCTGGGTGGGGCCAGGCCTAAAAGGAGGAGGTGGGGTGCTAGTCTCTGTTCTTTGGGGTATAGCCATGCCCACCCTTCACGAGGTTCAAAATGGGAAATAGGGATCCCTTCCCCCAAATGTCCTTGAGCAAAGATGTCGGGAATGGGGTTCTTTGCAAGTAAGGAGGCGCGCTGTGCCGCAGGATGGGGGCAGGGGCTCACCAGTAGGGCAGGTGCAGGTCTCAGGGTCCATGTCAGCGGAGATGCGGCTGGAGGAGGTGACTTGGCGAACTGGCTTCTCTCGGCAACTGGACGCCCTGGCTGCAGCAGGTGGCGAGGCTTTTATAGCCCCAGGCGGGGAGCGCACGCTCAGCCCGCTGGGTGCAAGGCGCCCCCTCTCTCCATCTGGGCGCACAGACCCAGGCGGAGGCGCGCATTGCGGCAGCGGTCCCTCCCCTCCCCCGCCGTGCTCCCTGACTCCCCGCCCTGCGCGCAGCCACTCTGTGCGCAGGGGAGGACTCTGCCCGCGCTGGTGCTCGCCGGTCGCCCTGTGCTCAGCTGAAAACAGCTTTGAGATTGAGGCTTCAGAGCTGGGAGAGCAATCTCCTCCCATGCCCACCGCGGTGGGTAATGTTATGTGTCAACGTCTCTGGGCTAAGGGATGCCCAGATAGTCAGTAAAACGTGATTTCTGAGTGGGTCTGTGAAGATATTTCCAGGGGAGATTAGCATTTGGATTGCTGGGCTGAGTAAAGATTGCCCTTCCCAGTGTGGGTGGGCCTCATCCAATCTGTTTGAGGGCCCGAATAGAACAAAAGGAGGGAGGGAGATTTACTCTCTGCCTGAGCTGAGACATTCATCTTCTCCTGCTTGGAGACACTCACTGGTGCTTCTGCTTCTTAGGTTTCAAAACTCCGACCGAATGACACCACCTGCTTTCCTGGTTTTCCAGCTTGTGGATGGTAGATTATGGGACTTCTCGGACTCCATAATCGTGTGAGCCAGTTCCTATAAAAAATATATAATAGATGTGCTTATTATGCCTGTAATATACATCTCATATCAAGATCTCTATATATAGCGGTTTTATTTTTCTGGACAACCCTGACTAATACACCTTCCACACCCAAGGGCGACCACGATTTTGAGGGGTCCGAAAACCACAACATCTTTCTGCAATACCTCCCCGCATTCTGCGGGTGGCCGGGGCCCCTCATCCTTCAGTTCTTAGCTTCCATGATCTCTGAAGAGCATTCCATACAGGCGTATTGCTCCAGAGGGTCCCCCTTGTCCCCACCTTTATTCTACTCTGACCTCTCGTTACTTCTCACAACCTTAAATTATTTTGTCTATGTTCCCTCTGCCTGTGATTCTCCTCCCAGATATCCACACAGCTCGCTCCCTTCTTTCTTTGCGTCTAAGTCTTTGCTCAAATCTGTCTCTGTGAAGCACACCGTGATCACCTATCTACAACTGCGACCCACCTCAAATTCCCAGGACCCCTGATCCCCATACCTTGCTCTAGCTCTCTTTTTTCCATAACGTTTAACACCTTCTGACAAACTAAATAATTTACTTATTTGTAAAGCTTATATGCTGTCTTTCCTGTTAGAGTTTAAGCACCACGATCCTATAAGGGATCATTCCTTCTGTTCACTGATACATCTGAAGCACCTAGCACAGTGTCCTGTACACGGGAGACATTCAGAACCCATTTATTGAATGACTGAATGAACGAATGAATGGCTCCCAAGTCAAGTTGACTGGGTTCACAGACTGATACTGCCACATACTAGTTAATGTGGCAAGTCGTTAGCAACTTGCTTAATATTTCTGTGCCTCGGGTTGAAGTTTCCTGTTTATTAATCCTAAACGGGAATAATAGTAGTTCCTACCTTATAGGTTTGCTAGGAACTTAAATGGCATGGCACTTGGAAAGCTGTCAGAGCAGGGCCCTGACCATTTTGGCTCTTACCATTTACAAGTAAGTCTGGGACTGGGGAAGTCAGGCAAGGACTGTGCAGAAAGCCTACAGCTCCTACCTGACCCCCGGCTCCATTGTCGGGCTCAGCTGTGCTCCTCCTGAACTGCAGCTGCCTCAGACTGACAGGACTGCAAGTGACAGCTTGGACCAGCTGAGTCATGGCCATCAGCCCTCGCCCTGGGCCCTGCATTCAACCCCAGTGCATTCTGAGAGAAGGGAGTTCATGGATACTTTTTTCTTTTCATTTGGATTAAGGCCAGAAGGTGGGACCAGGTAGGCTGAGGGGCAGAGATCACTCAGGGTCACACCAATGGCTGGACAGGAAATTCCAAGATGGTCTCAGAAAAAAGTAAGGGGTCCAGCCAATCTCACCCTGGTGGAAACTGGTCTAGTATTGTGCTGGCTGGAAAATTACTGCTTGCTTATCGTCCATGGGAACATAACATTCTAACAATAAGCTTTCTGCTTCTGTACCCCTGCTTGCACACCCTGTTGTAGCCGCCAGCCCCAGAAAGACACACGGACCACCAGAAATCAGTGAGTTATAGGAAGCACACTCTTTATTCAGCCAGCTGGGTCTGCCAGGGTTATGCAGACCCCAAATTAAGCAGCCCCGAAATGTAGAGGTACAGGGTTTTTAAGCCCTAAATCCCATTCCTCATTCTGTCTTAAACACAAAGGTCTATTTTTCTCCTAGTCACTACTTGTCAACCCACAGGTCGGTTGTGCAAGCCGGGGTACAGAAGCAGAAAGCTTATTGTTAGAATGTTATGTTCCAATGGGTGATAACCTATGTTCCTATGGGCAATAGCTAAGCAGTAATTTTCCAGCCAGCACAACCCGACCTGTGGGTTGACAGGTAGTGAATAGGAGAAAAATAGACCTTTGTGTTTAAGACAGAATGAGGAATGGGATTTAGGGCTTAAAAACCCTGTATCTCTACATCTCGGGGCTGCTTAATTTGGGGTCTGCGTACCTCTGGCAGATCCAGCTGGCTGAATAAAGAGTGTGTTTCCTATAACACTGATTTCTGGTGGTCCGTGTGTCTTTGGGGGGCTGGCGGCTACAACAGTATACAATTAAGATTGCTACAATGCCCTCAAACGGTTTCCCAATTTACCATCCCGGGACTGAACAATTGGCCAGGAGTTTAGAAGCTTGGGTACAGCTGTGGACTAAGTTTGCAAATATGCTTATCTGCAAATAAAGTCATTTCTTGAAGAGATCTGGATTTACTTGTAGAATGAATGTCGAATGAATAATTCTGTCCACAAAGGCAGCTGCATTGGAGAAGGGACGCTGGTCTAGGAGCCCATGATTTCTAGTTCCAGCTCTTTCTCTAGTTTTGCAAACTCAAGGAAATCTCTTCCCCAGTTCGTGCCCCAGTTTTTTTTTTCCGCATGGGTGAATACTGCTGGTGGCTAGTATGGATAAGGTCTACGGGCGTGTGAGATGCTTACTATGCTCGAGGCACCATACTGAGCACCATCTAGAGCTAAACATTCCGCATGTTATCTCATTGACTCCTTCCCAAAATCCTTGTGGGAGGCAGTGTTAACCCATTTTGTGGATGAGGAAACTGAAGCTCAGTGATTTGCACAGGAGACAGAGCCGTTTAATAAAAAATCAGCGCATAGTAAGATAAATATTGCTGGGAGAATGTGTAGAGTGGAAGAACTTCTGCCTTTTTACAGAAGCCAGTCTCCCCTTTCTCTCTTTTCCTCATTAGCCCCTCACTCTCACCCCCAGGGCCAGGAGGGGCAGCATCTCCTTCTAGGAATGACCTTGGGGCAGCTTGACTTAGATCAAAGTTCTCTGTCCCATCTCACCTTACTTCTTCCGTGGTTCTCAACTCTGGGCGATTTTGTCCCTTGGGGGAGATTTGGCAATGTCTGGAAACATTTTTGTTGTCACAACTGGGGGTGGGGGTGGGGGTTGATGCCTCTGGCACCTAACGGGTACAAGTCAAAGATGCCGTCAAACATCCTGCAATGCACAGGATAGCTTCCCAAAGCAAAGGATTATCTGCCCCAAATGTCAAAAGTGCTATGATGTAAGAAAGGTCCAAACCTGTAGAGAATTTTTACAAAAATTTGTTTGAGCCAAAATAGAGAATACTCCCGGAAGCAAGTTCTCAACAGATTGAGATAAATGCTTCAGAAAATAAGTTTGCTGTTTCGTTTATGCATTTGAGATTAAGGAGGGAATTTAAGGAAGATTACAGGCAGGTGGGAGAAAGCAAAGTGCAGATCAGATTACAAAATTGTAAGATTAGGTGCTCTCTTGAGAGTGGTCATGCTCTAGAGGAGGGGTCTGAAAGGGAGGTATTTCAAAGGTATGTTAACCTGGATGCACAGAAAGGATGGGCAGAACTCGCTTAAGGCAAAGATTAACCTTTTGCTAAAGAAGTTACAGACTTGGGGCAGGACCACCCTCCATGCTCTGCCCAGTTAGGAATTTATGATCAGATCATCAGTATCCTGTGTGCTTACTCTCCATAGAACCCCCTTTTTCTAACACGGTGCTGAGGTTGAGAAACTCCGCTTTATCCATGATGATTTTTACCAACTCACACACGTAGGGGAAGAGAACCAGGAGAATCAGAAAACCTGCTTTCCAACCTCTGCCTTATCACCAGCGTGAATCTTCGGACATCTGGTTCATCCTCTGTCAAATGTGGGTAGACAGGGCTGGCCCTATCGCCTTCACAAAGGTGTTTGAGGGCTGGAGTATGAGAAAGCAAGTGAGAGCACTTGCTAGGGAAGGTGGACAGTGAGGCTGGGCATGGAGGAGGAGGAAGCTGCCATCTAGCCAATGTCTATTGTAGTCACATGGCACAAATTTTCCAAGACAATTTCAATTTCAAGTATTCCATTCTCTCCTTATCTTCAAAGGTAAATCAGGCAATTCAGGTCATGGGTGCCTGAGATTCAAAAACACCGGGCCCTCGCTCCCTTCCGCCTCTTCTTCATTCTTTGTTTATTGTAGAAAAACTTTAAAGTACATATATCATCCTTTTAAATATAAAAATAGAAGCCTTAAGTACACACCGATTTATAAATGACTTCCCTCAGTATTTATCAGTAGATTATAAACATCTGTCCCTGAAATTAGTTTCATTTGTACAATTTTATTTTAGTAGATTCATTCTGCAATTTATTTAAAAAGTTCCTTGCTTTGAGACATTTTATTGTTCCCAAATCTTCACTATTATAATCCATGTTGTGATATACATCTTAGTAGCTTTTGTGTGTTTAGCAGTCACGATTTTTTCCTTAGAATACAACATTCTTGAAAGTAGAATTTTTGGCTCAAAGTATGCAATTTTCTCTTTCAAACAATATTTATTTCAATAAATGTTATTTCAGTAAATTATGATTTGAACACAACCACTGTTAACATTTTAGTGTATTTCACCTTCATGTTTGTTTAAGATTTTACCGTAATCATTTCCCGTGTTTCTGCATTTTTTAATGGCTGTGTCATATCCTGTTATAAGCATGGACCACAGCTTACTCAGTTTCATAGATTCAGACTTGATGTTATTTCCAGTAATGGTACCGCAGCGAACCTTCCTGTGAATGAATGAGGCTCCCCCGCCCCCGAATTTGTGGTGAATTCCTTAGATTAGAAGTGAAACCACTGTGTCAAATGGGAAGAACTTTTTTCTGGTTCTTCAATGTACATTGCGAAATTATTTTAAAAGCCTTATGCCCTGTGAATCTGGATGATTTACCCGTTGTTAAGGCCTTTTACACCTATAGCCTAATGAACCCTTGGAAAGCTCGTCCTGATTTATCCTCCCAGCACCGTGTCTTACGGTTCTAGACTCTTTCTGGGATGTCTGGGCCCCAAACCCAGCCAGACTGAGGCGGGAGCAACCCCCACAACCCTAAGCGCAATTCCTCAGGGCTCAGTACGGCCGGCTATCGCAGCCGTCTCTGGGACTGGAGCGCACCCTGCAGTCCACACGAGGAACTTCCTTCCCTGTCCAGTGATCTGAGCTCCATTTCTTCCCCCACGAAGCCCTGTGGTCTCCATCCAAGTTGGAGTATGTCCTGAGCAGGTGCAGATCTGCAACAGTCTCTCAGAGGGCTCCATTGTCCCTTAGGCAACACAGGAACACAATCCATGATGTGTCAGCCTCCTGACACAGTATTTTCCTGCTCTAGGCAGCCCTGCCTAGAGAACGCTCTTCTTTTTCTTGACCTAAAATCTGTTTTCGTGGTGTTTCTTTGCACCGCTTAAGTTTTACCCCATTCACAACTGTATGTGACCGGTTGTGTGTGTAACCAGTCCGCTCACTCTTCACTTCAGGTTTTTCCCCAATTTCTCTTCCCTTGTGGTCTTCAAGCTTCTCTCCCAGCTAGTCCTGCCTAGTGCAGGTCTTCTCTGAGTCTCAGTTTCCTTGCCTACAGAAGGGAGATAGTAATCCCTATCCTGCAGGGTTGTTGTGAAGATTAAAAATAGTACCAACAAAAAACCTAGCCCAGACTTTGACTCAAGATGGAAGGCTGAGCACATGCATTTATCTCTCTTTTTTCCTGAAAATCTATCAAAATAACTAAATAAAATAAAATAAAATAAAAGACAAGGAGAGAAAAAGAAAAACTAATAAAAGAGCTGAGAATTGGTGTGTGTGTGGAGAACAGACTGCTTTATGATGTGACTACTGCCAGACACTTGTGTTAGATCCAGTCAGATCTGGGGCAGAACAGAGATTGCTTCCGTAAATCCCCCAGAGACTGTCCCACTGATCTCCCCGCTATGCCCCAGGTGTGCTGGTTCCTGCAACAGGCCCTTCCCCGGGCAAGATGTAAGACTTTCCTTCCTCGTCTGGGGTGAATCCCGCCCTGGTACTCCTATCCACTCTCTCCTGTCCTATATAATCCTTTAGCACCTGCCATGCAGTGCAAAGGATATCTACCCCCTCATGCTCCCCCCACCATGAGCCACGTGTGTAAGTTCCCTTAATAAACTCTTAATGTAGTGATGGAGTTGTCAGCCTCTTTCTTCGGTCTCTCAGCCCTGAGAAATTTTATATAACAATGTGAGAGGGGACGACTTGAACAGCACATCGATGGATCAGAGTTCGACATTTTTCTGGAATACTAGAATGGGTCAAATCACATTTATGGGTAAATGAGAGCAGAGAAAACCACAGCTCAGATCAAGAAGTAGAGAGGAGTCTGCGGTGGAGGATCTGAAGGAGCCGCAGAAATCAGGATGGTGACTAATGGAAGACTTGGTTGTAGAGCTGCCGCGTGATCATCGATTTTGCCCCCTCCACTGCCACTCGTACAGCTCCATCATTTCCTCCTAGGCCGAGACTGCAAGATCGCAAGATATTCTCCAAAGCAATGGAATAACCAGTCAAGGAGGGTCCAGGGTTCCCAGGGGAGGGTCAGAGGAGGGCCCTTCATGGGCCAGTTCCTCGCCTGGGCATACTAAACACAAGTCAACAAGCCCTACTTCCACCCACAGAACCTACTTGAACTATTTCTACAAAGAAGTAGAAATAGTTCAAGAAAGAGAAAACTTAACAATGAAAATACAAATAAAAACCTTTAACTCATTAGATTCAGGCAATTACTCCATTCGAATAAAAACGGGGTATTATGATAAAAAACGGGGTATTATGATAAAAAAAATTCAGAGAAGTTTGATGAATTTTTGAAAGATCTATAAAATGATGGCAAAAAGAATGAGAAATTTCTCAAAAGCTTCCAATGAGAAATAAAGGGACAGTCATGTTAGTGTTTGTAGCAGCAACACTGAATATTATAACACAATGCAGTGATGCCTTCAAAAGTATTATGAGAAAATGATATTGAACTTGAAATTTAATATCCAGCCAAACTGTCTATCAGGCATAAGAGAAAAATAAACCTGTTTTCTGACATTTAGGGACTCCAAAATTTCCCCTTAATTCATCCCTATTGTAAAAAATTGCTTGAGAATATACTCCGGCAAGATGAAAAGGAAGTCAGGATAGAGGATGATGGGGGATCCAGGAAGCAATGGATCTAACCCAGGAGAGCAATGGAAAGAGATTTCCAGAATGACAGTTGTACAAATGATCAGGGAAGAAGACATGAATATTAGATCTTTTAACAAACAGCAAGGGAGAAAGGCAATTAGAAATATCAGGAAAAAACAAAAGCCCTGAAAGAAAATGATAGTCCAGCTATGAAGCAAACTAAAATATGTTCTGATTCTGAGCGGTCTCTGAAGAGTATCCTTACTCTTCAAGTTTCTCTCCTTCAAATATTCCAATTTTAGTGATACGGAAGTTACATATCCTTTTTTTGGTGGATCCATTCAAACTTAGTTCTCTAGTAAATAATATTTATATAATCGTAATATTGTAAAAACTTGTTTTTTTTTTTTTAAATTTCAAATGTCATAATCTACAGACAGAGCATGGAAGACATCATCACAGTTACACAATATATCAGTTAGATTGCTTTCAGCTGCACAGTGGCTTACAAAAATAGGGGTTTATTTTCCTCCTGTTCCAATGAAGCTGGAAGTGGTCAGCCCAGGGCTGAAGCAATGCTGAAGGAGGCCACTAAGACCACCTAATTTTCTCCATCTGTTTTCACTGTTCTGTTTGTACATTAGGTAAGTGCATCTACTGACAAATAACTAATCTTTTAAAATCAAGAATTCCTCCAGACAACCCACCCTTCTGCAGGTCTATTGCAGGGATTAAATGAGAGTCTGTTTGTAAAATGCTCAGCACAGTAGGTCGCAGCCCTTCCCATGAGACTTCTTTGGACTCGTGCTGGTGCGGTGTCAGCTATCCAGAGGAAGTGACGAAGACCTTGGTTTCTCTTTACATTGACTTCTGTGAAATGCAAAAACTTCAACGAGCAGCACCCATTTCTCCCGGTCCATGTCTGCCCCAAACCCCATCCTAAAGGTTGGCCTAAACAACCAAACCAGAGTAGCTAATGCCTGCAGTGTCTTGGCCCTGAGGATTTTCTTTAGATTCGCACAGAACTCCTAGCTGTTCATGGCTGATTCAATGCTAACATCCCTTTAAAAAGCATCGTTAAGACAAGGAAGAATTCTGGACCAACGCTTTGCCCAGAGAGCCTGGCAGAGATTGGGTTACCC
>NW_024349224.1:7811920-7812726 GCF_902729225.1 Pteropus medius | reverse complement strand
GGCGGATGGACAGTGGCAGATCAGAAACCAAAATCCAGACGCGTGACCGTAGGCCAGTGCTCTCTCTCCTTCACCACCGGGCAGGCTGGAACCATTCCTCAGTCCCACCCCCACTCCAGACCCCTAAAACACCGTGGATGCCCTTATCCTCAGGTGGGCAGCAGCCCCGGGGAGCCCGGCTTTCATTTTAGATCCCTCCCAGATGAGAAAAAGGCATCCAGATCCCCCTCCGTCCCACCATGGCTGGAGGGTTGAGAATGGAGGGAACAGACCTTCCCAGCTCCTGCCCAGCGGTGTCCCTGGTCTCCATACTCACTTTTTCGACATGTTTTACAGTTGCAAGTTGTGCATTTGCAGTCGTCTCCACAGATGCAGATTCCTCCTAGAAGGGAGGACAGAGTCACAAACGTGAGGACCGAGATGGAGCGGGGACCACAAGGTGTGCTGCAGACTGTCACCGTGGCAGGGGTTCTGAACTGTCTCTGGGTGGTGGCTGGACAAGAGGGTGAAGATGCTGCCCAGCATCACCCCAAGTGGCGAGGACTATCCAGTGGTTCCCAGTCACAGTCCGCGCACAGAAACCGGGATGGCTACCTCAGCGCCCCCAGGATCCCCGATAAAACGTGGATTCCCGAGAATTCACCAGGCTTTGAGATGCTCTGATCTGGGTGTGGGTGTGGAAAGGGCATCAGTATTTTTCAAAAACAGCTCAGATGATTGTGATGCACAATCAGGTTTGAAAACCACTAGACTAGGCCAACTCCGCTGAGCCCAAGGTCCCCCAGCGGCTGTCAAAGCCTTTGGTA
>NW_024349224.1:7728871-7811029 GCF_902729225.1 Pteropus medius | reverse complement strand
CGACTGGAGAAGGGAGGCTGAGTGAGCAGCCACCAGAGGCTGCACTTTTATACCTGTGTAGGTATAGGTGTAGGCTGACCCCACCTCTCCCTGGGGCCAGACGCCTTGCACACGGCCCAGACAGACACTGTGGGCTGGGGTTTGGGGTGTGCAGGCAGAAGGAGGGCAGAGGAGAGTGAGAGCAGTAGTCGTTGAGGTGGCTTTTCATTAGAAGGGACACAGGTGGCTGCACCCACCCCGCCCCCACTCTGCCCACATGCCGAGGCGTCAGGTAGCCAGGCTCAGGTTCATTGCCACTTGCAGTGCTCAGGTTGGCAGCGACATCAATCTAGTCTCCCCGTCCCGTGCATTCTATTATCTGCATTTCTGTTCCCTCCATCACACGGGCTGCTCCCACCCTGGCTCAGGGCCTCAGTCTGTCTCTCCTGACTGTAAAAGCCTTTACCATGGGCAGAAGCGGGCTCAAACCTAGGGCCTGGGCTTTAGAAGGCCCCACTCAGGGCCTCTTCTGGACGTGACTCCCAGGCCCTGTGGCTGAGAAGGCCAAAATTCAGGGGCATGTGCCCACCTAGAGCCTGAAACCTCTCCTTCTAGACCACTCATGGAGCACCCAGGATTCGGGAATTTTCTGTCATCCCAAGCCCACTTGCTTTAGAGGGTTTGCTTATTCCTCCTCCCCAGGATCCCAAGGGCAGATATACTGTCAACTTGTGTCCCTCTAGACCTGAGGCTGGGTGGCTGGGATGCTAACAGAGTTTTGAATGTGTGGGCTGGTACCTGTGTGTGTGAGGCCTCTTGCAGTGAGGGAGGGAGCTAGGGGTGGGAGGGGAAGGGGGGTTGGCCACAGATCGGGGTTTGGGGCAACTGGGCAGATCTTCTGGTATTTCCGTGTTTTAACATGAGGATCTGAGAATCATGCATTCGAATCTGGCTCTCCAGGTTGTCGAGGTAGAAAGATATATTTTATTTCCTTGTTCGTTTGATTTATAATTTTTAAATATTTTAGCCAGGCAGTAGATGCACCCCATTCTTGCTCTGCCCTCCTAAACATTAGGAGGGGCCTGGAACTAGCTTCCTATCATATCAACTCTCCCCTTCATTCTCTGCTCTGCCCCAGAGATATATCACTAAAAACAGCATTGGCTGTTTCTCCCCCATTCAAAATCTTCAGTGGCCTCCATATCTGTTAAATGAAGCGCAAACATCTTAACCTTGCATTTGGAGTTTAATTGACCTTTCCAAGCTCATTGCCCGCTACTCCCTTCGACCTGCTCCACCAGAACCTAAGGTCTGCAGGGTCCCCCCGTACTTGCCTTGAACTTTCCTGCCTGCAGGCCTTTGCTCCTGTCTGGTGTTCATACTCTCCCTGTCATCCTGGATCCAAATAAATCCTCCCCACTCACCGAGGCATGAACTCAAATGCCATTTCTGGGTGGTAGAAGCAAGAGAGAACTTGGGGGAGATATAACCATCCCCCAATCTCCCCCATTCTTTGATATAAGCAGCTGACTACTTTTCAGGGCGCTCCAGATGATGCAGCTTCAAGTTTCTCCCACCAGCTGAGATCCTCACCCACTCTTCACCTAGAAATTCTGGAGCTGCTGCTGATTATACTTCCTCTAGGAAGCTGACTCGCATCTTTCCCTCTCTCGACCAGAAGAAATCTCTCTCTTTGTGGCCCCTCAGTGATGTGTTTGCATATTTCTCATGACATTTCTATTCTGCTCTGAATGATTACTTGTGTTCATGGCTCTCATGCCCTTCACCCCAATCTGGGAGCTCTCAGGAGCAAGACCTGTGTCTGAAGATTCTCTAGACACAATGTTCTGCACAACATTTAGTGGGTGTTGAGTGAATGAATGAATGAGTCAATCGGTCAATGAGATGCACAGCTGAATGACTGAAGACATGAATGAGAGTGAGCGTGCATATGAGTGAACAAGTGAGTGAGTGTACGAATGATGAGTGAACGGACAAATGCATGCAGCTCCTGCACGTGGGTACTGAGGACTTCTGCTGGAAAATGCTGTCGCCGTTCAGAAAGGCAAAAAATAAAAACTAAAAAATGGGGCCTGGTCATAAGCAGTGGAATAATTCCTCCCAGCTTGTAGGTTAGTGAGGTCTCCATCACTCATCCATAAGGACCACTGGTGCTTCAGGCTGATCCATGGAACCATAGCTTTGAGATGAGAACTTCTAGTGGGGAGTTATCTGCAGGGCACTGAGGGTTGGTAGGAGCAATATTGCAGGGATCCAAAAATAGTCCCTGCCGGAAAGGAATTCACAGCTTAGTAGGGGATCCAGGCACATCTGTTCATTCAACAACTTTCACAGGCCAGCACTGCGCTGGGCACTGGGGAGCCAAATGTCAGTAAAACCAGAGCTTATGGTTCAGACTGTCAGGAGGACAGCTCAGCCCAGGAAACGCATGACTGGGCAGGGCTGCTCTCAGAGTCCAGAGGCTGAAGCCCTCTTCCCGGGCCTGCATTCCCAGCCAAGTGCCAGCCCATGTCATGGCAGGATCGGCTTCCTCCTATGGCTTGGGTACGCCCTCTCACAGGTAATAATGCCTCAAGGTCTGGCTCAACCGAGTGAGCCTAGAGAGTGATCAGGCTTTTCCTTTACCCTTATCTAAGCCACCTCTTCTCTCTCCTCACTACCTGTGAAGAACCTTCCTCAATACCTGTCCAGGAATTGTTTCTTCCTTGAACGACGAATGCTGTGATGTTGCTTGATGCCCCAACTGAATAAATAATAACAAAACCAATTCTCCAGCATGAAGATATTTCCCAGTTTCTGGGCCGTGCGTGTCGAAACGACCATGCACACAGCATGAGACAGTGAAGCCCACGCTGAGCTGTGCCCGGCCTGTCCAGTTCCTCTTACACAGTCCTTCCCCACATCTACAGGCCCCTTTTGCACTTTGTCCACCTTCTAGATCTCAGCTCCTGATCTCTGCATGGCAGCAGGAAAACAAGAACACGCACGCCACCCTAAGAACATCCAATGGCTGGTGGGCACAGCTTAAATCCACACGCAGAAAATAAATATTTCTTCAGAGGCAAGATCCTTAGCCTTCTCGAGGGATTCAAGGAGCCCTTTGAAAATCTGATGAAAGCTCCGAACTCTCTACCCAGAAAAAAATGCACAGATAGACAACACTTTCCCACAAGTGCAAGGATTTCGTGGATGTCCTGGATCCCATTGGTGGCCCTTGCCCTCCAGGGTCCTGAGTTAAGAACTCTCCTGCAAAGAAGCAGTCCTGCCTGCGACATCTCTAGCATCACACAGCAGCGGTAGCTCTTTTGAGCCACTGAGTCCTAAATAGCTCCTTCTCCAGACAGAGCCTCTACTTTATGCATAAGTGGTTTTCTCAGAACAATGAAACAGGTTGTTCCAAAGAAGCAGCTAATGCTCCACCTCTTACAAAACACACAATGAAAGGGTTTTCATCTTCTCCCCTTCCCATAAAAGCTAAACACATGCTCTTCCTCTGCCCAGAAGTTTCTGCCAGAAAGAAGTTTCTAGGACTCATGGCCTAGGAATGGAGGTTCGGCCACGTTATGATGGCAGAGAAAGGGCCCATGCCATGACTCCATGCCCTGGTCCATACTTTGCTCTTGGGGTCGTCATCCTGCCCCATCATCCTTTCCCTTGGGACCATCTGGACATATGTGGCTCCCCAGGAGCAACCTGGAGCCAGTGGTTTTATTACGCTGGTTTCTAAACTGATCTCTCTCTCTAGACTACGGAGTTCTCAAGAACAGAGGCTGTGCTTATTAATCTCAGCATCCCCACAGCCAGGCACACTGAGTGCGGCCACATAGTGGGTGCTCAATAAATATTCATGGGTTGGTGATGAATAAGTGGCTTGATTAACAGAGTTACATCTATACTGTGTTCTGTGGCTCTCCTTGAAGAGATTTAGAGGACCTTGTCGCTCACCAAGGATAGTCAAGAACTTCAGATCTGGAGTCACGCTGCCTGGGTTCTAATTGTTTGCTGCATGATTTGGGGCAAGTTGTTGGGCTTCTCTGGGACTCAGTTTACTCATCTGCAAAGTCAAGCTAATGGACATGATAATCCTGTGGCTCTGTTGTTGCAAGGATTAAATGAGAGAATGCATTATATTAAGCCCTTATTTCAGAATCTGGTACATTATTATTTATTATTATTATTATTATTACTATTAATATTATTACCATTACCCGTGCCTATTATGATTTGGCAGATCTGTTCAGGCACCCACCCATTTGTATGTTTCAGGCTCATAAACTATTCTTCAGCCAGTCCTGGGGGCCTGAGCAGGATGCATTCATCAGCAGTGAGTGGTATAAAGAATTCTAGTCTCCGGGTTCTCTGCTTTTGAGTTCAGCCTAATTCTTTTGGGGTCCCAGGCTCTGAGTGCCATAGGGCCTTGTCCTTTCTGAGTCCCTTGCTATAGTTTTCATCTGTTTGGAGGCAAAGCTGACCTTCCAGCTACAGAGCCCTCTTATAGGGTATTTCTGACTTCATCTGTAGGAGTAGGCATGAGACGTGGGTGGACATATCAGATCAGATGGGGGCCTTAAGGGGTGCCAATTTGAATCCTGGACAATCAGCACTGGGGGAACCCTGAGATGTCATGAGCTAGCTTCTTCTTGTCCCAAGAAATAGGGGCCCAGAGAGACAGGGTCAATCCCTGGTCACTAAGCTTAGGTTGGTGGCAGGTGGATTTGAACCTGGCTCCTCAATTCACTGCTGGCACCCACATGGTAGGTCTAAGGTACCCATGACAGAACTGTTCAGCAGTTTGGAGCTTTGTGGCCTCCTAGACTGTTTATTAACTAATTTTATTATTAAAAAGTTCAAACATACTAAAAAGTACAAAGAAGAGTATTACAAGCACCAGAAGAGTATTATCTATCCCCCGAAATGAATAGATGTCAACACTGTCATATGTGCTTCAACTCTTTCATTTATAAGAAATAAAAAATTAACAGGCTCACGGCTTTAAACAGTGTCTATGCGTTGGGGACTCCCAATTTACGTCTCTAGCCAGTCGTCTCTTTTGAACTCCAGACCCATAGTTCCGGCTGCTACTTTGCTTTCCACGTGGGTGTCATACAGCATCTCAAACATGACATATCCCCAACTGAGCGCCCGCTTCCACCTCACCTCCCTCCAGACCGCCCCACAGTCATGTCTGCCTCCACCTCTGCCACTGGTTTGGGCCACGACCATCTCCCACGAAGATTCAGCACTAATTCCTGAGTGGCCTCCTTGTGTCTGCCCTTGCCCTTGACCCATAAACCACATTTTCTCTAATATAAAAATGCTGCAAGGAATATCCCCGTTCACGTCATTTACATGAGTGTGCAAGACTCACTCACCCCTAGAAAAAGGATAGGTCGTAGGGGAGCAATTGCTCTCCAAAGATCCTGTACAAATTTACATTTCTCTAGCAATTTCTGAGTCCCCATTTCCCTACCTCCTCTTCCAATACTTTCTGTATTCAGACTTTGAAATGTTTGTCCATCCGATAAGTGTGAAGAAATAGTATTTGACAGGTATAATTTGCATGTCCCTCTCTCCCATCATCCATTAATATCCAAAGCATGAGCCATGATCTAGCCGTGCTCACATTGACAGTATTTCATCAGCCTTTCACACTCTAGCAAGAGAGAGCATAGTGAAGATCATGAGCTAAAGTCCTTCGCATGTGGTTCCAATTCTGACTGCTCCATCTGCTTGCTGTACCACTTCAGAAAGCTCCCTTATTTGTTAATCGCAACCATGGGGATAACTGAGTCCGCTCAGACATTTAACACACAAGTGCTTAAGGAATGGTAGGTATTATCAAGATTTCGTATTTATAGTGAAGTGATAGGTTTATAGACAGCTTGTTATGGAGTCAGATATGCCTGGAGTTCAGCCTCAGTACTTTGGCAAGGCACGTCACCTCTCCAAACATTAGTTTGTCATCTTTATAAGGGAGATGATCAAGAGCGGAAAGCGCAAGACAGGAGATACTCGGGTAGAAAGCTCAAAGAAGTGGGAAGCCATGAAGAACATAAAAAATATACATCTTATTGTCACAAATCTGTCCACGGCCTGGCCTGGAAAGCGTGTCGCAGAGGGGTGAACACCTGCCCAGGGTCCCACGCCCTGGCAGGTTGGGCTTTGAGGTGGCACACTGATTAAGAGGAGCAAGGGCTGCACCCCATACCCCCATGTACTATTTACTCCTCCCCCGCTGGGCTACAGAGATGCTCCCCTCTTTTTGATCTGAGTTCTGATGGCTGTGCTGAGGGACTTTTAAAGATCTTATCAACGAGAAGAGACTGTGGATTTTGATAAACTGTAAGGTTCTTCACGTCTTTTAAATGTTTTTTTCTAGAGATTTATTCCATCTGCTAAGGTGACAATGTGTATCTGTGTGTATGTGAGAGAGACAGAGACAGAGACAGAGAGACTGAGAAAGCTGTACACGCCAGCGAGGCTGGGGCTGCTCTTTCTCCAGATAGTCCCCCAACCAAAATATACACACACACAGAATTCTGCTTTTTCTGACCTCCAATTCCGCTCATGGAGCCCTGGTAAAGAACCCCATAGCCGATGTGCAAACGGCCTCCCAAGAGGTGGGTCCCAGAGCTGTGCACTGTGAAAATCAGGCCAAGGCTAGTTAGGAGCCACTTCGCTCTGCCCAGTCACCTGTGTAGTCAGCTGGCTGTGAGACTCTCCAGGGCTTGAGGCTGCTGGTTAATTACATGGCACTCCAGCTCCCCAGCGGTAATTCAGTACCCACTGGGCAAGTGAAACCCTCTGCTTTGCACACTGCCCGGAGGAAGAATGAGTAAGGCCAAAGCCAACAATTACCCACACTCATTGCCCCCAGCGGTGAGTGGCTGGTCCAGGTTGGCTGGCAGCCCAGATTAGGGTTTTGGAGAGGGGGAAGAAGGTGCACGTTCATCCTTTTTCCTGCTTCCTCCATTCTTCTTTTCCTTCTTCTCCTCTTTTTTTTCTCTCCTTCTTTTCTTCCTTTCATTCTTCCTCCTTCCCTCCGTCTTCCCTCCTTCCGTCCTTCCCTCCTTTCCTTCCTTCCCTCCATCTTTCCTTTAATCAATCATTCAGCAAACATTTTTAGAGCTGGCTCTGTGCTAGCTTCAGGTCAGCCCTCCGAACGGGGTAAGTGATCCAGACCCGGGTCTGGGCCTCAGGAGCTCGCTTTCCAGTAGGGATGATAAGCGTGTCCAGAGATATCAGAAAATGAGACAGCAAGCAGGTTTTTGTGAGGGCGCACAAGTGCAGGCGGCATTTGAAGACCCCGAAAGTGACTGCCTTCCTAAATCTTGTGCCCTAGCTGTCTTCCTTGCCTCACTCTAGCCTCGGCCCTTTGGTTGCCTCCCAGTCTGGGTAACCCCTGGCTTCCCGTTGGGCCAAACCGGGGCTTTTCACACTGCGCATGCTCAGAACCCTCAGGGGTTCATGGAGGTGTCTGCAGGGATTGCCGCAGATAGGATGCGACCCATCTCTCCCCAATTTCCCTTATTTAAATGGGGCAGCTCTTCTTTTTGAAATCTGTTTTATCTTATGCATCCCATTCCCCATCCCTCACATAATGATTTTATCTGGGACGTGGGAGGGGAGGCGATGTAGCGAGAACCAGTAGGAAAATCACCGAATACAAGCTCTGCCTTCAAAGGTCGTGGACTTGCGGGGGCGTGGGGGAGCGGTGGTGAGTGGGAACGTGCAGATCTGCGCCCAGAATCCCAGTCGGAACTCTGACCCAATGCTCTGCCTTGTTTTCTCTTCTTTTCTTTAAATTATTATTATTTTTTAAATTCTGAATGATTTCAAAAACAAGCAAGAATAGAAAATTAGATATGGAACTTTCCAGCGTTGTTAAATATTAACATTTATTTCACTTTTTAAAAAACAATCCAGAGTAGAAACCACCTGTGTAAACTTCACATTCTTACACGCCGCCAAACCTAGGAACCAATTTCATGAAGTGTTTACCATGCCCACGCATGTTTTTCTACTTTTACTATGTGTGTATGTGTCTATAAAAATTACGTAGTCTTGTTTTACAGGTTTATAAACCGTGTATAAAATGGCATCAGTCTCTCTGTAGCCTTTTACAATTCGTTTTTTTGGGGGGGAGGAGAGGCTATTGCTCAGCATTTTGAAATTTATGATTTTAATTCTTTATTGTGTTCTACTGTAGAACTATTTCACAGTTTATCCTGTTGATGGGCATTTGGATGTTTCCACTTTTTCACGATTACGAGCAAATGCTGCCCCGAATATCCACATGTACATTTCCTTCTGTGACACGTGCCCCACTTTCTCTAGGGAGTGCACCCGGGAGTGGGATTGCTGGCTTGCTTGAGAAGAACATGCTTCTCCTACTTTGCCAGGCATCCCCAAATTGCTCCCACATGGGCCTCCGGTGCCCAGTGGTCCACAGCCTTGTAACCACTGGTCTTGTCAGGCTCCATTTTTGTAGGTCTGACAGATACAAAGGGGCATGTCTTTGGTGGCGGATTTGCGTTTCCCTACTTATCACTGAGGCTGAGCGTACCGTCATGAGATTTGGGGGCCTCCTGGTCTCCCCCCGTGGTCCAGTATTCTTCCCAACATGCTGCAATCCACAATTGCCTGGTGGGACATAGCACTAATCAATCCCACTTTGGGACCAGTGGGACAAACAGCATGTCTCTGTCTTCCCACATTCCTAGTTCTTAATGAATTCCCTGTTTAAGAGGCTCAAAGTGAACTTGGAAGATGAAGAAGATGAACCCGTGGTATAGTCCCAGGAAGAACACTCGAAGGGCATGGAGAGGGGAGGGGACAGCCCGGAGCTGCATCCCCAGACTTTAAGTCCTCCCCAAGCCAGCACGTAGCCCACTGGGGAATGATCAAGTCAGCGAAATATGTCTTAAGATCCTGTACTTTATCCCCTTTATTTAGAAACCATTCCTTCTAACTGAAATGGATTCATAGGCAAGAGTTCTGGCTTTGCTCTGTAATGCTTCTCTGGAAGACTTGAAGGACAGAAGCAGAACTCCTGGAATTAACATAATTTGAGAATTCCAGAGCTCTAAGGACAATAATGGGGTCCAAACCTTCTCTCAGCCCCAACCCCAATTACAGATCGGGAGCCCGCAGCTGAGAGGGGAAGTGCCCTGCTGGTCATCCCACCCCCAGGGCGGATCAGCTGGGTGAGGTGAGGAGTCCAGGAGGAAAACTTCCCAGGCCCTTCGAAACCTCCTAGATAACTGTAGAGTGTGGCCACTCGCAGAACCACCTGCTCCGATTCAACAACTTCTGTGCCCCGCATGGTGCCACATGCCTCACCCAGGCGTACAAAGGAGAAGGTTTTATGGTATAATTGGGATGCTGAGACACCCAGAGAAGAAACCAGTCGCAAGCATCACAGAACGCGCACGCAGATGGTGAAACGAGCGAGGGTGCCATGTACGCGCCCCTCCTCTCGCTCACCCTCCGCCCCTCCCCCCTCACTCTCCGCCCCGCCCTCTCCGCCCCTTCTTCTCCTTCTGTCCTCCTTCCTCTTCCTCGCTCCTCCTCCTTTTCTCTCAGGGCAACTGAGTCCTCTAAAATCCGTCACTGGCATCACTTGCTCACGGGTCCACTCCCTTGCCCTGGGCCTCAGTTTCCCCCAAACAACAAGGAGGTGTCCATAGGTAGATGACAGGGCTCTCCTAGCTCTGTTCTGGATGCTGGTTAAAGACGGTTGTTTGGAAATGTCTATTTCTAAGTTTTCTGGAGGGGTGACCCCTTAGCCAATGTCCCCCCAAAGCAGTTTGTATCTAAAGTATTGGAATCGAAGCCACTTTTTCTAAAAACTTCACGAATTGTTAATTGTCTGCAGGCAGTTTTTGGCCGTGCTTGTCTCCCAAAGATATGAGCGTGAACTCGGCAGCTCGGGTCCTGCAACTCCCACAGGTGCTGTCCCAGTGATGGGCTCGCCAGGTTTCCAAGCTTCATTTCTTCCAGATCTGAAATCCTGGGGGTATGAGGACTTCTGTTTGAACAGCTCCCTCAGGTAGAGGGACCAGGGCTCAAACCACAAAGCACTTCTCCATCTGTCAGGGATTTGATTAGTAACTCTGAACCATAGCACACTAGTGTTTTAATCTGTCTATTTCTCTGGTATAAATGCATAATTCTCTGCAAATAATCAGATCATCTCCACTTAATGTTAGGGAGAGAAAGCAAAGACAACAGTTTCAGGGTTGTATAGAAGGGAAAGAATTATCCACCGCTGTCATTCCCTGCATTGTAAAAGGATGGATGACAGAGCTTGTTGCCCCCTCAGCGTCTGTGGGGTTACCGACATGATGCTTTTGTGCAACTCAGGTCTGGGGAGCCCAGTGTGAGAACCAGGACAGCCCAGCTGGGCATGAAGGCCCGGGTACTAGAATTCTTGGGCCAAATGCAAGTCTGACTGAGCCTCAGATGGACATAGATTTGTGCCGCCACCGTATTGGTCTTGTTTCTCTCTCTCTCTCTCCCTCTCTTCCTCTCCCTCTCTCTCTCGCCTCAGGCAAGCCATTTGACCTCGGTTTTCCTGCCAATAAAATAGGGATAATAACATACTCTTCTAAGGGTGCCTCTTAAGAATAATTGGCCAGTTTTTGCGGGGCGCTTTGAAGAAAATTGCTGTGAAGCTGTTCTGCTGGCCCTGGAATTTTCCTTGGTGCAAATATCAAACAGACGAGAAAGGCCAAAGTTCTGGTTCTGTCCCTCTCAGCTGAACCATTTTCCCCAGTTCAGTTGGAAGAGAGGAAGATGCGGGAGGGGCTGCGATCACAGCCCGGGCCTGCCTGGAATGTTAAAGGCATAACCCTGCCTTTGATGCCAGGCTGCAACGCTTGTTAATTTTAATAGGAAGCAAGCAGAGGCGGGAAGGTTCTGCCTGGCAGAAGAAAACAAGTCGGACCGAAGAAGAGGATTGTTGCCAACTCCACTTGGAGCTTGTTTGGCTTTGAAGTCCTTGGCCCCAGAGCTGGAGTCACAGGACAATTCCTAGATGTCAACAAGATAAGAGTGGACAGATGTCTGGAGTAAGTGTGGACCTGAGGCCCCTCCGTTCCCAGCTCGGAGGAGATGGCGTCGTCTTAATTTGGGAATCACCTTAGAGACAATAATCTCGCAAGCTGCTGGACTTCCAGGAAAACTTTCCACCAGGGTCTCAGATATAAATGACCTAAGGGACTGAGCAGCTAAAGCATAAGAGTGAAGGAAGCTGATTATAGGTAATAGGGCGTGGTGGGGACTGGTAAACTGACTAAGCTCCAATTAAGTAGTGAGATTTGGGAATGAGGGTCAAATTTTGTCAGCTCTTCTGATTTTATAGGAGAAATTAAAAATCTGGATTCTATCTGTGTATTTTATTTGTGTGTGTGTGTGTGTGTGGCGTGTGTGTGTGTGTGTGTGTGTGAAATATTCCAATTTTTGAACACTAGTAAGAGTTGTTTATTATTTTTAAATACTCTCCTCATGAACAAACACATCCATAGGCCAGAGCAGCCACAGGGCCCTGTTTTGTGACATCTGTCTTGGGATCCTAAAGCTTCAGGAGCGCAGAGTCTCAAAATTCACCGAGGACTTTGGTTACTATTTTCTAGAGACTTCAGACTGATGTCTGTTTGAGGGCATCAGAATCACCCAGTGAGAGCTTTTCAAAAACAGTTTTTAGGAACTCTGATTCAGTGGGCCTGGAGTGGGATCTGAGGAGTGTCTCATTTTTTTAACTCCTCAAATAATCCTCAAATGTGCAGCCAGGTGTGGGAAATGGTGACATCAGCGGTTCCTCTCAGTGGTTTTAGAGTCATAAACCCTTTTGAGAAGCTGAAGAAAGTTATTGACACTATCCCTAGGGAAAAAAAAGATGCTCATCCTGAAAATACTTTGCAAACAATACCAGGAGGCCTGAGTACCGTCCCTGTGAAGGTCATCCACAGCCACCGAGGGAAGAACCTTGGCCGTTCTCGATGCTGGAATTCCGTCTGCAAGAGCCATGAAAGTGGCTTCCAGTGTAAAAGTGGAAATTCTCCAGTTTCAGGGAGGCGGTATCTCCAGGTGCAAGCAGTAACTCAGTCACAGGGAGGTGACATCTCCAGGCGCCAGCCCCAGGAGAAGTGCAACATTCCAAGGTGAAAATAATAAAACTGTCTACTAGGCCCTGTTTCATCTGAGAGTCCCCCGGATACATTTATCTTTGTACAAAACGTTAACGACTAACTTCTGCTTCTTGTAATCTGCTTATTCAAGGATATAGTTGGAGGCTTTATAAGCTGCCTCCTCTGGAAGCTCAGGGCCGATCTCCTCTAACCCTGCGTGGTAGAGAGTCAGTCGCTGGCCGGCTAATAAAGGCTCATAATTCATCTCAATTGGCTCCGTGGGTCTCAGAATCATTCGCGCCACAACACCAGGGTCTCACTTACACTCCTCCAGTGACAGGGAGCTTGTTATCTTTGAGGATAACTTATCCCTTTTTGGGAGAACATTTAGCTTCAGTAAAGTCTTTTTTGTGATGAGCTGCCTCTTTTCATTAGGATCCTTCTCCACCTCCCCTAGCTTTCTCCCACAAGTCCCACATTTGTCCTCTGGCTAATCTCTCTTGTTTTGCTGGGGTAGGGAGGGGACAGTTGCTACAGGAGGCCAGGAGAAATTGGGTGGCGGCCAATGCTGAGAAGCTACTCCTCTTGGGATTTGAGACTTTGGGAACAGAGTCTTAGATCCTGGTGATACTTGTTCATGCCACCTCATCCCTTCGCCCTCTTTAGGACACCCTCCATTCATCCAGGACAAAATTCCAAACCTGAATGTTTACCTCACTTCGGCGTCACCATTCTCTCCCTGTACCTTTTCCCGTGCCTGACCCTCTTCCAGTGGCTGACCCCCCCAAGCCTGGAAGATGAACCTTTTCAACATGAGTCAGGTACAGCTTGCAGATACCAGAAACATCAAATAAATGATCATTTGATCTGTTTAGCCCAGGACTCTTGCTTTGGCCAGGATCTGGTGGGCACTTGGGGGCGAGGGATGACATTCTCTATGCCCATGTGCCCTTGCTTATTCATTCAACATCCACCAAACACTGACCACACAGTTGTACATGGGCCTCCAACCTAGCCTCAGATCTGTCACCTAGCAATCTGAAGCCCTCTTAGACTTGTGTTTATTCTTGGCCCATCCTACCTCTTGTGGTAGAAAACATTGTAAGGTCTTCTGAGCAAAGTAGGTTGAGGGCGTGTGGACCTTCTTTGCCTTAAACTCTTTTAAACTTCAAGGGAGATTTCTTCTTCTAATCATAATAATTGAGGTTGGGTGTCCATCGTCCCTCCCTCTGCATCCACTTTGGGACTTTATAGATTTAAGGCAAGCTGAGCCTCCTTTTCTCCACCTGGAAGAAGCCTCATTTTGTGGCTCTGTCATCTCATCATCCCTTTGATTGCTTTAGTCATCTGTACTTGCCTGACAAATGTACCCGGCTTTGAATGCAAATGCCCCTAAGTGTTCTCACTCACCTTTCATCCCAAGGCTTCTGGAAAAAGGAAACACGTAACCCTGAGCGCATCCCACAAGGAGGTGGGGAAAACGGCATCCTCTTACCAACCCCGTAGAAAGACAGGGCTGACAGGCCAGTGGTCATTGAATGGACACCTATGGCCTGGCAGAGTCTCGCTCATGTATGCATTCAGGCATTTATGCCACAAATATTTACCAGGTTCCTAAGATGTGTTAGGTTCCGGGCTGCATGCTGTAGATACGGCAGTTAATAACACCAAGCAAATCCTGACCCTTCTAGAGTTTATATTTTAGTAGAGGAGACAGAAGACAAATAAGCACACCCATGAATAATTACAGGTTGTGCTATGTGACATGAGACATAACTACAGATATGTTAAGGGGAACCCAATTCAGACAGAGGAAATAACCCTTCAGCTGAGACCTGTAGAAGGAAAGTGATCCAGGCAGAGAGAATAGCATATGCAAGGGCCCTGTGGCTGGAAGGAGCTTGGCTTTCTTGAGGACCCAGAGCAGCCAATGCAGCAAGAGGTGGTAACTAAGGAGGAAGAGATACTTCAAGAGATGTGATTCAAACGCCTACAGGGTTCAGCGGGTTTCGCGAATGAATGAAGTGAGCCAGGTCAGAGATAAAAGGGAGCAGTGGAGATTGTGGCAAATTGGCAAACACATGCCCGATGGAGATTGTGGCAAATTGGCAAACACATGTAAAAGAGGCAGCCACTGCTCAGCTCCAGCTGGCCTTACACATGTGCTGATGGAATCTGTTGGTCCGGTATGACCAGAAATTTCAATTCTTCAAGAGAATCCTCAAATCTAGATTTTTGTACAATATCTTCTATTAAAACAACAACAACAACATGGAGTTCTCCACAACCAATGCTTGAGGGCCAAATGTGTCTCCCTGGGTGCTGCCTCTTTGCAGTCCCTGGGTTGGGTAAATCCACAGCAGAGAATTAAGGAATCGAAGAGCTGGGGCCACCCCCTCACTCAGGTTAACTGAGGCCAAAGTACTCTCAGCTTCCAGCTCTTGCTCCATCTGGTGGTTTCCTGGGGAGTGAGCAGCCTTTTTTTAGGCTGACTTCCTCTTGGGCCTCAGGCAAGCTCTTAACCATGGGGCTGGCTCAGTTTCCTTACTTGCAGTGGGAGCACGGAGGCCAAGTTTAGGGTTTGAGGGCTGCCTGGGGCTACAGCGTGTGGAGTCATTAGGGTTAGAAAACAACTTAGTGAAGCTTCCAGGAGTGAAGTGCCCAGCAGAGCCCGGAAGATTTCCAAGGGCTTGCTCCCTAAAGCGCCACCACTGTATAGGTCTCCCTCCCTGCCCTCCCCGTCTCCAGGGGGTCTTCCCCAGACGGGAATGCCGGGAATGCCGTGGGAGTCCAGGGAGCCCCGGACCTCTGGGTCTCCCCGCCAGCCTGTCTTTTCCTTCCCTTTCTTCTGTCCCCCTTTCCCTCCTTGGCCAGATATTCGGTGAGCCCCTTCCAGATGCAGCCGCAGCGAGCACACGCAGCACCTGCTCGCTCTCAAACGCGTTCGTGTGGAACTTGCCGCTCAGTAAGGAAAACAGAGTCAGAAATGACACACGCAGTGCGTGTTTCAAGATAGAAACAGCCCGGCGTCCTCGGGGCAAATGACCCGTCCAGGGATTCAAGAACACCCCCCATCTTGAGCAAGCGATGCTGCAGCTGACCCCGGAATGCTGAGCAGAGTGGAGAAAAGACTAGGGGAGTGGTCCAGGTGGAGGGATCTTCCAGGATGAGAGGCCAGAGTGTTATGGCGCGAACGATTCTGAGACCTACGGAGCCAATTGAGATGAATTATGAGCCTTTTATTAGCCGGCCGGCGACTGACTCTCTACCACGCAGGGCTAGAGGAGATCAGCCCCGAGCTTTCAGAGGAGGCAGCTGATAACGCTTAAGACCATATCCTGGTGGTCTCCTGAACAAGCAAGCAGATTACAGAAGTGGAAGTTGGCTCTTAGCATATCTTTGCCTGGAACAACACCCTTAATTAACAAGTAAATGGATTACAGAAGCAGACATTGGCCATCTTCATATCTTATACAATACGCTTCCTAAACCACACACAAGCAAGTAGGACAACTTCTGGTATCTAAAGATATTTCTTCCCTGTAGCTGACTTAGCTAGTTGGCTCACTTGAAAATTTTCCACCCTTAACACAGAGCAGGGGTCAGGGAGCCCTAAGTGTTCACAGACCTTGACCAATGCCCACACTTCCAGGGCCCTAGAACCCAAGGCTGAGAGAGAGGACAGGAGCCAGCTCACCTGGTCCTTAGGAACCAGGGCAAGAATTTTTTTTTTTTACCTTGAGGGTAATAGAGTAATAAGAAGTTACTGAGTTTCGACCTAAAAAGAAATGTTAAGAGTTTGACTGTATTTTTTTGAGACTTCAGTGGTTACTCCCTTGGTCTTAAAACTGGTACTTAACAATAAACATGCTTAGGTATTAGATCATAGAGTCTAGAGGTAGAGGCATAGGCTTTAACTAAGTGTTTCGATTATACTGGTTGTCACCTAGATTATAGGCAAAGATTAAGAGAGAATGCCAGCCGTGTTCTGGAAGGCCGCCTGTGAAGCCATTTCCAGGGGAAACATTTCAGAGCACACTTGCTCGAGAGAATAGAAAAACGTAGCTACTTAAGCATGACACGATCAGGCCTTGGTTTGCTTGCTAACTGCTTGTTCTTGCAATGTAATCATGAGCTGCTGATGTCCTGTTTCTTTGTCAAGCAGGAAGAAATAACTTCAGGCTCATGAGGAGAATTGATATTTGTTCTGCAGAAGGAATGAATCTTTAAGAAACTTGTGACCACCTGCTGGTGCCCAAAGGTTTGGCTGCACAGGGCATTTTCTGAGGCTGAAGAAATACAGACTTCTCCCCCGGTTCCCTGAACCTCCCGTCCCCCACTCCCTAGCTGCATAAAAATTCCTCGCTTTTACTTTGGGAGAAGACAAATTTGAGAGATCTTGCTCTCCTGTTCTCTCGCTTTGGCCAAATCGATAAAACCTTTCTCTGTCTCCTTGCCCCGGAGTCTCAGTTGTTTGGCTTTATCTGTGCCCGGGACAGAAGAAGCTGAATTTTGAGAAATAGTTCAGTTCAGCAACAGTCTCATCTAGAGGAAAAGCCTGGCCAACAAATCCCTTCTAGCTCCGCTCTTCAAATCTCGAAATCCCCTTTTTGCCCCTTTTCTGCACCCTAAGCCACTAGCACATCACACTTCATCTGCAGAGTAAATCCATATTGTAAATCCATATTGGGGATGAGAGTATGAGTTCAGAGAGGTCACCTGCCAAGGTCAGCCAGCCAGGAAGGGGCAGTGGGAGGATTTGAACCCAGGTCTATCTGGTTGCAAACTCTGAGCTCTGTCCCCAATGCGGGTGTGGTCAAGATAATGACTAACAGCCTAGCAATGACACACCTCAGTCATGTCCCCAGGGAGAAGAAATCCCTATCTGTGGAGCTCTCTTTTTAGGTGCTGGAGGGGAAAAAAACAGATCTCTAAAGTGAACATGTGCACAGTGTTAGGTCAAGGAAGCTCTCAGAGGAGCAGAAGCTGGGCTCTGCGTGTGTTTGCATCCTAACGAGGCAACGATGCCAGTTGCTAATTAACAAAGGCCTGGCCTCCGGGGTCCATAGGCTGCCAACTTTGGTCCAAGCCTTTCTCCTTCAGAGAACCCTAAAGCTGGTTGGTTCCTGGCAAGGACGCAGCACAAAAGGGCCCTTTCAGGGCCTGCTTTGAATGAAGTGTTCTGTTCTCACCAGTTTTTTAAGATGCGGGGAGAAAAAAGAAACTCAAAAGGACTCAGAAGTTCTGTTCGTTGGGGGTGGGCAGGCGGGCACACTTCGAAGTCCCGGGACAGACCTGCCGTGGTTGTAAGCACAGAGCCAGCGGCTGTGCTGGGCCGAGGCTGAGTCACAGTCCCAACACCTGTGGCAAATCACAGCCCTTGGTTTACAGCTAGACATCTTGAAAGGAGACGGGAGTCCTTGGGCATGGCTGTGGTCCAGAGGCACCAGGGGATATGGGTCTCTTCTTTCATCCCCTACAGGGGGCTAAAGAGGGACGGGCTTGGGAATAATACATGGGTTTCCCCACGGTGGGTGACAGAAAATTTAGATCATTCATCTAAGTGCAGGGAAAGGTGACAGAGAGAGAAGAAAATAACACAATTCGCTTTTGGAGCAAATGATAAGATATTCATCTATACTTACCGTCATAGAAATGCAAATTAAAATTATAAGCAGATATCATTCTTTAAGAACCTATCTGATTGGCAGAGATCCGGGAATGTGAAGTGTGCTGAGTGGGGTGGTTTGTGGGGAAACAGGCGTGCTCGGACACGGGTGGTGACGGGCAGGCGACAGGACACCCGCAACAGCCTCCAGCATGTAAAACACATGTTTTCACGAAGCAATGCCACTTATGGGAAACTATCCTGTACATTTGTTTACACGTTGTGCACGAAGACGTGGGTGTAATTCGCTGCAAATTTTGCTTGTAAAAGATTGGGAAGGGACTGACCGTTCACGACAATGGGGACCGATTCGTTGAGTTATGACACATCAGTGCAGTGGGTTCCCACACAGCCCTTAAAAATCCAAAGGAAGAATTGTGAAGATACAGTGTTAGGTGAGGAAAAGCAAGGTACAGAATGGTGTGTTCAGGAAGGCACAGGATGCCATCGTTCGTGGGGGACAGTCGGGAGAGGCTATCGGGTCACACGTGCTCGTATATGAGCAGACTACACCTGCAAGGAGACGCGAGAAGCATGCGACAGTGTTACCTCTCAGAGGGGCATGAGGGAGCCGAGGGTCGGTTCAGCTGAGAGGCAGACTTACCCTGCATGTATTTCTTCAGCATTTCAATTATTTTTACCGCATGCCTATATCTCTTTTTCAAAAGAAAAGGAACAGGAGGGAGCAAAGAAAAGAAAAACAAGAAAAAGAAATATAGATAGAAAAAAAGAAAACGCCCTCCATAGCAATCCCACCACCCAGAAATGAGCACGAATATGATCTTGGCTTGTATCGTTCCCTCATTTTCGAATTAATTTCAAACTTAAAAGTTGTAAGAATAGTACAAAGAACTCGCATATAGCCTTCACTCAGATGTGCATTTTGTCACGTCTGCTTTGTCTTTCTCTTATCTTTCCTCTCTCTATATATATATTTATATAAGCAGATATATGTGTGTATACTGTACATATACATTTATATTTTTGTCTCTCGGCCACGTGTGAAAAAGTCGTACTTCACTACGTATCTCCTGAAAACAAGGATATTAATTTACAAAGCCATAATGCGACCCACAAAATCAGGAAATGTAATGTTGATCCAGTACAGTAAAAACCAGCCTACGGACCTCATTTAAATTTCTTCTGTCTCACTAATGTTTTTTGCAGCAATTATTTTTCTGCTCCGGGATCTAATCCTGGGCCACACAATTACATTTAGTCGTCGTGTCTTTTATTCTCTTTTCGTCTATCACAGTTTCTCTGCCTTTCTTTTTCTTTTGGAACCTTTATTATTTATTTATTTTTTTTGAACAGTATAGGCCAGAGAAAGAAGAGGGAACTGCCCAAGATCTTGGAGCAGGAGGTCGAGTGGGATTAGAGAATGCTGTGCTCAGTGAGGAGAGGGGTGCTCTAGCTTTGGGGTCCCCAAAGGGCGAGGCTTTTAAATGGTGTGCACGAACGTTTTTGTGTTCGTTTTTGTTTTTCAGGTGTTCGAATGGACTTTAATGTGTATTAGAAAGAAATGGAACTAGCACGTGAAACTTAAAATTTCACAACGTTTCTGTGCTTGGGATGAATGATTTCCATGTGAGTCCATGTAATGGAAAGACTGAGTAAGTCATAGCACAGGCAGAACAGAGTTATGGCCGCATTGCGGGGAGAGTGGGTCACGGAAGACTGAAGACTGGGCGATTCTGCTCCCAGATGGCGGCGTCCTGTGGGGCCAGAGAAGCACATTTTTGGAATAGTGTGGAATCTCAGCCTCCTCGCTCAAGGGCCCTCCGCCCAGGAATCCCCTGTTCTGACATTGCCATTCCCACAATCCTCTCTGCCTCATCGCAACTGTGGGAACCAGCCCTTTTTAAGGGCAAGGTCATCTTCAAAGTGCTTTTGGCTTGTTAAGTGGCTGCCGTTCACATCAAGCTGACTGGAGATCCCAGACATTCCCCGGGAGGGCTGCTGGGATGAGCACAGGGCACACCTGGTGGGCTCTGAGGTACAGACCAGCCTGGGAGAGGACTCTGGTTTCATCACTTAAATGCATCTCTGAGACCCTGAATTTTTTTTTTAATTTTATTTTATTAGTTTCAAGTATTCGAAAAAAATTTTTTAATCTATGATATAGTGTTGATAATAGGGTTGTCAAGAGAACTCAACATATGAAGCAGCTGGTGTGGGACAGCTACTCCATAAATACTGGTTCCCTTCACACTCAGCTGTCACCTCCTCCACGGGGCATTTCTGCATTCCTCACCAGCCCTCCTCTGTCCCTCCTCCAGAACATTCAGTATGTTTCTCAGTGCTGATGATCAGTTCTCTGCCTTGCATGACCGTGAACTGTGCCCCTGCTGCGGTCCTTAACCTCTTGAGGGTGGAGCTTATGTCTAAGGCATTGTTATTTCCCTCTAGGTAGGAAGCCCAGGGCCTGGCATGGAATTCAGTAAAGGTCTGCCTGCCGGAGAGGCAGCACAGCGGCATACTCATCAAGAGCAGGGGCCTAGAGCCCCACTCTGTAGGTGCAGCCCCAGTTCTGTCATTCATCAGCTGAGTGATCTTAGGTACCTTACTGACCTTTCTATGCCTTGGAGTCCTGACCTGTAAAATGGGAATAATTAATAATGGCATCTCCATCACAAGGTTGTTGCGAGAATTCAACAAGTTAATGTGCTTAGAACAGCAGGAGCTGCCACATGGCAAGAGCTTTATAGCTGTTGGCTATTATTATACCAGCGTCTAGCAAATGACCTTTTCCTTGTGTGGCCTCTATAAATGTTGTAAAGGCCAACTGAAAAGCCGGTAACCCCATCCCCTCCTCTTGCATACACACACCAGGCAGGTTTCTGAAATCCTACTATTCTTAATTTGTTCTCTGGAATTAAGGCATTATACCTTATTAAAATACAAATGTGGTCAACCCCAACTGTCGGTCGAATACATTCTGTGTAAAAGGCTTTGTGCAGGGACACCTTGTGGCCTTAAAAGAAAAATGAGGACGCGCTCCAAAGCATAGCGTGAAGCACAAAAAGCAAAACATAAAACTATGAGTCTAGTACGCTACCATTTATGGAGTAAACAGAAGCTAGGGAGAGGGGTACGTATAGGAAGAGAAGACTTACCTGTGTAATCACAGACCATCTTCAGAAGGAGACGCGGGAAACGTCTCAGAGGCCTATCGGGGGCAGGGGGATCTTGGTGGCAAGGACAGGGGGGAGGGGACTTGCTCTTGAATGTATGAATATATATATATATATATATATATAATATATATATACACACATATACTATATATATATATTCATGTGTTGACAGTTGGGTTGTGGCTCTGTTTGGTTATTGTGAATAATTCTGCTATGAACGTTGGTATACAGGTACCCAATGAACATGGGGGTGCAGATATCTACAAGATAGTGATGTTATTTCCTTTGGGTATACACCCAGAAGTGGGATTGCTGGATCTTATGGTAGTTCTATGCTCATTTTTTAGGATCCATCATATTGTTTCCACGGTGGCCGTACCATTTTACATTCCCACCGACAGTGCACAAAGGCTCCGATTTCTCCACATCTTTGTGCATACGCTTTTATACCTTTTAATGTGGTTGATAGGAAAGTGTTACTTATTCAAACAGGATGGAGCGCATGACTGGGAATCCAGAGTTGAATTTTAGTCTGCATTTAATTGGCTGTGTTGTCACAGCCCTCTTTGGGGTTCCATTTCTTTGGGGGTCAAGTGAAAGGGTTAGATTAGATGCTTCTAAATTCCCTTCCTGCTCTGTTAGCCGAGGAGCCCACATAGACAGGTCATCAGAGAAGTGTGGACAACACCTCTCTCCAGGTAGATTCTAGGTTTGCACCTCCCACCTCCCTTGCCTGCTGGCTTCCATTGGCTTAGGTGATGCAGGAGAGTGGAGGGTGGCATGGGGTCTTTACTGTCCGGTTCACCCCCTACCCCCACCCCTGGTACTGACACCTCTATGAATACAGCTCCAGCCAGGTGCCCCATCACTGGACTCCTGAGACATAGCTCCCTTCCCTTATGCCTCTAGGCTCATGTATCAGTTTGTTAGCGCTGCCATGACAAAGTACCACAAACTATATGGCTTAAACAACAGAAATTTATTGTGCCACAGTTCTGGAGGCTAGAAGTCCGAGATCAAGGTGTCAACAGTGTTGGCTCCTCCTGAAGACTGTGAGAGGGAATGTGTCCCATGTTCTCCCTTAGCTTCCCGTGGCCTGCTGGCCGTTTTTGGAGTCCTTGGTGTGTAGAAGCATCACCCTGATTGATCCCTGCCTTCATCTTCACAAGGCATTTTCTCTCCGTGTCTGTGTCCGAATTTCCCCCTTTCATAAGGACACCAGTCATATAGGATTATGACCTCGTATTGACCTCTTTTAACTTGATTATCTCTGCAAAGACCCTATCTCTATATAAGGTCACATTCTGAGGTACTGGGGGCTTAGGACTTCAACATATCTTTTTTGGGGAGGATGCGATTCGGCCCGTAACAAGTGGTCACAGCTTCCTCGTCCCGTGCTGGTTTCTCAAGTCCCGCCCACAGCTCTGTAAATAGTCCCTTTGTTTAGTTTCTCACAATCTTGGTTGAGCCTGTCTCCGTGTCCCACAAAGACCCGTCAAACCTTAGCACCCTGGCTGGTTTGCTTTTGGGTCTGTTTCAAAATATAGCCCCGATCTTGGTTCCTTGGTATCTTCCGCTGGTGAATTCCTTGGTTGCTGCATGTGCCTGTTCTCTGAGTTTTACTGTCGCCATCTGACCTCTGGCTTGTACCTGGGGAGCTGGAGGCAGGTGCGGGGAAAGGACTTCCGGGGAGGGCGGCTCACAAAATGTCACTTCTTCTTTAAAGTCCTGCTCCTCTTGGAGCAGGCCCCTTAAGGAAGGAGTCATGATATAAGATGAGCCCAGGTAGGTAAGAGAACTAGGAATTCCATTCTCGCCGGGGAAGCCTTGAAGGGCCACCTGCGGGGGTTCAGAATACAGAAACCGTGGAAGGAAGATAATACATCTTCAAATACCTAAGAAGCTGACATGGGAAGAGAGGTAAAGTCAATCTGCTCGTTTTTACAGAGAGACTGATACTTGGCTCAATATAAGAGAGATTTCTGAGAATCATGTTTAAATGTCACATAGCCTTTCTGTGAGTCGTGGACCCAAGTCACAGGAAGTATTCACACTGGGGCTGGATGGGATTTTCGCCTCGGTCAGAAGCCCCGGTGAGGGCTCTCTCTGGCCCCTTCCTGCTGGGAAATGCCATGACCGTAGAAATGGAACTAGAAATTTCCCTTAGCTTGCTTGGCCCTTGAAGACATGATGTTCAGATCCGCAAACCTGCACACTGCTTTCAGCTACAGGAGTTCACACGAAGGCAGAAAAACTCCAGCCTTCCAGAGCAGGTGTCCCAGAGGTCAGCTTCCCGCCCAAATAGGTAGTTCCTAAAGCTGAGTCAAGCTTCAGCCAGCGTCTGATGCTGTCCACACCCACGTATGGCTCCAGGGGACTATAAAGAGCACACTCCTTGGAAACTGGAACAGACTCCAGTTACCGGCTTTGATCCGGAGCCTGGGAGCCAGTTTCTCTGTTCCTTGGATGCTCGGCTGACTGCATCCCGTCATGGCTTCTTATAATTTCAAAAGCATTTGCAGACTCTTGGGTCTTCCTGGCCCTGGCAGAGCTTGTCATTGTCAGCATACCTCCGGTTACACCTTCCCAACAACACCACTGTGGGTTTGGCAGGTCGAGATCAAAGCGGGAAGAGTTTTTCATTAATCATAACAACAAAAAGATTAACAAGAGTGTATTTGTAGATATAAAAAACTCACAATTTATATAAATTATAATAGGTATTTCAAAATCAGAAGATTATGCTTAAAGCCGGAGAATTTTAGAAGAACAGTATCAACAAAAAATTAATGAAAATGTGTTTCTTTGAGTTGTTTGGCAAGTTTTTATATTTAAATCTTGCCAGACCAAATCTTTTCTTTATTTTTTGAAAGAGTCTTTAAATGAGGGGCAGGGGAAAGAAAGAAAGAAAGAAAAAAGAGTCTTTAAATGTAACTTTGGGAGTCTCTGGCTCACCTGGAATCTTGAATCATGCCCCAAATCTCAAGCATCGTTTTCTAGGTGTCACGGTGCAAAACAATAAGAAAGAGGCACCATTTCTCAATGCTTATTAGTATAAAACCATATGGCCTATTTTGAATATTTCAGTGAGGAGAAGTGATGTAGGCTGATCCTACAGGGTGGGATTGATAAAGCAAGGTAATGAGAGAGGCTGGGGGCCCAGGTCTGGTCTCTGTGAGGAGGGGAGCATGGAGCTGAGATCTGATTGACACACAGGAGCCAGACTTTAAAAGATCTGGAGGCTGAGTATATTTCATGTAAAGAGAACTGTAATGTGGTGTAGCAGGCCTTGCCGAATGAGTTATTGAAGATGTGAATGTCGATTTATTTGAATAGACCATCATTCATTGACCAAATATTTAAAGAGCGCCCACTATGTGCCAATAACCAACTGTCGAAGGTGGTTGATGTTAGGCTGGAACATTTCTTTTGGAGGGAGCAAGAATATTGTTTAACAGTCCTGATGTCTCTCGTTCCTGCAGCTTCCCTCGGATTTCTGGGGTGTGCAGCTCCCTTCCTCGAGAGGAGTGCTCGCCCCAGGATTTGGCCTGTGGTTCTCTAGTGATCGGCAAACCTCCCTGATTCTGGCATTCAGGATAAGGAAGTTCATTCTCCCACAAATGGAAGTTACATTCTCCATTATTAATTCTTATCAGGGATAAAGCAATACTTGAGCTTCCACTTGACTAACTTCTCTCTTTCTCTCAGGGTGGGCGTAGGGGGGAGTTGCTAGTTATCAGGTGCCCTATCAGAAGTGACCAAGACACTTGCATTCTAGTGCGGAGAGACAGACAAAAGAAAACCAAGTAAAGAAATAAGTAAACAAGATAATCTCAGAAAGAGATCAATGCTACAAAGAAAATAAAGTAGGGTAATGTGCGAGAGAGAGAGCTGGGGCACAGGGCAAGCGTGTCTGAGGAAGGGAGTATTGAGCTGAGATCTGACTGATACGAAGGGGCCACACTTGACAAGATCGGGGGCAGAGCATTTCAGGTGGAGGGAACATAAGGGCCAAGGTCCTGAGGTGAGCCTGCACTGGGATGATTCCAGACACCAGAGCTCTGTAGGCCAAGTTAGGAGCTTGGCTCTAATTTAATGTGTCATTGGAAGCCACTGGGTGACTTTCAGTATGAGAGCAACATAATTGATTTTGATTAAATTTTTAAAAATCTACTTCTAGAGGCATAATTTTACATACAATAAAATTACTTATTTTAAATGTACCATTTGATGAGTTTTGACAAATGTATACACATCTATGTAACCACCACCACAAAGTCTACGACATTCCTATCACCCCTCAAAGAGTCCCTCATGCCTTTTTATAGTCACTCCTTCCTCCCATCACCTCCCCAATGCCCAGCCCCAGGCCAGAGTTCCTGCAGACTCTTCATCCAGCATCTCCCAATGTTATCATCTTACATAATCGTGGTACCTTTGTCGAAAACTAAGAAATTAACATTGGTCCAACATGACTGACCAAACTATGAGCTCTAACCAGATATCACCCATTTTCTCATGAATGTCTTTTTTCTCTTTCACGAGCCAGTCCAGGATTGCATTTACTAATCCCGTCTCCTTAACCTCTTTCACTCTGTGAGTTTCTCAGTTTTTCCTTGTTTTTCATGATCCTGGCATTTTTGAGGAGTACTTGCCAGGTGTTGCGTAAAATGTCCCTTATTTTGGGTTTAACTGATGTTTTTTCATGACTGGACAGGGTTTATGGGTTTCGGTACATGACGTACCACTGGTCCCTTGGTTAAATGGTGTCTGCCCAGTTTCTCCCCTATAAAGTTACTATTTTTTCCTGTATTACTACAGGAATTATATTAGTATTATATATTACTATAATATAATTATATTACATGTAATATAACTACATAATAGTATTATCACATTTTATATAAAAGGTACTAGTTTCCATACTGTACTCTGAAAGCAAGTCACAGAATCCAGTCTACCTCCAAAGGGGCAGGCAGTTCAGCTCTGCCTTCTGGAGGAGAGTATTACATATGTTATTTGTAATTCTGTAAGGAAGATTTGTCTTTTGTCTTCCATTTATTTATCTATTCAATCATTTATTCAGAGAAATATTTTTTCAAGGTGGCAGAAATGATAACATATTTGTATATTGATGAAAATGATCCAATAGAGAGCAAAATACTGTGTGAGTTTCTTTGGTTTCTATAGTCAGTATTGAAATTTTTTTCACTTTTAAAGTTTCCACCAAGCCTTTTGTCATGTTTTCTTTTTAATCTTCTTATTTTATTTAACTCAATATATCAAAAATACTGTAATTTATCATTAAAAAACATGAACAATATTAAAATATCAACCCAATATTTAAAATTATTTTAATCATTTTAATTCTTCAAAATCCAGTGTATATTTTACACTTACGATTTATCTCCATTGGAACGAGCTACATTTCAAGTTTTCCATAGCCACATGTGACATGTCATTACCATCTGGAAAGCCACAGCTCTAGACCTTTCTGAAACCAGCACAGGGCAGGGTGGGACCCCCGTGAGTGTGTCTCCAATGTCAGCCATCTTTGTTGCGATTCTATGGCTATGATTTCCGAAAGTTCATCTTGAGGAAGCACCTTGATACCTAAATTTTGAAGTGCCAGTTTTAGACACTGAGAAAGCTGGGTGCCAGCCGTAAGTACCTGGAATGGTCTCATCAAGTCTCCCTCCCCCAGCCTGGCGATTTCCTAGTCACGTGTTCTCCCTGCATTTTCTTCAAAGCGCCTTTCGCGCTGCTCCCTGATTCTCCAAGTTCTTTCCTTTGACCTTTTTAAAATATCAACTTCTTATTCTGAGATCATCGCAGATTTACATGCAGTTATAAGAAACAACACACAGAGAGATCTTATGTACTTTCACTCGGTTTCTCCCAATGGTGAGATTGTGCAAAAGACCTGCTCCCGCCGGCCGCCCTGCCCCGGTCCGCTCCCGGAAGTCATCCCTGCGACTTCTGTCCGGAGGAAGCGGGGGCTCTCACTCCGCCTCCCTCCAGGCCTTTAATCCAGAATCCTAATGTGCTTTAACCTCCATTCTTTACACCCGCACACCCTCTAGTGGGGGTGCTTTGCATTCGCAAAATGAGGACGAGGAGAGGGAGTGGCAAGTGGCAGGCATGACCTAAGCCACTATCTAAATTCTTGGTCTTATCTAGTTCCCACCACACCTACCCCAGGACTGAGGGAACCTGGAACAATGCTACCTGCTAAGAGAGACAGAAAGACAGACAGACAGAAAGAAAGAAAGAAGACACCAGATTTATTACAATTACGACCCCAACAAGCCACAGGCAGCCTTTCACCTAGTTAGTTGTAAGGATAATAACGTCGTAATAATAACTATTATGGGAGCCCTAATGAAGCGCCGGACATTGCTGTAAGTGCTTTATTTATGTAAGTTTGTCTAATTCCCACAACAACACTCCTCAGAAGTAGTACTATTACTATTTCTCTTTTCTAGAAGAGGACACTGTGGGTGCTCAAGAAGTCCACTGCAGGAGACAGTTCGTGTCATGCAGTGGTTAGCAGCTCAAGCTATCCTGGGTTTGCTATCCTGGTTCTGCCCCTTATCAGCTGTGTGGCCTTGGGCTTATGCTATATGACCTTTGTGACTCAGTTTCCTCTCTTGTGAAATGGGGATGATGACAAAATCTCCCTCTGAGGGTGGCTGTGAGGATTAAATGAGTTAGCTTGTGTGTCAAGCACCTGGCACAGAGAAGGAACTCAGTAAATGTGTTAGGATCAAATGATGGGCCCAAGTCTCAGCCAGCGACCGACAGCGGAGGGATTTGAAGCCAGGTCTGCATGCTGTCGAGGCCCGTGGGCTTACCCACTATGTAGTGCTGCCAACCGAGAGCGCACCAGCTCCTCCCCCACAAGCCCTGGGTTGTCAGGAGCCTTAGCTCTCACTGATATGAAGACGGCAGGTGTCCCCTCTGAAGAGCCAGGGAGTGATTCCTGGTCATGAAAAGTAAAGAAGATTCTGGAACAGTTGGAAGGGAGAGGGTCAATTCCGTGCCAATCTTTCCTGGCAGGGAGCTGCCATGTCCCCAGCCCTGATTGGCACATGGCAGGGAGAAAGGGGGTGCTCTCTTCTTCTGGGGATCCTTGCTGATTCTAATTGGGGTTGTGATCCGAAGACTCACATACCCCCAACATGGCAAATGATGTGATTGCCATGGGACCTATGAAAGCACAGGGGAAGGGCAGCTACCTCCAAAGTGTAGGAGTTGCACTGGGAGAGACTGTCAGACACGACTCCCCGGAGTGGTGATGTCCAGCCTGTCTTTGGAGATGGGAGGGACTTAGTTATAAAGTGTGGGGAAGGACATTCCAGGCAGAGGGCTAATGTGAGCAGGATCTGAGAAGGGATTGAGTTAGAGACAAGAGGCAGCAAAAGATGAAGACAACGCTGGTCAGAATTTGATCTTTGTAAGCCGTCAAAGAGCCTGAACTTTTTTTGGTTGAAAATGAGGAGCCAATGAAGAGTTATGAAAGGGGGAGGTGACACTAATAAAGTCTAGTCACCTGTAAAATGGGATGACGATAGTACCTGCCTCATAGGGTTATTGTGGGATTAAGTGAGAGGATCCATAGAAGTACTTAGAATGGCACCTAGAAAATGATCCATAAATGTTAGTGCTGCTGCTGCTGCTGCTGCTAATTGTAATTGTTGTAGCCGCCAGCCCCCGAAAGACACATGGACCACTAGAAATCAGTGAGTTATAGGAAACACACTCTTTATTCAGCCAGCCGGGTCTGCCAGGGGTACGCAGACCTCAAATTAAGCAGCCCCGAAATGTACAGATACAGGGTTTTTAAGTCCTAAACCCCATTCCTCATTCTATCTGAACACAAAAGTCTATTTTGCTTCTATTTACTAACTGTCAACTCACAGGTCGGTTGTGCAAGTGGAGGTACAGAAGCAGAAAGCTTATTGTTAGAATGTTATGTTCCCATGGGTGATAACCTATGTCCCCATGGGCGATAGTCAAGCAGTAATTTTCCAGCCAGCACATAATGTCGTCTTAGGAAAAGCAACTGCAAAATTGCAGGCCACCAAGGTAGTACCTGGAGGAGTGAGCGTGGCTTGGCGGGCTGGCTGGAGGTCAAGAGCAGCCTTACATGGATATCCAGTAGGCCGTGGACTCATCTGCCCACTAGAGGGTAAAACCCAAACTCCTGGGGAGTGAACCCCCAGGCACTGCTGACTCTCTTTCTCACTCACCAGGCTCCAGCCATGTTATCTTCTTTCAAACACGCTCACCTTTGACCTTGCTGTTTCCGGTCTGGAATGCTCTACTGCACATCTTCTAATGGTGCCACTTTCTTGTCACAGAGGTCTTGGTTCAAATGTCACTTCCTCTGAGAGGCCTTTCCCAGAGCCCTAGCATATAAACCTTACCTGCAGATAAAATGATGTGATTTGCTTTGGTGTTTAATGTCTGTTGCTCCCTACCCTCCTCACCCCCAGCCCCAAATTCATTTATTGAATTTCTAGCCCCTTGTACCTTAGAATGTGACTGTATTTGGAGATAGGGCCTTTAAAGTGGTGATTAAGTTCAAATGAGGCGGTTAGGGTGGGCCGTAATCCAACCTGACTGGTGTCTTTTTAAGAGGAGGAAGTTTGGACACAGATACACACCAGAGGTGCATGCACAGAAGGATAATCATATGTAGAGGCAGCGAGAGGGTGGCCATCTGCAGGCCAAGGAGAGAGGCTTCAGGAGAAACCAACTGTGTTGACATCTTTCTCTTGGACTCCCGCCCTCCAGAACTGTGATCATGTAAATTTCTGTTGTTTAGCCCACCTAGTTTGTGGTATTTTGTCATGGCAGTGTATTAGTAAACTAATGCATTCTGTGAGGGTTCACGCGGATTACGTCTTTCTTGTTCACTACTGGATCCCTAACTACTTGAATACTGCCTAGCACACGGAGACCCTCAGTAAATGTCAGAAAACTGAAGAGTATGACATGACTTCTATTAGAGAGTTATTCCTTTCAAGCTATTCCTGGGAGAGGTGGCCTATCAAAAATTTTTTTTAATTATTATTATTTTTTTTTTTGTGGTGACAATCTATCGAGTTTTATGAGCATTATCAGCAAAGTGAAGTGAATTCAGTTTGCTGATGACTTGGTGGAGATGGTCTGGTGGCCAAGGTAGAGGGTGCTTCTCAAAACAAAGTTCTGATGGACAAGGGCAGAAGGACAGACCCAGGGCAATTTCCATTACAGGACTAGCTGGGGACCTGCTACAGGACTGTGGGGTCCAGACAGGGCACAGAAGGAGCTGAGCAGAAAGGCGTTGGGAGAACTCAGAGGCAAGGCCTATTGTTGTAGCCGCCAGCCCCCGATAGACACACGGACCATCAGAAACCAATGACTTATAGGAAGCACACTCTTTATTCAGCCAGTTGGGTCTGCCAGGGGTACGCAGACCCCAAATTAAGCAGCCCCGAAATGTAGAGATACAGGGTTTTTAAGCCCTAAACCCCATTCCTCATTCTGTCTGAACACAAAAGTCTATTTTGCTTCTATTTACTAACTGTCAACCCACAGGTCGGTTGTGCAAGCAGGGGTACAGAAGCAGAAAGCTTATTGTTAGAATGTTATGTTCCCATGGGCGATAACCTATGTTCCCATGGGCGATAGTCAAGCAGTAATTTTCCAGCCAGCACGCTATCACGCCATTGGCTCGGGTCTTACATTCTGCCAGTGCCCTCAAATTTCACCTTTTGACATTATCTCCAGGAGTTTACAACTAGTTACAAATGCACCAATAGGCTTGAAAAATGATGTTCGTTTGTACAGCGGTAATTACAAAATGCAAAAATGAATATTCTAGAAGTCATCTTTCAAGACCTATCTATAGCATCTGACATAGTTATTTTCCTCCTGGCAACCCTCTCTGCACTTGGCCAAACTCTCCAGGTCCTACTTCCTCTCTTGCTCTCCTCTGTTGAATCTGTGAATGAGAAAGCGGCCACATAGCAGGCCCGACAAGCTCAGGGGAAGCTGGCATGGGGGGCCCTGCAAACTCAGAGACTGAAATTAACCACATAGGATGGTCTGAACATAAAAATTCCTAACTAAAAGCAGGTCAGGGCAGGTAGCCACATCCTGGGCCTGTAGTTTCTTGACAGAGGTTAATCTTTATCTTAAGTAAGCCTGTGTATTGTCTTTTTGCATCTAAGATAACACATCCTTGGAATGTCAGGGTAATCCTTTCATTCTAGCCCCCTAAAGGCACAACCCTCACACCAGAACAAAGACCTCAGAACCCATTCATTATTATCTTCCTCTATTTCTATCTCTATGTGCTGTAAATGTTAATGATTAACTATTATGTATGCATCAATGTAAAAGAAGTGTGTCTCTCTCTGTAGTACTTTTTATCCAACTTGAGAGATTTCCCTGCTTTGCTTTCTCCCACCCCCTTATTCTACCACCAATGGATTTCATGTTGTAGTGACCTCACCTTTAGAAACAATAGGTTAAGGATAAGACATGGTACGTGCTAACCGCCATGTCTCACTTCTAGTTAGTTATCTGCTAAAAATTTACTAACTAGAGGGATTTACTGGCCGGATCACTGCCTATAGGTACAAAATATTTTAACAATGACGCATTCCGCTTCTGCACCCCTGCTTGCTCACCCACCTCTTAGTTATCAGTTAATGAATGGAGGAGATATAGTCTTTTGTGTAAAAATAAAGGATGTGGGGGATGGAATCGAGGGCTTAAAACCTTTGTGCCCCTGCGTCTCGGGGCTGCTCCTTGGCAAGGACAGCCGCCGGCTAATAAACTGTCTCTTGGATTAGAGCACTCGAGTTCGGCCTGGTTATTTCGGTCACAACAATGTAACCCTCCTTACGGCTCCTCCTTTGATTTTAATGTATAAAAAATAAGCTGCAAAACTGCCATTCTCTGGAGCATTTTCTTAATCCGTTGAGATTTTGCTTCCCAGCAATTGTCAGTTTGGCTCAAATAAACTCATTAAAATTCTCTATAGGTTGGGACATCTCTTAAGGTGACATTGTAAATGTTACATGTTATCCTGTACCCGCCGCTATAAAAGAAGTATATATTGCTCCATTTTGCTTTTTATTCAATGCTAGAGATTTCCCTGCTTTGCTTTCTCCCGTCTCCTTAATTGACCGGCAATAAATTTCATGTGACTTTCCTTATGTTTTCTCCTTTGATTCTAAATGTGTAAAATGAACTGCAGAACTGTCATTCTCCAGAGCATTTTCTCAGTCCGTTGAGTCCATTGAGGACATGTCCTCAAAACTTTGGCTCGAATAAATTCTTCTACACAAAATTTTTCCATAGATTAGAATGTTCTTATCTCAACAGTTCCTACTCCTCTCACGGTGGGCCTCTTGTTCTTTAACAGTGCTCACCACCAAATGTATTTCTTGTTTAGTGCTTGTGTCAACTGACTAGTATGTCAGCTCCAGAGCAGTAAACTAGTATGTTTACGGCTATATCTCTAGTTTCTAGAACAGTGCCTGACACATAGTCGGCCCTCAGAAATATTTGAACGCATGTCGACGAGTTTCAAGACTTTTCAATTTTGTATATTTGCATTTGAAAATATATAGAGACTCTTAGGAGGGTTGGTGCAGTATTTAAATGTGAGAGTCCAAAGCGTAGTTTTTTGTTTTTTTTTTGAGGAGTGGTATACTTAGTGCATATAACTACTGTGGTTTCCATCAACATAACAAAGTAAAAGGCAGATTAGGCATTCAAGACTATTTTTTGAATTGATGACTATTTGAGTGAGGTAGTAAGTAGTGCGTGTAATCTGCAGCTTGGCTATAGTGCTAGAAGTCTGGTGAGTGAACTGGTTCAGACACGGCCACGGTAGACACGTTACTAGAGTCGAAAATAAGGCGGATAAATTACACCAGCAAAAAACACGACTCCATCACAGAGCGATAACCAATTTCAGGCTCTGCTCAAAGTTAGGCTCCACCGCGCAGCCGCAGGAACGGGGCGGAGCCTGCGCAGCCGCAGACGACCCTGGGCTGGTCTGCGCAGCCGCAGAAGTCGCTGGCGGCCAGCGAGGTTCACCCGGGTCCCGCGCTCTTTTACGCCAGGCCCGAGGCAGCAGAAGCGGGATTGGTCTGGTCTCTGTGCCCTCACCGCGGCGGGTGTGGCGGGTTCCGCTGCGCCGGCCTCGGGCTGCCAGCCGTCCTCCCCAGAGCCGCCGCCATCATGCTGCTGCCCGTGTTCACCCTGAAACTGCGCCACAAAATCAGCCCCCGCATGGTGGCCGTAGGGCGCTACGACGGGACTCACCCGTGCCTGGCGGCCGCCACCCAAGCGGGCAAGGTAACCGCACCCACCCGCACGAAGCCCGCGTCCCTGCTGTCCCCACATCCTCCGCTGGCTGCTACCTTGCGATCCCGCCCCTTCTCTCTCCGACCCCGCCCCCAGCCATGGTTGCCCGGCAACCGGTCGGCAGTCATCCTATATTCTCAATCCTCCGCAGAATAATGGAGAATAATGGAGTCTCGCATGAATGGCTTTTCTGAGCAGTTAACTTTTCTTGTCTTCAGGCACTTAGACTTGGACAATGTCGGAGTCCCTATAGAGAGCTTAGGGAAGAGAAGTCTGCAGAACGGGGAAGGGTCTTGGTCTGGGTTAGAAGTAGTAGCAGACCTCATTCGATCCCAGGACCTCTGCCTGTCACTCTGGAACTCTTTTCAGTATCTTAGACTGTCTTGAGCCAAACAGCTTGAAAAAAAAAATACAAATACTCCTAAAATAAATGATTCAGATTGCATTTTTCTTTATCCGTGTAGTTCACATCTTTTCTCATGATTTATTCACCAAGTACCTATTAGATACTTGCTGTGTGCCAAGCCAGGTGCTCTGCAAGGTGTGGGGGTTATAGAGATGAAAAAGACATGGTCTTTCAACAGACTTTTATTGAACACCTCCTCTGCGCTAGATGTTGGAAATTCAGAGATAAAGCCGGAGTCCCTACTCTGAGAAAGCTTATAGTCCAGAAGAGTGACTGACAAGGCACATCAAGGCACTGTATTGATGGAAGCATGCCCCAAATACATGGAGTACAGTGACACCAAGCCTAATAATTCCTAACAGGTACAAAGCCTTATTACATTAATTATCTCAGCATCCTTGTTACGATGCCAAGGGCAGTTATAGCGTAGCACGACTGTGTTGGAACTTGGCTCCAGTACCTACTAATTTCATGACCTTGGGCAAGGTACTTAATAATAGTACCTACCACATAAGGTTGTTATGAGAACTAAATAAGTTAATACATGTAAAGCACTGACATTTAAGGAATGGTCACTGTTGGCTGTTGTTATTTTTTTATTACTCTCACTTTACTGACTGGAATAGCAGTTCAGAGAGGTTCACTGTACTAGCAAGTCATGGAAATGAAATAAGAGTCCATGTTCTCTGACACAGTGTTGATGTAATAAGCTTAACATTTATACACTGATTTGTAGTTTTCAAGACATTTCCACCTATGTTGGATGTTATCTCATGATACACCTTGGGACACCTACGCAAAAAATAATGATTCATTTTCATTAAGTAGTATAATGGAGCAATGCACTTAGTACAGGGCCTGACACTTAATAATGTTCATTGTTATGGTTAAAAGGCAGTGACAAATGCCAAAAACAAATTCATGTTGTTTCCACTGTGGATACACAGCAGCTAACTAAATGGACTGAAAAGAGCCCATTGATATTAGCTCGGCGAGGGCTAATTTATTGAAGGTTTACTGTATGTTGGACACTGTTTTTAGTCTTGTAGATGCAAGGTAAATGTGACAGTCAAATCTCACCCCCTTGGAGCTTACATTTGAGAAGGAGAGCCAGACAACAGGGGGCAAAAATGTGTGTGCATATATATAAAATCTCTCTCTTACATACACATACACATACACACACACACCTTACACACACATACACACACACATAGTCCCCATAGGAGGAAAAAAGTAAAGGAATGCACACAATGGGAGAATGCTATTTTAGGCATGGTGATCAGATAGGCCTCTGATAGGATAACTGTGGATCAGAGATTTGAAGGAAATAAGCCCTACAGAAATGTGAGGTAAGTGCCTTCCAGGCAGAGGCCTCTGTAAGTACAAAGGCTCCGAGGTAGAAATACACTGGGTGTGTTCCAGGAACGAAAGCTGGCTGCTGGGCTGGAATGAGGGGAGAGGTGAAGTAGCTAAGGGCCAGATCATATGGTGCCTGAAGACCGCGGTGAAGACCTTGGTTTTGATTAAAGTGGGTGATGGACTTATGTTGTATATACAGCTCTGGCTGGTACTGCAGCAGAGATGCAGCGAGCGAGTGTGGGAGTGGGGGCAGGAAGACGAGGCGGAGGTTTCTATGGAAGCCTTTTCATCAGAATGTGACCTCAAGTAGGAGGCAGGAACACTTGATTCTAGGTTTGTTTCTGAAGATGGCTGAGAGAGAGAGAGAGAAAGGCACCTGTGTCCTGTGTAATTGGACCTTTTATGTTCAGAACTTCAAACAAATCTGAAAAGTTCTGACCTGATTTTCTTTTATCTTGAGACTAAAAAGATTGAGAATATATAGATAATGGATTCTCCTTTTCAAACAAACATTCCAGGTAAGGCTAAAGCCCCCTTGACTGTTGGGGCCTGTGTTTCCAGAAACAGAATTTTGTCATGTAAGGTAGTACTCCGGTGTGAACGTAGAGCTGGGATCTGGTCTCAGCCTGAGCATGGACACTTTTAAAAGAGGTTTCTTGCAAGATGAACCTTAGCGTTTTCCCTTTTACCATGGAGCGGAGGGGGCCAGTTGGATCTAAACTGTCAGCAGCACCCCTTCAGCTAGAAGAAACGTGTGTGAGCTTCAGCCAGTCTTTTGGCTGAAGGCACTAGGAGTGTGTTCCCTTTGCTGTGTGACCGAGTTTGGCTTTTTCCTTGCCTTTGGGGACAGGTAAGTTTCCTGAGCACTGATTTCTGTTGGCCGAGAACAGCAGGAGGGGAGCTAGGGAAAAGTTGCACTTTTGGGGACTCTTGTTGCTTTTGTTGGCAGTAAAACCCAAACTCTTTCTATTCCAATAATGATAAATATGAAGTCCATGAGTTATTTCCCCTCCTGTTCTTAGCCTAATTACTAGAAGACTCCATGAGAATTATTTTTTAATTTTTATTGCTTATGCCTACAGCACCTGGAATTCCTAGGTGATCTCCCATCCAAGTACTAACCAGGCCCAATCCTTCTTAGCTTCCAAGATCAGATGGGATCGGGCTTGTTCAGGGTGGTATGGCTGTAGACCATGGACCATGGATCCACTGGGGCGTGAACCCAGGACCTTCATGTAAAGTAGACGTGCTAACTGCTACACTGTGGTGCCATGTCCTCCATGAGAATTCTTCTGTTCAGAACTGTTATAAAAGGAAGTAAGATGTGGTGGTAGAGCTTAGGGTCTGGAACCAGACACCAGGCTTCGTGTCTTAGTCCTGTCACTTAGCTGAGACACCTTGGGAAAGGGCCTGAACCGCTCTGACCTCATCCATAAATAAAGGCTTGTTATGAGGATCAAATGCAGTAACATTTTTACAAATGTGAAATATTACGTGAGAATATGAATGCGATCTTCAGTAACTATACACCTCTTCTATATGTTTCTAATCCTTTTGAAAATTATTTTGTTGAATGGGTCACCTCGTTTAGGTAATAATTTAAAATTAATTCTGTTTGGATTTATACCAAAGGGATGAAATACTTGTTTAAAATTAGTGAACTTTAGAGCTTAAAGGGGCTTAGGAATCTCTAGTCTTGTTTCTCTCTTTTTTTTCATATTGCCCCCCGCCATGGGGTTTTTTTTAAGAAAATGAGCATTTCCCTAATGGAATTTTAATGCCACAGATATACTGTATATCTGTTTTTGTACTGTGGCCCTTTGGCAGGCAAGCAGCCATTCTAATATATAAGATTCCCCCACCCCAAACCCAGTTACTCCTCTTGGGAGAGATATCACCCCTCTTTGAGAACGCATGTTTTAGTCCAGACCTCCTTATTACAGAGGAAGCCTAGGGAAATTGAATGATTTGTGTAAACACTCAGGTGATTATATTTATGGTAGTTGAAACTGTTTAACTTTGGGCTAATTATTTAATTTTGTCTTACTAGTATAGACTGTGAAAGCTTTCAAGAAGTTTGATTTGTACAAATCAGTTTAAGTTCGTTAAAAAGATTTACTAACTACCAGACTATTTTAATGGTTAGGAAATAAATTTATTAGGTACTTGAGTGAAAGATACTAAAGGAAGTGTTTATTATTCTATTTTCTGTGATCTTTTTGGTATGCAGCAATCATCGTAGCTGGTAGCAGCTTCCTGTGGGTTGATCAGGAAAAGGCTGATTTATTCTAAGAGTGCCTTGGCATTTGGCAGGCGGGTAGCATGTGAATTGCCCTGGTGAGCAACAACTAGATCTTGTGAGTTACCTTGTTCTTTACAAGGCTGAGAACCAGTGGATTGCCACAATGCATAGTATTGAAAGCTAGCTACGCACAGAATCGTGTTATGGGTGTTTTGAGTTTTGTAGGTGATTAAAGTGACTTCTTATTAATTTTGATATCTGTTAATTACCCGTCTTTTTTTTAAATGTGTGTTAATTTTACATTTTTGGTTCTAAGGGAATGTAATTAACTGTTTTTGTTTTAGGTTTTTATTCACAATCCTCATACGCGGAGCCAGCATTTCGGTGCATCCAGGGTCTTCCAGAGCCCCCTGGAGTCTGATGTTTCACTTCTCAACATTAATCAGGCAGTCAGCTGCCTGACTGCAGGAGTACTGAGCCCTGAACTTGGCTATGATGCTCTTTTAGTGGGAACACAGACTAATCTTTTGGCTTACGACGTCTACAATAATTCAGATTTGTTCTACAGAGAGGCAAGTATACCCCTTTAGAACCGTAAAGTTCCCATTGCCCACTAATATTCATTGTTCGTTCTTTTTTTAATGCTTGAAAGAGATCAGATATTTATTTTGGTTTGTTATGTGACTGTCGTAGTGTAATTAAACGTGGAGATGTTGCCATTTACATCTGCTTTATCCACTTGATGCCTTTTTATTTGGTCATGGTTGATAACTGGTTTCATTTTGCAATTTCTTCATGAATGGTGATATGGAACACCTTGTGCTTATTGTCTATATGTCTTCTTTTGTGAAATGTTTAAGTCTTTTGCCTATTTTTTATTGCTAGTTTGTGTGTATTATTGATTTGTAGATGTTCTTTGGATATACTTGGTACAAGTTCTTTGTCAGGTTTATACATAACACATATTTTCTTCCAGTTTGTGGCTTATTCCAATACATAGATATCTTTTGATGAGCAAACGTTTTCAATTTTAATGAAGTCCAGATGATCACTTTTTTTCTTTAATGGTTAGTGTTTTTCTGTCCTAAGAAATCTTCAGTCACATGGATACGCTTCCTGTGTTTTTGTACAAGATGGAATTAGTCAGGGAATTAATAGGACTGTGTTAGTCGGGGTTCACCAGAGAAACAGAATTAATAGGATGTGTATATATACCGAGAGAGAGGCATGGGGAGGGATATATTTTTTAAAATAAGGTAACATGATTGTGGAGGCTGGCAAGTCCAAAATTTGCAGGGTCAGCCGCCAAGCTGGAGACCGAAGGCATAGCTGATGTTGAAACGCAAGTCTTAAAGCAGTGTCGTGGCAGAATCCTTCCTTTCCCGGGGGTCGGTCCTTTTCCTATTAAGATTTTCAACTGATTGGATGAGTCCCCCTCCCCCATATTATAGAGGGTAATCTGCTTTACTCAGAGTCTACTGATTTAAGTGTTAATCTCATCTGAAGAATACCTTCGCAGAAACATCTCGAATAACATTTGACCAAATATCTGGGTACCGTGATCTAGTCAGATTGACACATGAAATTGATAAACACAAGGATTCATCTTAACAATTACTGAGTTAAAAACCTTTTTAAAATGAGATTGTGATAGATAATTGCTAAATTGCTCTCTAGAGAGACTACTTTTTTCCACCTTCCCCTCAATATGAGAATTCCTGTTTTATCCTGCCCTAAACAATAATGGATAGTACTATTCTTTTTCATCTTTGCTAATCTGAAAAATAAAAAGTGATATATTGTGAAAAAGAACATTTTTCTTGTTTGTTGGCTATTTTTATTTCTATAATGAATTTTCTGTGGGTTTTTTTTTGGCTTGGGGTATTGACCCTTGTTTGTTTTTTATTAACTCTTTTATTAATAAAAGTATTAACTGTTTGTCTTCTATATAGCAGTTGTTTTTCCCAGTTTATTGTTTACCTTTTAACTTTTTTTTCCGATTAATTGGTCATTTAGCAGTTTTGATTTCTTATGAAGTCTTTATAGACAATTTTTAAAATAGTTTTCCTACTTAAAGATTATATAATACTGATCGTTTTTTTTTCTGTGCAATAAATAATTAGTGTTGATGAAGATGTCCTTAAATCTTCCAAAAAGAAATTAAATTATGTTTTTGTACTTTATTCAAGAAGTCTGGGACATTTATTAATTCTAAGTAGTAGGACTATAGGTGTTTTACTATTTTTTGTACTTTTTAATAATTTTACAATGAAAAAGAGAAGTAGGAGAACTGGTAATAAGTATCAAAACGATTTCCATCCAAAATGGTTAAAATAGATTATAAAATTTGGGGTTTTTTAAAGGCATAAGTCTTGATTCTGTGGGTAGTTTGGCCTCTAAAACCTGGTGGTCTGAGAGAGCCCTGGGTTTGCAGCAGTTTATTGTAGCAGAGCAGCGTGTGAGGCCAAGGGCTGGAGCGTATCCTGGATCTGCGCTCATCCTTGCATAAGCCCACATATGCCGCAGTGACTGTCCTCAGTGGATAGCCCTGGACTATCTCTTGGGAGACCACGTGGCTTCTCACAAATGATGATAGAGACATTTGACTATCCAAATAAAGTTACCTCCAGCGTGCCTGTACATCACTGTTATTTGAGATATTATATTGTCTTTTTTTTTCTTAGGTAGCAGATGGGGCCAATGCAATTGTGTTGGGGACACTGGGAGACATTTCATCTCCTCTTGCAATTATTGGTGGAAATTGTGCTCTGCAGGGTTTTGATCATGAAGGAAATGACCTCTTTTGGACGGTATGAAGAACAAAACATTCTCTTTAGTTCTCTTAAATAGTTTTACTTTTAATGTTCTTTATTTATGAGTTTTGTTTTTGTTTTTTTTTTACCATTGACTAATGAATGAGAAAAAACAAAATGGAACCGCATTTGTAATTCTGTACATTAAAAAAAGGATATGCAAAATTTGAACAACACCTATTGGTGATTTATATAATCTTTCATGTAGCTAGGATATTCAGATTAAGTGAAAAAATATGGCATATTCATAATATTTAGTTTTATTTTCAGGTTACTGGAGATAATGTTCATTCCTTGGCTTTGTGTGACTTTGATGGTGATGGGAAGAAAGAGGTATGTGGGGGAGGAGATACTTCTGTGCTGGTTTAGCTGAAAATGTTCCCATGACAGTGATACTAGTGTTGAGAGAGGTGTTAGCTTCTCATGGTTGATTTTGGTACTCTTTTGCTTAAATAATGAGCTAACTGGCCTCATTTGTCTTTCTCTTCTCTTTTGAACAATAAATCACTTCCTTTGTCTAATAAAAAGATCAAGGCCAAGATGTTTTAAAGACACAGGACGGGGAGAGAGGGCAGAATGGTCAATGGTACCACAGTCATATTTATAACTTTATAAACTGCTTCTGATGCTTTGAAACTATATTAGCAAGTCATTTTCAATTTTGGCCAACTTTTTCAGGAATTTAAAAGTTTTAGAAATTGGCTCTCAGCCTTTGAAATTGTTCTCATGGTTACGCTAAAAGTTAGCTTCTTGAGCATCCAATGATGTGCTGTGTCGAGCAATGACTTTACCCCTTTCTTGTCCGTGGGTACCGGGCTCTGGCATTTGAACCAGGGCTTCCATCTGCAGGCAGAGAGGTGCTAAACTGGGGAGCACTTTGAGGCGCTCACTGGAAGCACATTCTCTGGCAAGATGTGTGGCCCACGTGGCCAGACAGATTCTCTCCCAGCCACTTTGCCTTAGCTGACGGGACTTGTCGACCACGTTAGAGGGAGCCTCCTGAGCTATGCGGGAGGTTGGAGCTCTCGGGCAGCAGTAGCGACATACAAAGTATTATGCAAGTTTTTGTTTTATTTATGGAAAATTTTCTGTGTTCACTTGCTGAATTAAATATGCACGATGGGTTTTTTTTTTTTCCTTTCAGCTTCTTGTTGGATCTGAAGACTTTGATATTCGTGTTTTTAAAGAAGATGAGATCGTGGCAGAAATGACAGAAACGGAGGTATGTGGTGCCACCTCAGAATTATGGTAACCCGGGGCAGGATAGATCAACACAATCAAACGTAATGTCAGATGAGAGAGCGGCGACATCTTTCTCACAATCCAGACAGTTTTAGGGTAAAAACTGTGCAGATTTAACAGAGCTGTGCTTTACTAAGAAAGAAACATTTAAAAATCTTTGTATAAGATATATTTTGGAAATACTGATCAAATAGAGGAAAATTATTGAGCACAAAGCCATTTTTTAAAATGAGTTAATACATCATCATCGTCATCATCATCATGGTAGCCATTTATTGTGCATCTGATATATGCCAGGCACTGTTCTAAGTGCTTTACGTGAAGTAACCCTACAACAACTCTATTAGGAAAGGAATATTATTCCCATTTTACAGATGAGGAAACTGATGTCAAGTTTCTTTGTTAAGTTGCTCACACAGGGTCATGGCTTTTAGTTAAGTGGCACGGTCAGGATTCGAGCCTTTGTGTCTTGTCCCCCTCTTCATCATCACGTATATTGAAAGGGGTTGAATGAAGTGCCTCAGTGAGATTTTTATGCTTTTTCTCTTCATTCACATTAAGTCCTTCTTAGGCACATCTCTGAAGGTCAGCTGAAAATTTAAATGTTGGAGAACTCGGGTAGTTTCTTTGTGATTAGAATTACTTCATGTAATTGAGCCTGATATGTTTCTTAAAGAGTTTAAACTTTATTTTTTAAGGTAGTGCCTAAGATTGCTCTTCTCCTTTGCAGTTTCGACATTCTTAGGATATATGCTGCTGGTTTTTCAGGCTTGAACAAGATGGAAACAAAAAATAATGAGGATATTCTGAATTAAGGAAGGAGAAGGGGATAAAGGATCAGTGGCTTGTGAACATTGTAAATGAGCAGAAAAAAACAGCAGAAGGGAGGTTTAGAGGTCAGAATGGTGGGATTCTGCAAAGTTTAGTCAGGCGGAGGTTGGGAGTCTGTATCAGAAAAGCTTGGGGGCACTGGGCTCAAAACCACACTTGACGACTTGTCCTTGCTTCCCTTCACTTAGAACAGCTACCTGGAAAGGCAGGCTTCTGTTCTCCTAACTGCGAAAGGAGACCAAGCAGCGAAAATTGCATATTAATATACAATGTTATCAATGATTTTAAGTGATTTACCTTTATCCTATAGTGAGAGTCGTAGGTTTTTTCTTTAGTGCCACTGTACTTTTGATATATTCAGTTATTATAATTGTAAAGTGATAGTTGTGTATAGAGAAGAAATGAAGGGGAGAGTTGAGTGCCAAAAGCAGCAGTCTGAAGATGTGTGTCGATGCAACGGCTTCGGCTTTATGTGTATGTGCTTAACATGTGTTTTTCTGGAGAGAGGGTCCTTAGCTTTCATGAGATTCTCAGAGAGATTTGCTACCTCGCCCTGCTAGCCTGTGAAAAATCCAACTTGAGAATTTCTGGCCCCTAGGTGCTGTCCTGCATTGCCATTTCCCTTTCGTGCACATTTACAGTGAATCTTTTTCCATTTGGTGGGAATCATTCAGGTTTTGTTGGATTTTCATTTGTTGTCAATGCTAGATAAGAGGAGAGTGCATGCTTTAAAACACTTTTTTTCTAAATTCTAGAAAAGGCCAGGAGAACATGAACTAGAGCTAGGGATCTGAGGTGACTGTTGATCCTCTCGTCCACAAAACAAAGAAACTAGTGAACTAAGGAAGAACTAAAAGACCTAGGGAATCTGGGGCTAAATTTATGAAAATGTGGAGTTTATAAAATTATTCATTTCAGGGCCATTTTTCTGTCCTCTTGGTTTGATTTTGGCCTCAGCTCAAATGTCTTTCCCAGACCAGCAAAATCATAATTCATTTGGCAGTCGAACAGTACTGAGTATTGCCAGAAGAATGCCTTGAGTGAAATAATTCTGAAGTCCTACACAGCACTTTGTATTCAGAGTTAAGTGATGTGGGTGGTTTTGTAGAAAAGCTGTAGGCATAGAGGAAATTACATAACTATTCCTTACTTTATACAATTTATTTCTTAATAGTTCTTGTATTAGGGTCAGAATTAGAAAGTAGAGCTGCAGGATCATTGGCGTTATTAAGCTTTGGTTTTAACTTTAAAAGGTAATTTCATTTAGTATCTAACATTTTATCTCTTTGAGATATTAAACCCCAAAACAGTCCTATAAATATTTCTGTATAATATATGCATTCTGTATATTTTTACATATATACACAGATCCGTGTGCCTGGGTTTTCACTTTTGGAGGGATTACGTTTATTTCTAAAAAATGTCTTTCATCTTTAGCAAAAAAAAAAATTATGTCATAGAAAGAAAAATATATATGTAAAAGATATTTGAAACCAGTGGATTTTATAAGTCTTTTTAAAATTTAGACTGTGGGATATTATAAGGTAAGGAAATTAGAATAATCATTAAAACATTTTGAGTTAATGTATATAACATCTGTTTTGTACTCTAGATCTTGTGTACTCTGTTTAATTCCTCCTTAATCTCTCAGTTTTATTTATTTACTTTTTTAAATAATTTGCTGAAACTTGCCACATAATCTGATCTAAAACAGCAGACTCTGTGAGTTTATTTAATTCTGATTACGCACCTCTGAAACGGATGACATGGCTCATAGACAAGAGGCGTTCATTCCCCACTAATGGGTTGGAAGTGCATTTAAATCTAATTTTAACACACTTGTAGCAAGGCATGCAATTTTATAAGGCCATACTTTGAATTCAATTGAGCCTTAATGAAAAGTCGTTGTATTTTTATGTGTTGTTTTTTGCAGATAATCACCTCACTTTGCCCCATGTATGGTAGTCGCTTTGGTTATGCCCTTTCCAACGGCACAGTTGGAGTTTATGACAAAACAGCCCGATACTGGAGAATTAAAGTTAGTATGATTTAGCCTCTGATATTCAGAGATTTTATACTTGTTGAGAGACTTCTATACTAATTACTGGAATTCCTTTTCAGTCCAAAAATCATGCCATGAGCATTCATGCTTTTGACCTTAATTCTGATGGAGTATGTGAACTGATAACTGGTTGGTCCAATGGGAAGGTAAGTTTCAATAGCAGAGTTCAGGTATAGTTCAAAGTAATATTTGTCCAGATATATTGGCTGTATGATTCAAAACAGTAACATGAGAGTACAAACTTGCATTCCTGGGCTGTGCTTTCAGATTTAACTTTATAATCTTTCCACATTTTTTTCTTCTTCTTATACTTGTCAGCACTATGGAATGAGTGAATATCTTTTTAGTCTTCTGACCCTGTTTGGGGAATAATCTCCAGAAGATTCTTTCTAAATCTCTTCCTTGAAAGAATGAGAATCCATGCAGTCTGGTCGATCGTAGGCATAGACCGGTAAAAATAGGAATTTTAATAAGCTAATAATGAACCGTTTGTATAGCTCTTTCCTAATAAATCTGAAAACTGACTGAAAACCTAGAATTAATGAGAATAATCATGTTATCATATTGTTTTCCCAACTGTAACTTCAAAATCTTTTTTTCTTTCTTTCCTTTTTTAACTTTAAATCAGAATTTTCTAGACTTTTGGCAAGTCAGAATTGTCTTGTTAGAAACTGCCTAAATAGCTGCCAGATCTCCATGGAAACCATTTGCCCGAGCTTTCTTGTCTGTCAGTGCTGGATTGCCTGGAAATCAGCTAATTCCTATCTTTTCTTTGTTTTTTCTTTATTTTTGGCCCATACCTTATACCCTTCCTTGGGTGTGTGTGAGGAACAGATTCTAAAAAGTTGTTATGTTGGTTCCTGCTCCTCCGCTCCTTTTTGTCTCTGGGATGGAGACAGATTATAAGGACAGACTGTATGGTTGCTTATTAAGAAACCTGAAAATCTATAAAATGGACTATATTTTGGGGGAATATAAATTATTATGATTGATTTAAAAATTAGAAATTACAAGACTTGAGAAGTTATCAAAACTTACCTCCAAATAGGACTCTGGGCTTAGATGTTTTTGTAGTTAAACATTTTCAAAATTTTAAGGAATTTCTATTATGTAATCTGTTCCAGAGCATTAAAAAAGGAAATTACACAGTTCATTATAAAAGAAGAAAAACTGTTATCTACACTTAATAGAAATAGCCTAGGAAAGGAAAATATATAGACACAACGTGAACGTAGGTGAAAAAATACTAAATAAAGGCAATAAGCTGATTAATTCTGTCTTCAGTAGGTCGTTTGTCGAGTCAGAGGGCCACCCTCTCCAGGGTAAGCCTCCATGTCGGATAAAGTGGAAGAGCAGAATACACAGGAGTTTTAATTTGTAGCCCTGCTTTTTTAGTTAGCAGAGAACCCTCTTGCTTGCTGAATATTGTGGCAACGCAGTGCTGAAGGCCTTTAAGTGGCCAGAAAAAAGCAAGTTTTGTTCCATCTGAGTTAGCGGGTTATGTTGATGTGTTAAGATCTTTGGTAAAATACAGGCCATTCTTCACAGACTTCAATATCTATAATTTTCAGGCATATGTGATGTTGTTATTAATACCATGGATATGTGAATGTGATAGCCTCTGGACAAGGAGTAGGAGCTAATAGTAGGCTGTGCCCTAAATTACTCTGTTTTTTCATTACAAAGTTTTGCCCAGAAGGATGTTTATGAAAGGACAAAAATAATGAGTGGCACTGGTCATTGAGATGATTGCTTTACTAGATTTTCTACAGCTAGACTTTTATTGATAATGCATATTTTCTTAGACAAGACATCATCAGTTTAAGCCATTATTCTTCATTGTTGTTTTTGAGATGTATTTGTTTCCGATGAGTTATTTATTTGCCTCTCTTGGGAAGAGATTTACAGGGGATAGGAGGGCTCGCTAAGGTAGCTCAATAGTTTATGTGGAAGGGGGACTCTCAAACAGGGTTATTGTAAAAGGTTATATCAGTGGTGGAAGGTCGGGCCAGGGTGGCATTTTTCAAACTTTAGATATAACTATATTTTGCACATTTATATATAATAAAGATAAAATTGTTATATAGAGCTAACATTTTTTATATACCTCTATATGCCTGGGCCTCTTCTAAGTGCTTTACATGTGTAATGCCTTTAGGCCCCATTCCAACCCTATGAGGTGTAGGTTCAGTTATTTTTCTCATGTTCTTGTCATCGATCCTCCGATGAAGAGCCAAGCATAGAGTGGTCAAGAAATTTGCTCAAGACCCCATAGATAGTAAGTGGCAAAGCTGGAATCAGAACCCGGGCAGTTTGGACTTTTGTACTATGTTGTATATGCTATATGTACTGCCTCTCAGCTAACCCATATCTCCCCATGAAATATTATGTAAAGGCCGATATATAAAACAACTTATTTAGAAAGAAGAAAACACACGTGGGTAAGGCCTCTCTTATGGTCCCCTCAGGCCCCAGTGGTCATAGGTGCCTCCTCAGAAGCCACGGGGCTCCATGGCGTACTCTTAAAAATTCCAAAACTAAATGACTTTAAAAATTTTGTTTTTTTAAAAAAACCATGACATAAGCAATTTTTCAAGTTCTTATTTTATTTTTAGGTTGATGCTCGAAGTGACCGAACTGGGGAGGTCATCTTTAAAGACAACTTTTCTTCTGCAGTTGCTGGTGTGGTAGAGGGGGACTACCGGATGGACGGCCATGTGCAGTTAATCTGCTGCTCAGTGGATGGGGAAAGTAAATCGGGACGGGGGAAATCGGATTTTCGATTTGATTGGGGCAGGATACCAGGAAATTCCACTATAATGTGTTTGTATTGATGTTCTCTTGTCCTAGTAAGTTCACCTAAGATGAGGAAATGAGAACTTAGGTTTTTGGTCCTATATGACCAGGTAACTGATGACTTAAAAGTAGTCTTGGCTCTTCTTGGGATATTCCTTAGTGTGGCGAATGTTTTTTCCTTGTGTTCAGTCCGGGGCTACCTGCCAGGCACAGCTGAGATGAGAGGGAACCTCATGGACACCACTGTAGAGCAGGACTTGATCCGAGAGCTGAGTCAGAAAAAACAGAATCTGTTGCTGGAGCTCAGGAACTATGAGGAAAATGCCAAGGTAGGTCCTAGCGTGACGGGGAAACGGAATCTGAAAAGCTGAGAAGGACCAGGAGGACTGGCAGATGTGCAAGAACAACGAGAATGTGAGCCTCTGCTACAGTGCAGGCCCCTTCCTCCCCACTGGCAGAGTGCAGGTTGCATCAGCCTTTTTCTGGGAATACTAAACAGCTCAGAAGAAAGCAGTGTGTATACTTGGACTGATATGGAAGGATAACTGTGGTATCATTAAGTGAAAAAAGGAGGAACAATATGTATGGAGTATCTTTTAGCTTTTCAAAAACAACATAAAAAGTGACAGCTACAGAAACTATGCGTGTGTGTGTGTGTGTGTGTGTGTGTGCGCACATGTGTGTGTGTATACATGTAGGTGCCAAACTGGCCAGAGGATGAACTGGGGAAGATTTTATTTTGTCCTGTCATGCATAACTGTATTTGAATTTGCTATGCTAAGCGAGTTTATTTTGTTATTTTAAAAGAACAATATAAAATATATAAAAGGCACGATGGGGTACAGTGCACCCTAAATGTGGAAGGGACGTGGGTATTTTCACTTCAGAAAGGCCAGGTAGAACGGGGAGCACTGATGAGGAGAGTCTTCTGAATTCCAAAGCATCAGATTAATGTAATAAGATGATGAACAGTGTGTTTGTTGAAGCAGAATAGCTGTATTATTTAAAATTGATATTAGTTCACTGCTTGGGAATGTTTCGCAGGCCGAATCGAGCAGTCCACTGAATGAGGCCGAAGGGCAGCGGGGCATAATTCCAGCCAATACAAAGCTCCACACCGCCCTCTCGGTCAATCTGGGCAACGAGACTCAGGCCGCCCATGCAGAGTTGTGCATTTCTACTTCGAATGGTAAGACATTATGTGCAGCCGGCATTTGTAGGTACCTGTGCCGTCCTGGAGTGGTTCTTGAACTGCCGTTTTCTTTCCTCCTTGCAGACACCATCATCCGAGCGGTATTGATTTTTGCAGAGGGAATTTTTCTCGGGGAAAGCCACGTGGTACACCCCAGCATTCATAACCTCTCCAGCTCCATCTGCATCCCAGTTACACCTCCCAAAGATGTCCCTGTGGATCTGCACTTGAAAACCTTCGTGGGTTACAGAAGCAGGTGACCCTTTGCAAGTCACAGTTCATTTCCAGACAGCACTTAGAGGACGATGAGATGTGTAGATTTTTCCATTATGCCAGGGAGTCTGTGGGGCCAGAGAAGCCATCTGATGGCTCTACCCACCCAGGCGAGGTTTCCCAGGGCCTTTGTATTTCCCTAATTTGAAATCTTTTTTAAAAATAGGGCATGTAAGTTTAAGATAGTTATTTGCTGGTTTTAGTTTAATGATTTCATAATTACAAAAGTTCAAAAAATTTAATTGATGGTTTGTTAATTTCTAGTTTTGACCACGAAGACTACAGGGTTGAGATGTATCTTAGGGTTATATATAACCTCAGCTAGTGAAGAAAAACAGTAGATTTGTGGGAGATAAAAGCCGCTCCACATTTCTTTTAGGGTGTTTAAACCCTTGGCGCACAGATGTGTGTGTATAGTCTTATATCATCTCTTAATCCCAAACCCTGTTACTGTAGTACTTTAACCCAAGTTTGGGTTTTGTTTTTTTTTTGTCAGTGAAACCCTTGAATATCCACTTGATGGCCCAGTAGTGATTTTATAATTGGGGCCTTGCACTTTGAAATAACAGTCTATGCGAAACAGTTCTCTTACGTTACTTTGGTTGGCCACAGCACCCAGTTTCACGTATTTGAACTGACAAGACAGCTACCCCGATTCTCCATGTATGCGCTGACCAGCCCGGACTCTGCCAGCGAGCCGCTCAGCTATGTCAACTTTGTCATCACCGAAAGGGCCCCGAGAGTAAGCATCTGGCTTTTTTCTTTCAATGCTTTTGCGTTTTAGAATCCTTTGGATGTTATTTCTTAGAAAGGAGGAATTACATGAATGGGTTATTTGGTAGCTGTCAATATGACATGAAAGAGTTATGTAGCTTGGAGTTGGTTTATAACCTGTAACAAAAATATTGTTAAAATGTCTCCTCTCACTTTGGAAAAAAACCACACCGGATTTACCTGAGCAAGCCTTAGTTACAGGTGAACTCTTGCCAATTTGTCATGCCTCTCTTTTTCTGTTATGGTCTTAGTGTGGTTGCCCTGACCTAGTGTTTCAAGAGGAACCTACATCAAAATGGAAAGAGTGGGACTTGGAGCTGGGCACATTTTTGGGTTCAGATGCTACCTTAACTCATTAAATCCTTCATGATCTTGGGGAACGCCTCTTACCAATCTGAGCCTTGATTTCCTTATCTGTAAATGAGGGTATTTTAACTCACAGGGGCCCCTTAAGATTCCTAATTGATGTGATAGCACCTCGTAAAGCCTGAAGGACTGATACTAGTGGGTGCTACCTGCAGCTGGACTTCAGAATTCTCAGCGAGGCCTTTTGATCATGTAAATTCTCAGGCCCCTGCCCGGCCTGTGGAACCAGAAACTCTGTTGGGGGCCCTTCCAGAGGCCTCCCAGGTGCTTCTTATGTGGGACCTGTGTTACAAACCACCGTGATGAACCATTCTTTCTTATGTAAAACCTATTCTCGCCTCATCATGTGGCTGTATCTCTGTCTGTGAAGAGGGAGTGTGCATATTTTATTTAACACTTTTTAAAGAAACGACTGGAATGGTTTTAAGCAGACTGCACGGTCCAGGGTATGGCCACAGAAGGGCTGTCATGGAAACAAGATTAGCATTTTACCTGAATTGTTTCCATATAGCATATGAGATTACATCTGAGTTGAAAATGCTGTTGAATGACGTGTGCTGTGGGGCTGGACGTAATTATGAATGTTACTTAAGAACGTGTGAGGTGGGAAAAGGGAGCGTGGTTCGTGTTTTCTTGGGGGTAAAGTATAACTGTTTGTTTGTTTACCAAATAATAACATGAGAAAGAAGGATGACTCTTAAGAATGACCGTACTTTAAAAATGGAAGTTCATTGCACCCTCTTCATTTTTAAGGTTGTTATATGGCTCAACCAGAACTTTCTGTTACCCGAAGACACCAACATTCAGAATGCTCCATTTCAAGTGTGTTTCACATCCTTACGGAATGGTGGCCAGCTGTATATAAAAATAAAACTCAGCGGAGAGGTAACGTGTACTGTCATGGGTATAGATTTCTCACATAGTGTTCACCACCAGTGCAAAGTCAGTTGGGTAGCGCCAAGGGCAAGGTCGTAAAACCACATTTCAGCTTAGTCTGTTAGCGTTAATCATCTTAGACCCTGGGGGATAACCTAGAGCAGTTTCTGCCCCCTCCTCTTCAGCCCTTCCTCATCTAATTTGGGAAGGTTAAGAATACAGAGGTGAAGAGAAACATTTTCACTGTTTGAATGATTTCCTTTTTAGTCTACAAGGCTAAAGGATTGTTTTTCTAGCCTATTGCTAGAAATAACGGGTGTGGTTTGTAGTTTCCTTGAGGGCTGATGCCTATCGTATTCATCACCACATATAAATTTATGCTCAGTAGATGTGTTGATTGTGGGGAGGTGTAGGTAGTATTTCAGCCAAGTTCATCTTTAATATCCGAGGATGCTAAACTTGTCTCTTTTTTCTCTGGATAGATCACCATAAATACTGATGATATTGACTTGGCCGGTGATATCATCCAGTCAATGGCATCATTTTTTGCTATTGAAGACCTTCAGGTAGAAGCGGATTTCCCCGCCTACTTTGAGGAATTACGAAAGGTGCTAGTTAAGGTGAGGGCACCTAGTAGATGCCATCATGAGAACTTGGTAGGTCTAATGGTGTTTGAAATGTTTCTTAGGAGAGTAATGATTCTATAGCTGTACATATGTTATATGATAGTCATGATTTAAAGAATTTTTGCAAATTCTTAAAATCAAAATTGAACTAGTACCAGAGAGTTCACTAGTTAAAGGATTTCTTTTATAAATGAGAGTAGTTAGCTCTTGACCACCCTGCTTGCTGTTTGGTTTAGGGGAATACTTTAAAACTATATATTACATCGCAATTTCCTTTGCTAACCCTTCATCTTCTCTGTTGTATCTACTTTGCTCTTTGGTTTAGTGTTTTCCAACAACCCAAATTTAAAAGAAAAATAACGATTGTGATTGGCCCCAAATTATAACAGCATTCCCACCCCAAATCCCTAAAATATTAATATGTGTGTTGCTAGGGCTCCCGATGCTAAGACATGGAAAGATCCAAAGGGAATGTTACCTTGAGTGTTAGAGGCAGCATAGACTACTTATTTCATTGAGGAAAGGTTCAAACAATGTGTAGTTAAGATGGTACGAGTAAGCAGGAGAAAGAAAAGGGCCTCGGTATATGATAGAAAGAGTCTTCCTGACCTGTCTAGTTTTCAAGAAATTTGGGAGGCCTTTTTAATTCCCGCGTGTTCGTGGCCTCCAGGTGGATGAGCATCATTCAGTGCATCAAAAGCTCAGTGCTGACATGGCTGAGAATTCTAACCTGATCCGAAGTTTGCTGGTCCGAGCTGAGGATGCTCGTCTGATGAGGGACATGTGAGTATTTACCATGGCTAGGACAGGTGCAGGGTTAAAACTGTCAGCAATATGGAATAGCAACTCTCAGATGCTACCAGTAGGAGTGTAAATTGGTATAAGGACTTTGGAATATAACTTGACATTATCAGTAAAGTTGAGAACGTGCATATCCTATGACTCAGAGATTCTCCTGGTTTATAACATAGAGAAACTTGTGCATATATGAACCAGGATATTTGTGCAAGAATATAAAGGCATTGTTCATAAAAATCCCAAAGTGAAAACAATCCAAACTACCATCAACATTTTAACGGATAAATTATGATATAACCATATAATGGAATACGACGTGCAATGAGAATGCATTTATCTCCGACATGTAACAACATGGACCAATCTTACAAGCATAATGGAGATTGAAAGAAGACTCAAAAAAATATGTAAAAATTCTTCCATTTATATATAGTTTGGAAACAGACAAAACTAAACTGTATCATTTGGGAAGCATACGTAGATAAAAATGCGAAGAAGTGCAAGGAAGAGATTATCATATGAGATAGTATTTTCTTCTAGAGGAGGAGGGACTCTAGAAGAAAATATTCAGAAAAACTCATTGGTACTTCTGGGGTGCTGGCAATGTCCTTTTACTTGACCTGGTTAACAAACATTTTTCGGTGAATTTTTATGAATGTGTTTTACATTTTTCAATAAAAAGGTGAAAACAAATATGCGGAGGTCTAGCTTCTTGCTTGTTTGGATGCAGAATATATCTTGGCAATAAAACATACTAAGGCGGATTGAGTGAAATAGTTAACCAGATAGGTTATGTATATGTGTGAGAGTTTGCCCAGGGTGCTGCTTATGTTTTATTCCTGAAAGGCCTGAATTGGCAAAAATTATAATGGTGTTGCTCAGAGAGTCAATGATTTTAAAAATAATATTGTTGAAAATTTTAAACACATACAAAAGTTGATTAAATAATATAATGATTTCCTACAGAGCAGCCACCTAGTTTCAATGCTCATCGGCTAATGGCCAGTCTTGTTTCATCTGTACATTCACCTGCTTTCTCTTCTAGGCATTGTATTGTTTGGAAGCAAATTCCAGACATCATAGAACTTTAGCCACAAGTATTTCAGACAACAAGCCCTTAAAACAATATAGTATGAGTACTTTGCTTAGATTTTTAAAAAATTTGTATGATTTTTGTTTTTTTCATGTAAATACTTCTTTAAATTTTTATGTAGTCAAAATGATCAGTCTTTTTTTTAATACTTCTACATTTCAAGTTATAGTTAGAAAAGTTTTCTTTACTCACCAATGTTTTCTTTTAGTACTTGTATGTTTTCTTCTTATACATTTAAATCTCAGTTCCAGTTAGAGTTTATCCTGGTTTTCAGTGTAATACATTTAATTTTATCTTTTTTTAAATATGATTATCACATTGTTTCAAACTACTACTTTAAAGTCTGTTTTTCCACTGATTTGAGGTGCTTCCTTTATGATATATCTCCACATGCAGTGGGTCTATTCCTGGATTTTCTGTTCTTTCTTGTCTCTTCCTTTGACAGTACCATTCTTTTCTTTGTAGGTGTTTTGTGTGTTTTAGTTATCTGGTATGGCTAGGTACCCGCTTCTCCAACCTGTCGCTCTTCATTTTCATGATTTTCTTGGCTACTCGTGATTATTCTTTCCAGTGAACTTTATCATGAATTTTTTATGATAAGGGTAGGTATTTTTATCGAGATCATATTAAATTTATTAACTTGGGAAGAAGTGAAACCATTACAGTGATGTTCATTCAGTCTTACTAGCTAAGCACATGCTATGTCATAACATTTGTTCAAGTCATGTTTTATGTCTTTCAAAAGTGTTTTATGGTTTTCTTCATGTAGGTACTGGACAGTTCTTGTTAAATTTAAGCCTAGGTATTTTCTTTTTACAATTATAAATAGGATTTTTCTTCTACATTATATCTTCTGGGTTTTTTTTGTTTGTATGTATGAACACTATTGATTTTTATATGTTGACTTTATAATCCGCTACTTTACTATCTTGTAGTTTAGTTATTCCAGATGTATACTTGTGTCATTTGTAAATTGAGATAGTTTTGCCTCTTTTCAATTCATTTTTTTCCAGTTATTTTCTGCAAGGTATAAAAGATATTTGCTTTTACTGGACAATTTTATCTATAGGCCTCCTTTTCCTCTCTCTCTGGGTTTATTTATTTTTAAAGTCAAAGAGATTTTGCTGGCTTTAGGCGCTTAACTGTGCTAACCTGGAGGAAAGTGACCACCAACCTCTAAATTCCTTTTATTCTGAATTATTTATATTTTATTTAGAGGCTCTTGGAGAGATATGTGTGTGCGTGTGTACATGTATTTATTTTTATTTTCTAAAGTCAAATTAGTTGATACATGATTTATAATATACATGCAGAAAATTAACTTTTAGGTTTACAGTTCAAAACATTTTGAGAAACATCTAATTGTGTTGTTGCTGCCACAATCAAAATAGACCGTTTTCCTCATCCGTGTACCTCTCTGCAGCAGTACTTCTGACTTCCAGTCCCCAGCAATCGCTGATCTGATTTCTCACCTTATACTTTTACTTTTTGTAAAATGTCATATAAATGGAATTGTACGTTATAAGCCCTTTGAGTCTGGCTTTTTTCAGTTACCATAACGCCTTTGGGATTCGTCCGTGTTGTTGCATTTATCAGTAGTTTGTTCCTCTCTGTTGCTGAACAATGTATGAATATATCATATTTGTTTATCCATTCACCAATTAATTGACATTTAAATTTTTTTCGGACTTTGGTGATTGTGAATAAAGCTGCTATAAACATTTGCATACAGGACTTTTACAGACATGTTTTCATTTCTTTGGGTAAATAACTCATAGTGGGATTGCTCGGTTGTATCCTAAATATATATTTAACTCTGTAAGAAACTGCCCAGTCATTTTCCAAAGTAGCTGTACCACTTTGCATCCCATCAGCAGTGCTCGAGAGTTCTAGTTGCTTCACATCCTTGCCAGCATTTGGTATTATCAATTTATTTTATTTTGGTTGTTTTTATTGTTGTGTAGTAATATCTCATTGTGGTTTTAAGTTTATGCCTTTTTTTTTAAATCCTTGATAAAATATGAACCTGAATCTGTCCAGTCTTACTTGCTGAGTAGGTCCATTTTGTCTAATGAATATTAATGAGAAACTTGGAACACAGGCTGTCATCTTGCTCACTTTTCTCTACCCTCCAGCAGTGGGCTCTTGATAATTCCTGGCTCTTACATTCAAACAAACCATGCACCAATAACTGAGGAAGACCACTTGTCTTCCATCTATTTGGAAGAAATAGAATATTTTGATAGACACTTCTCAATATTTTTAAAGCAAACTTTAGCGGTTACCCTGTTTTAATGATAATATAGCAAAAAATGTGGTCTTTTGTCTTTTTATATGTCTAAGATGTTTGCAAGTTTTTTAATTTAAACCTGCCATATCGAGGTACAGTGATGTTAAATGGAAATTAAATGGTTTACACAGGAAAACAATGAAGAATCGCTATATGGAACTCTATGACCTTAATAAAGACTTGCTACATGGATATAAAATTCGCTGTAACAATCACACAGAGTTATTGGGAAACCTCAAAGCAGTAAATCAAGCCATTCAAAGAGCAGGTCGTCTGCGTGGTGAGTCTTTTCGTAGCACTGTAGTTAGCACTTTTGGGGTGGGAACCATTGAAGATGGTAGTAGCTTCAAGGATTCATATTGGGGCCCATATCTATAAAGATACCTTTAATACTCAAGTTGGCACCAGTCACTTGAGTTTCAGTCAGCCTATTGTTTGTCTTTAGTAAGTCTCCACATTTCAAAGAGAAAGAAAGCTTGCAGCAACTTTTCTTAGATCTTGTTGTATCCTCTAAAGAAAAACCTAGTGGCACATACCCAAGAGGAAAGCCTTAAATACTTCCATTAGAAAAAAAAGGAGACTGAAAATTGAGTTATGTTCAACTCAAAATTTAGGAAAAAAAAAACCCAAAAACGAACACCCCCAAACAATAGAGTAAACCAAAGGAAGCAGAAATATAGCCAGAGATTTATACCTAAAATCTGCTGTTTTGGGTCAGTGCTTTTGACCTCCTTTTAGAAATAACCTTTGGTAGGTGGATATGAGCTTTGATCCTTTTCCATAAAACTGACTTTCGGTTCCCAGGTCTGAGATGGTCTCTAGGTTTGGTATGTAAGAAAGTCCCTCACAAAGGTATCTTTTTTTAGGGAATGGTAAGAGAAATTAGTTGAATTTGCACTACTTGTAACTCTTTTCTACCCTACTTTTATGCTCTTTTAAAACTGGACTCGGATTTATAATTTCACTTTTAATAGTCTTTTGGGTTGTACTGATTCGATGTTTCTCCTCATACAGTCGGAAAACCAAAGAACCAGGTGGTCACTGCCTGTCGAGATGCCATCCGAAGCAACAACATCAACATGTTGTTCAGAGTCATGAGGGTGGGGACGGCGTCGTCGTAAGAGAGGAGAAACAGATGGTAACGAAGTTCCTAGAGAGTGGTTTTCCTTATAAATTTGCTTTATGTAGCACCCTGGAGAACCCAGAGGCTGAGAATGAACATAGCCTTGGTGAGCTGTACAAATGAGAGACAAAGCATTGCATCTGAAAAAGGCTCCTCATTTTTTATTTTTAAAAAGCAGTGGTACTGTTGCCGAACAATCCTAGGTTTGTGCGGAGGAAGGTGGATGCTTTGAAACATAGGGCAGCTAAGTCCAGATTTTGTATGTATGTCACACTGGTGTATAGGTATGTCTTTTGTCTTGTAATCGAATTTGTAATTTTAAAATTGATTATCTATTCATTAAAATTTAAAGATGTTGTACTTTTCGTTGACTGATTTTAAAATCACCACCCTATCAGAATTGCATAAGCCATTTGTATTATGTGGAGAAAAAAATATGGATATTAATGTGCCTTTTTAATCACTGACAGGTGTGCGTAAACAAATTTAAACTAAGGGAAGGTCAGTTCAGTGTGATGTGTCAGTGAGAGTAATGTTAACTGCTGAAATGAATAGACTTCAAAATTCTTAATGACCCGTTTATTTCTCATTTATGTAAGAACTTCTCTATAGTTCTTCAGGGACCCAGATTCCTTTAATCTTACAGCTGTGTTATCCTGTGTTATCCTCAGCCTTTCTCAGCCTGAGTTCTCTGGAGAAATAAGCCTCAGGAAAGTGATTTGGCTGACTAGTTTCACATTCACTGCGTACAGTGAAGACCTTATGGCATTGGGGCATCGTTCTCTTGCTTGGAACCCTATTTGAGAAGGCTTGGCTGAAGGCCTTGCAGTCATTTATATCCAATCCAGCAGAAGATGGAAGTTTTTAAAGGCCACGGTCTGCACATGACACACTGTCATTTCCACTCACGTTCCGTTTGCCGGCATGGCCAGGCCATGTTACCTGGTGTTGCGCCTGCAAGGACAAGAGACCTGAGGTTTGTGCCAGTAGCCAGCAATTCCTTCTCTACGAGGTAGAATTCTGCATTGAGGTTGACTGCAGGACTGGTTTAATGACTAAAACGTTAGCCAGTGTTCACATCTCAGTAGCATTCATATGCAGTTAAGGGAGAGAAGCTTTTCCTCCGAGGTAACTTAATTTTGCTGGTTTCTTCCATTTGGCCACTTAGGATTACCTCTTCTATTTCTGAAGTGTGAGCTTTATGGAGTCCTAATTTTAGTGAGATTATGCCCCGTACTACCTCTGTTTTGCAGTTTCAACCTATAAGCTCAAAAGATATCCACATATACTGTGTTATTTTCAGTAATCCCCGAAGTAGTAGAGAATCTTCTATCTGCCTCAAAGATGAGGAAGCTGAAGGGATTAATCACTTAGCAAAACTCCAGTCCGACTGTTGAGTCCTTTTCTAAAGTTTTAACGAGTCTAACATACCTTTTGAGATTAAAATCTCTAGTTGGTGCTGGTTTTAAATTATATGGCACTTTTCACTTTTAGGGACCCTAACAGAATAATTTCATCAAAGGTCATTCTGTTGTTCTTCAGCCAAAAATCTTCCTTCTTATACCTAAAATAATTCAAGGGGAAGGCTTGAGGGGGTCATCTGCAGCAAGATATTTTTAGGTTACAAATAGGTTATTTTTTCACGTTAATTTGATCTTCTTGATATTAGTACCTCTGAGTTCAGAGAGGCACAGTATTTGCTACAGGGTCCCGCAGCTTGGTAAGCCATGGCACGGAGGCTGGAAACCGAGTCATCGTGGCCCTTGCTGCTGGTCTCAACTGCTCTCCAGCAAGTAAGACTGGACGAGATGGAAATGTTCATGAAACATTCAATTCCCTTTTTTTCTCCTCTGAGAAGTCACCATATTCAGCTTAGAGATGAAAAAAATTGGTTATGTTTCTTCTCTATTTTGTTGTCTATTTTTCTATCCTTATAGAATCTGAATGCCTTCTAGAAGCTGCAGTTTAAGCTCTATTTTGTGCTGAATTTTGTTGAAGTTTTAAGTGAACACTCAAGCTTCATTTAAAAGCTGATCTTGAGGATTCCAGTATCTGGGAGAAAAGCTTTTCAGTCATTTTTCGAGCATCCCCTTTAAAAAGTCACCACCGTCAGGTACTCAGTATTTTAGAGAGTATGGTTTTTATTATTTCCCACCATGTCTGCCTATCCAAATACATCAAGGCTCAGCTGAATGCTTTCTCCTTAGGAGACCTTTCCTCACCCATTCTATTCTTCATCTCTCATTACATTCTGTGTTTATTTAAATGTTAATCTCCTATTAAGTGAGAACAGGGGCTGCATCTTAATCAGCTTGATCCTTCCCGTGGCGCTAAGTGAAGCCTTCAGCACAGAGAAGCATCTGCTGCTCTCCATGGATTGTCCTTAGTCGGCCTGTCAGCAGCTTCAGAAATCAAAGAACTAGGAACTTTATAACTATTACGCAACTCTAGAAGTGCTTTACAAGAATGATTTTCAACATTATTAAAGTTTCAAATTTTATAATTAGCAGTTACAAATCTGCCAATGCAGAGTCCTGTGATCAGAGAACTAAATTATCTCCAATTTTACTTTGAAACTGAAGTACAAGATGACACCCATTGCAGCCTGGTGTTTTGCATTTTGCCTCTTTCCCATCTGGCCCCTGCCCACACTATATGCTCTAGCTCCTGTGTTATCATTTATATGGTACAGAAATCTTGTCCTAAAATGATGCCACATGGACAGTTCCTAAGTAGTTTTCACAATTGTCTATGTGGACTGATTTTGCATCAGAGATGGAATCATCTGCTTTTGCAGGATTGTCCAGTTCATGAAGGCTGGAGAGCCTGCCTCTGGTGTCACACTCTCCAGATATCAAGGACCCTTTTAACAGGGTTTGTATTGCCTCAGTGTTATAAGTCGGAAGTACATAATGGTGTTGAAGAGATACTGCAGCCAAAAACTTCTTGTTGAGAAACTACCGACCTGGGAGAGACGGCCCAAGCGTTGCTGTGTCTTGGTGTTCTGCGAACCAAACCGCCATGTTCGGTGGAGTCCAAGAGATCAGTGAGCAGTAGAAAAGCCAGGTTCAAAACTGAACAGCCCCTTTCTCCCCTAGGCTTCATTTACCACATCTTTAAAACGAGGGACTGGAGTTAGATTATTTATAGGGTTTGTCCTTAAAAATTTAATTTTTCTTCCTCTTAACAGAAATGCTAATATGCTCTCAAAATAACTTTATGAAAGTTTTCTTAATTCCATCACGGATAACATATAAAGGGGATTTGAGCGTACACAATCCATAGTAAGTGCCAAAGCAGTCTCTGTAAGGCTGCGCTCTCTGAGTGCATAGAAAGGGTATAAAGTCGGGAAGAATAAGAACAAGCTAAGCCCACAGGCATGAGCTGGAGCCCACGAGCACATATTAAAATTTGTATTAGTTTTTACCTCCGCCCCTGATGGTGTGGGCACCCTGCAGAAACAGACCCTCCACCGGAGAAGCTGAGGGAAGATCCAGGGGAAGGCAGAACAGTCGCAGGCCCCGTTGCTGACCGACACCGCCGAGGGGAGCCTGTAGCTCGGTGAAAACGTGAGTGAGGCGTAAATCGGCTGCTGCTTCATTCCGGCCCTCCAAATTTTGCGTGAGAATTTGTGGCTCACTCTAACTGGAAACGTAGGGAAGGAAATTCTGGGAAATGTAGCTCAATCTAGCCAAGGCGATACCTCCTTACAAAGCACCACAGTGGTTGTCACAGGCGGTGGGATTCCAGATGATCATTACTTTCTATTTTTATCTGTTGTTTTAATTCTTCACAAGGAACGTCTAAGAGGTGCTGCCGCAGATGATGTTACTGCAGCGACAGCGGAGTCTGGCTCTCCAGGACTCTGTCCCCTCGGACACTGAAGTCCTTTTCTGTAGTGTACAGAAGATTCTGTGCTGAAAGCCCATAAACACGAGATTAAGGAGAAACTAATAAGCACATTTTAATCCTTGCCTAGTGTGCTAAGATTTAGTCAGCCCTCCAGAATTGGAAACATTGGGTGGCCTCTTAGATGTTACCTAGAGCCATGAGTCTCCAACTGTTCCCTGCACACCTGACGGTTTCATCTGCCCAGCATCTTCCTTGGGCCTTCCTGGGGTTATGCCACTGACAGGGTGTCAGCTAGAACCTCAACTCCTCTCTCCCTCATGAAAACGTCAGAAAGCAAGTGGATGAACGTAAATAGGATGAGATAAAAGAAATACCTAGAATGAGTTCTGTTATCTTCCCACATCCACACAGTAATGGGCCATTTCACATGCACACAATTTGGGAGACCACAATTTTTAAACCGTAGTGTACTGACACGCTCGAGTGGGATTACACCTACTTGTTATACTAATGGTTTAAATTTCAAAGCTTGTCTTAAGTTCCTCTAAAAATTTGTGTTTTATTAATACTGAATATTAGTAAATTATAAATACTGAATATTTGTAAACATCCATAATAATGGGCACACATGCTGAAACATTTTCTACTGACTGGGGTGCAAAATCAAAAATTATATGAAACTATTAACCTAAAAGAAAGTGAAAATCATTTTCTTCATTTAAATGCAAACTTTAGAAAAGAGTTCATACAGTTTTAGGAGATAAAAGAAGAGCCCAATGCTATTCCTAGTAATTAGTAAACCCCAAAATAAAAGCTATTGCAATGGCTAGTAATAAATGTAAAAAAGAAACAGAGATACAGTATTGGACTAAAATGAGAATAGCGTATTTCAACTGAAGATGCAATGACACCTAGACCCACCCATCCACACCTACATTTAGGTGGCAGTAGTTATTATTATAAAACCCCAAAACGGATCAAGGAAAATGGAATTAACAAAATGGACAGCTTCTTGACATTTTGATGTGGCCTTTTAGCATGTGGTCTCTTAAAAAAAGGCAGCTAGTTTTACAGTCGACCCTGCAGTATTTAGGAAAATGAAAGCCGTAAGTGAGGCTATACCATTGAGTTCCACAAAGGGCCACAACTCCAGGATGGAAAAGCAGGGGGAACCTGGGAATGACCACAACATGGCACAAGCTGCCTATCTTCTTTACTGGCCAGCCATCTCTTGAGGCCGTGATGGTTCAGGCCAGGCCTTTTCCAAGGGAGGAACACTGCACCTCATCTAAGTCTGCACTGTCCTGGGGGAGTCACAGTGAACAAAGCCAGAGGCAGTGGGAGGAAGTGTAATGGGCCCGGCACGAACGGGACGTAAGGCTGTGTGACCTGCTAAACCGGTGTGTTAGGAAGGGCAGAATCTGCAATCATTTATGAGTATTAAAATAGAACACTGGAAAAATGGATGAATCGTGAAGATTTTGTGCTATGTGAAATAAGCCAGTCTCAAAAATACAAATATTGTATTATTCCTCTTAATGTGAGGCATATGTGAAGTCAAAGTCAGAGACAGACAGTAGAATGGTGGTGGCCAGAGGCTGGGGAAGGAGGAGTGGGAGTTACTGTTTAATGGGCACAGAGTTTCAGTTTGGAAAGATGAAGTTCCGGAGGTGGGTGGTGGTGAAGGATGCACAGCAATGTGAATGTATTTAATGCCACTGAATCATACACAAAAATGGTTAAAATAGTAAATTTTATGTCATGTATATTTGACCATAAGACAAATTTTTGTAGATCACCGAAGAAGTCAATATGGACAAAGAAAAACTCAACGTTAAAGAGAAAGAAACTTTTTTTCAATCAAGAGATAAGTGCATATCATTAAGCTCAAGGTTTAGATTGAGGACAATCATTGTGAGTCCTGGTAAAGGACCACCACACACAGTTTTAAGAACAATGTCAGACAAGTCCCCTTGTAGCTCTTGCAGACTTTCCAGTACTGATGAAGGGTCTCCTTTCAGCTTTGTCCAGCCCTGTCATTCATAATAGACGAATGAAAAGTCCCAGAAACCTGTTCTGTTTGGGAAGGTTTTCTTTTGTTCTAGGCTTCGGTGGTTAATATGCTTGACAAATTTAAGAGTCTCTCTATCTCTGTAGACCAATGCCAAAGAATTGTTTTCTGGATTCACTGTTAGCAGCTGAAACAGGCAAATACAATGGCACATTAGAACACAGCTTATTCTCAACTCTTTTCTTCAATGAGTCACCACTGAACAGATGGTATCCATAATAAGTACTTAAGACTGGGGACAGGGGCTAGTAAAGATCCTTTACTAGGAAGAGCTACTGCTCTGGATGGCAAGACATTTCCAACAAGCCCATTCCAATATATACCCAGAAAGAAAGGTTTCATTTAATGCATATATTCCTTGCTACATTGGAAAATTGATGGAAATGTACCATGCGGCTCTTATTTGGAATTTCTCAGGGTAGAATAAATGCTTAGTGATTATCCTTTAGCATCTTCATTCCATGCTGAGTACTTTCTAGGAGAAATTAGACCACTGCCAGGCAGAGCAACATGGATTTATCAGTTAAGGACACTGGTAGAAGGTCATAAAATTGGGTTTTTGAAGAATGGAAGCATCTTCAAGAACCAAAAAGATGGTTTGCTATCAGGAGCAACTTACCTCTTCATCTTCACCTTTGGCGATGTAGGAAGTAAAGCCGCCGTATTCTGGCTCCCAGCCTTACAAAGGGAAAACAAATGGTTTTCCGAAAGCTCTCAATGCAAGAGTTGCATCATCTGCCTAAATCACTGACCCCAGGCTGCTTAAAACTGGGGGATCTGAGAGTTCGGGAGTAACCAACTCTATGATTTATGAGCCCAACTTTACTTACTGTTCAAGCAACACTGAATAAACTGAAAACTAAGAATTAATTACATAAAAGCTAGAGATCAAGGAGGGAGGTGTTCTTGGAAATTATGGTTCGGTCCATCTCCCACACCCTAGTCCTACTTTGAGTTGGGAGAATGAAATTTATGACCCCTAAGGTCCCTTCCAACACTGAGCTCCTGTGATCTGGGATCCTGGCCAAGCCAGATACTTCTGAATTGGTTCAGTTGGAGAGGGGCGCCCAGGAGAGACTGCCCTCCTTAAGGAAACACTGCTTTCCGTCCTCCCTCTTACCTTCACAGCCACAGTAAAGAAGTAAGTCCAGGGCAAATTCAGTCTTGCTGTTGTCATGGATTAAAGTGTAGTGACCAGTCTTCCAATGCCTCAGTTCCCCTTGACATGTGGGAACACTTGATTCTAAGAAAAAACAACAGAAGGCCAGAAAAATATTAAGATCACTTGGATACCAGTGCTAGATCGCAAGGGAATGATAATTAGGAATGATACAGTAGTAATGAGAAGTCATTCTCTTAAACCTCAGCTGACTTGTTCCACCAAATGAGCCTTACAACGACTGTTAGAAATTAGCAGGTGTGACTATTTGGGGGAAAAAAGTTGACTTTCTAGTTCTGTCTTAACCACTGATTTCAGATGGAGTAGATACTTAGCTGCCAAAAATAAAAAATTAAAACATGAATATTACCATTTTTAATAGACTTTTTAGAGTGATTTTAGGTTTACAGAAAAATTTCCTAGGAAGTACAGTTTCCATACTCCTGTCCCCCGTTTCCTCTATTATTAACATCTTGTCTTAGTGTGGTACATTTGTTACAATTGACAAATCAATATTGATACATTATTATTAACCAAAGCCCATGGTTTACATTAGAGTTCACTCTTTCTGTTGTACATTCTATGGTTTTTGAGAAATGCATGATGTCATGTGTCCATCATTACAGTATCATACAGAACAGTTTCACTGCCATAAAACCCCCTGTGCTCCACTTGTTCACCCTTCTCTCCTTCCCAACCCCTTCCAACCACGGATCTTTTTACGCCCTAGTTTTGCACTTTCCCGAATGTCGTGTAGTTGGAATCCTACATTATTTAGCCTTTTCAGACTGGCTTCTTTTACTCAGCTATACACATTTAATGTTCCTCCATGTCTTTTCATGGCTTGACAGCTCATTTCATTTTAACTTTATCCCATTCTGGTTGGAGAAAATACTTTGTATATCTATCTTTTAAAATATATTGAGACATAATTTGTGGCCGAACATGTGGTCTATCCTGGAAAATATAAGCACTTCAGAAGAATGTGTATGCTGTTGTTGGGTAGAGTGTTCTGTACACGTCTGTTACACCTAGTTGGTTTATTGTGTTAAGTTACAACATTATTAGAATCAAATGTCCAATTTTCAATAACGACAACAACAAAAAAATCACAAGACATACAAAAAAACAAAGTTTGGCCCATTCAAAGGGAAAAAGTCAACACAAACTGTTCCTGAAAAAGACCTGATGGCAGATATACTAGAAAAAGACTTTAAAACAACTGTTTTCAGGATGCTCAAAGAACTAAAGCAGATATGGAGAAAGTCAAAGAAACTATGTATGAACAAAATGGAAATATCAATAAAGAAACAGATTTAAAAAGAAATCAAAAAAATTCTGAAGCCGAAAAATACAATAAGTGAAATAAAAAAAAAATTAACTAGAGAGATTCAAAGGCAGATTTGAACAGGAAGAAGAAAGAATCTGCAAAATTATCAAGATTGAAGAACAGAAAAAAAATATGAGAAAAAGGTGAGTAGAGCCTAAGAGACCTGTGGGACACCATAAAATGGACCAATATACACATTGTGGGAGTCTCAGAAGGAAAAGAAAGGGGCAGAGAGACTATTTAAAGCAATAATGGCTAAAAATTCCCCAAATTTGATGACAAAGACATGATATAAACATCCAAGAAGCTAAATGAATTCCAAGCAGGATGAACTGAAAGACACCCACACCAAGATACATTATAATCAAACTTTCGAAAAACAAATAGAATCTGAAAGCAGCAAGAGAGAAGCTGATTTCTCATCAGAAACTTTGGAGACCAGAAGGCAGTGGGCTGGTATGTTCAAATGCTAAAAGGAAAAATAGTGTCAACCAAGAATCCTATATCTGGCAAAACTGTCCTCAAGAGGGAGAGGAAAATGAAGACATTCCTAGATAAAAGCGGAGGGAGTTTGTTACCTATATACATGTAGATATGCATATGCTTAAATAGCAAAAAAGAGTGGAAGGATATATTTCAAATGTTAATAGTGGCCACCTGTAGGTGATTGTTTTCTTTTTACTTATTTGTTTACCAAACATCCTGAAATGAACATGTTATTTTTACATATATTTTTTTAAAAACAAAAACTTAACATTGTCAGGTGCAACGGTTCTGGGTATCTTACTGAATGTCCCCTTGGTATGCCAACATTAACACTATACATGCTTTAGCAACTGTATAGCTTTTACTTTAAAAAGCTTTATAGCTTTTATGATGGTAAACTTTGTGAACAGTGGCTTTGCTCATTTACATGTGTATTCCCCACTCGGCTCTGACCCAGGGCCTTGCATACAGTAGATGCTCAATAACAGAATAAAGCATCTGTTGGTTGTGTGCATATATTTTCTTCCAAGTTGCAGGTTCACATAAAGACAAAACCAAAAAGGAACAGAAGTGGTCAAATACTTTTTCAAAAAGCTCTCCAGGCCCCACTGATCTTCACCCAATTTTTTATAGGGCCTAGGTACAGATGCCAGTATCGATTATCAAGGAAAACCAACCTTTTAAAGAAAAGGCTGTCTTGTGTGTTGAATAGCACCGAAAGCCATCTGGGTCTGGTTTTCTGAATATCTGTGGTGACCAAAGTGACGGGTCAGTTTGGGAGACTACAGAATCTGAGTTATATTGCTTGTGGTTAGCATCTCACAATGCTGGTTTTATTTCGTGGGTATCCACCTCCCTTATCTTTGCTCTTCTAACTGCATAGGGTCCTTCTCAAGAAATCCCGAGTGGAAGCAGAGCATGATACAACTGAGGAGAGGAACTGGATAGATTTTCTCATCGGATTTAGCAGGTACTGTAACACTTAGGTTGAATTTGTAGTTGCTCAGTTAATGGTGCTAACATTTCCTCAGAAGATTTACCTCTTAAATTTTCTGTATTTTTTTCTTTTCCATCTTGTCTGTAGATAATTAAACTTCTTCTACTTTGAATAATTTCCTTCTCCCTATCTGTCCAAATTCAAGCAGTCTGTTATTTTCTCAGTCTGTTATTGCTCCTTAGCAGAAATAACCTGCTCAGTTTCCTCTCCTTTATGCTCTTATGTTTTAGAGTAATTTTAGGCAAAGCCAGTCATATTTCTCTCTACCGTTTGTACTATTGCTAGCCTAATAAAATATACCAGCTGTTACTCCAAACCAGAATGCTCTTCCTGCAGATCTTTCTTGTCATTCAGATCTGAGCTCAGCTGACAGCAACTCAGACAGGCTTTTCCACATTGCCCATTCACCTGGAGGCCATGCAGTCACTCGGTCATTCCTGAGCACATACCGCATCAAAAGTATCTGCACAGCATTTATCATTATTGACGTTTTCTAGTTGTTGGTGTATACATTTAATCTCTGTCCTCTCCTATTAGAATGTAAGCTTGAAGAGAGCAGAGACCTTGTCTGTTTTGTTCTCTAGCTCCTGAAACAGGGCCTAACATACAGCAGAGGCTCAAGAAGTATTTGTCGAATGAATAAATGAGTGAATGGTGAATGCTTAATGGAAAATAAGGATGAGTCATAACAAAGCTTACCCTTCTCTGCTTCGTTTTCCCCTGGCTCTGGGTCTGTCTGTTCATTGCTCTTCTGGCTGTTGTTGCTGATGGCCGCCTGATTCTTCTCTGGCTCAGAGGAGCTATAGCTAGTCCCTTCTTCAGTGCCATCGGAAGCAGAGGCTGCTTCTTCCTCTTTTGTGTCCTCAATTTCATCTTCTTCTGAAGGAGCCAAGAAGTGAAGTCTCAGGCCTGTGAAGTTGGACAGCAGCAAGAACAGAGCCTCGGAGCGAAACAGCGCCATGCAGTCCTTCAGGGTGTCGGGAAGCGTGCTCTCCTCAGCTTTCTCATAAAACCTGAAGAGCAGCCATGTCAGTTGTTCATCAAAGCCACAGATGGAAAATTACTCATGGACTAAAAGCTGATCATTTGCTTTGTACCTCTCTCCCTACAGCTTGGCATAGCTTCCTAAATAAAGCACACACTGTGACAAGAGTGCGATTTTATCAGGGCTTGCTGTTGGATGTCCCTGAGTACCAAACGTCATCAGGGCAAATGTCCTATTATTGAAGGTGAGCCTTGCAGACAAATAGGCAAGTGCCAAATGCAGAAACTAATGTCTTAGATGATGGGGTCTACCTTTTGTTAGGGGGCCCTCGGCTGTTCCATTTCACATCTCCTTTCTCCAAAGCTTCACAGACCTCTGCAAACTTCTCAGGCTGGAAAATGAGCAAATAAAGAAGCAGTTAGCAAATAAAGAAGCAGTTAGCAAATCTCCCTGTGGTCCCACACTGGTCTAACAGGTATAGCAGCCCCGCAGAGTCACTGTGGCTGATTGCTAAAGGGGTCAGTTAACTTTTACCCCCTTCACACAAGATTCCACAGTTTTGATAACGTGAAGCCAGAGAGAGACTGGATAAATTGTTAGCATGCTTTAGCCAAGAGACCTGTCATTTTGGGCCATTTCTTTAAGCAATTGTTTAGTTTATGTCAAAATGCTCAACCTCTAAAATTCCTTCATTTATTAAATGAAGATCATAATACAAACTTTTTAAATTAAAAAAATTTAAAATTTTTTTTTTTAAATACAGACTCTTTAATTCATAAGATGTAAGGGAAAAAAATTAAACTGCATAACAGGCAATGTTATTACAATGAAAATTTCTGTATAACAACACAAGATTCTCTAGGCCTCAGCTCATTCCCTTTATTCAGTCAGCATTCTAAATTTGAAAGTCAAGTACAGTACAGAAGCTATTAACCTATTGAAATATTCTCACAGAAGGCTTTATATGTACTGGTTTAATGCAGTTTCCCTAGGAGTTTTCTAAAAACAGTAGTCCTATCAGCTTTAAGTAAGAAAAAGGACCCCAAAGCATGGTTTAGGTAAGCTGAATTAAACAAGTTTATTTACTAGACTACTACTCAACTTCCTTAATATGTTAATATCAGTTATAAGATATAAGTATGTACTGTCCCTCAACCTTTTTTTCATGGAAGAACAGCTCTTAGGCCTGTGACTCCATGGGACCCAGGGCCAACTGTGAAGCACCACACCAGTGCACATGCTCCTGTTCTGCCTCGCGGCAACTCTTCAAGGTAGCACCCAGGCAAGGCATGTATTATCCCAGTGTAACCGACGGTGAAACAAAAGCTCAGAGAGATTTCGTGTTTGGCTTCAGTTAGTAAAATCGTAGAGCCGGGACATGAATATAAGGTCTCTGCCTTCTGATCTAGTTCTCTTTCCACTATAATGGGCTGCCTCATCGCTCACACATTCATTAATAGGTGTTGATCAGTCAGTAATCTGTCACTAAAATATTTGTACCACATTCACGAGTAGGAAGGGAACTACACACAACTCTCCCTCAGTGTAGAAGCTTCTCTGTGTGTGTACCGTTAAGGTTCGAGAGAACTGCAGAATACCCAAAGGACTCTTAGCCCACTAAGCATACAACTGATACCAATGTTAGCTATTATCATCACTTCTATATTTTATTTGAAGTAGAGGATGACATAAATATTCTAACTAGGAACAAAAGGAAAAACAACAAAAACTCTCTTGGTGATGCCTATTCGCCCACCCAAAAAGCAAGACCACATGCCAAGCAAGATGTACTGGACGGGATGTGCTGACCTACCTTAAGGAACTCCTTTAAGAGAATTTCAGACCTTTCTTCAAACTCTTCTTGAATTTGAATTTGGTAATCCATGTCCAGATAAGTAGGGTTGATCCAGTCATACAAAATTTCATGCTTACAAAGAAGCGGCAGATGCAAAAGGCGAGTTAATAATTCCTATTGCTTGTTCTTACATCATTTCACACTAGTAAAATATATGCAAACCCCTACTTTATTACTGTCTCCCCATTAAACATAAAGTGCTGGAAAACTCTGCCTGAGAAAGACACTATCAAAAGTTTATCCAAGAAAAGTGGAAGGGTAAGCTCAAAGTCCAGTTTCATTATCAGGAACAGCCAGTTTTAAAACCAGGAAAACAAATGATGCTAAAGCTGCTAAGAAAACAATGCCGGCAACAGGAATTTATCCTTACATCTTGCGGGACGTGAGGGTTCCGAGGTATGACAGGTTCAAAGTAGTTGGGAGGCCTGGTCAGCGAAGGACCATGAAACCAGCCACTTATAGACAAACGTGACTTTTCTTCAGACAGGACTTCAGACACCTGAAAGCACAAGACCAGTGGCACATCGATCCAAGGAATGAGGAGGAAGATCACCAGCCAAGGCACACTAATGTCAGGATCCTTCAAGCTGGCCAGGTAAGTCCAACAGGAAGCTGTCACATTTAGATAATGAGTGACTGAAAAGCATGGTCCTTAGTACTCTATGTATTTGTGGCTCACAATCTTTACCTGGTGAAAGGATACTGGAGACACTTCGAAGAAAACCAGTGTGTTCCACGAAGGGATAAGAGACTTGACGATCTGCTTCGGCTGAAAGTGTTCTACACCAGGAGAGAACAGACCCATAAAAGTGATATCATCATCATTAACCACTTCCATCCGGGCCACCTCGTTTCACCATGACAATACTCAAATTTCTAAAGGTATCTACATATACCCTTCAGATCCCAAACTGCCACTCCCTTCCTTCTGTTTCACTCATACTTGCTGGTTCTGCCAGGTGACATCTGTTCTTCATTACATCACCCATCTATTATTGATGAAGGCTGAGAGTTTCCTGGTGTCAGTCATTAAAATAAAAAAACTCCAACTTCCTGTCAAACAGACCGGTTCTAGCAGAGGCGTGGCCCCAGGCAGCTTTACACGCTCTCCATCCTTCCGTGGTCCTACTCAGAAGTCAGGTCTGACTACTGCTCATCTTAAACCAACTAACTTACCCCTGGAGTCATGGCTATGTCCAGTACAACTTAGGTGGTTGTCAGGGCTGGCCGTGACTGACTCCTCCCGTAGCAGTCACTGTAATCAGTGGCTTCCATCTCCTCTGAGGAGCACAGACGTTGTGCATAAGAATTCAGAAGTGGCTGCGTGTGGAAGAGCACACATCTGTCTTACCATCAACACTGAACAGGTCCAGGGTGCCCCCCAAGCTCCTGTCCCAGGGAGGAACCAGGTACAGAATGAAGGCGATCCGGCGCCCTTCCAGCTCGTCGTCGTGGCAGAGCAGGGCATCTGCAACAGTTTAACGCACACCTTAACGTCCCTGCGCAGACGACGGGCAGCTGATACGACCCTGCATTTAATACTTGTCCATCTGACAGTCATCTGCAATGTCAGCTCCTCCGGCGCTCAAATGACACTTATTTCTCCTTTTTCATAATTATAGAAATAAAACTCCCTATTGAAAACTAAAAACACCGAAGAACACATATGTAGTAAGACCTACAGATAATCACTAACAATATTTTAACATATATTTTTCTAATATTTTTCCTACATAAATGTTTTTGCTTTTGAAAAAAATGGTATCCTACAGTGGTTGTTTTGTGGCCTTTTTTTTATTATGTGGCAAGTGACTTTCCACATGAATATACACTTGTCACCTCTTTTAATGGCTATAAAGTTATCCTACTATATAGATTAAGAATTAGCTCCTTACCCCCTTTAATCCATCCTTTATTTGTTATTTCCATTTCTTGTCTATTAAGAAAGAATGCTTTAATGACCATCACTGCACATAGATCTTTTCGTACTTGTTCTCTTTAATTTCTTGAGTAAGTTTGTAAGAGCCATTAGGTGGGGCTGAGCAAGGCAGGCAGCCATGCAGAGTGGGAGAGGGAGGGAACGCTGTGGTGAGTTGAGGTCATTCCCACATGGACAGACCGTTTCCATAAATAAATAGACTGAAGATAATGGAAGCTAGGTTTCTCACTATTGAAGAACGAAATTACAAATAAAAGGAGAAATCTAGAATGAACTCTATAATGTTGAATTGGAACTGGAGGATTCAATATAAATTCAGTTTCCTCTCTCTCTCTCTATCTATATCTTTATCTATGTACATACATACAGATATGTACATACAGATATTTACACAGATATCTAGATAAAAGTACAGATATAGAAATACATACACATGTAAATGCTTGTGTATACATACGTGTGTCCATGTATATTTGCTACCTCCTTCCTCTGAAAGGGTCTGGGAGCAGTGATGCCTAATAGCAAAAACACCTAGAATCCGGATCTTGATTTTTAGTATCATTCTTCACTAAAAGGAACCGGGGTTCTTTGGAAGAATGGCCGACTTCAGGTCTAAAGCATGAGAAATGTGAGGAAAGTCTGGAAAATCTTGTTTTGCCATAAAGTAAAATATATTAAGAATGATGGGGATGTATCAAAAGGACACAGCGGTCAGTTTAAAGGGGCTCCCTTTGATAAAATCGAGGACAATATGAGCACCAATATAATGATAATAACTGAGAATAGCCCATTACATAAATAGTAATCCATAAATCCACACTGACACAAATAAATGAATAAATAGGGAGAGGAAAAGGTTGTCTTTACAGTAGAATGACAACTAACAAATGTGAAAGAAGTGATTTTATTGTAAGAATAACCATCTGGCAACATTCATAGTAATAATTTAGCAAGAAATAATCAGTGGATGGTAAAACAAATAAAAGTCTGAGGAGAAACGGGAAATCTACATAATCTTAAAGTATCTTCTCACAAAATACTTATTACCTTACAGAGAGAAAAAGAACAATTTACGGTAGAAAAACGTGATATCAGCAACCACTTTACTGAAGTGATCAAAGTTATCATCACTAGTAATATGACAAACAGAAACCACGTACCACTTGATATGGTGCAGTAGAAAGAACACATCGTTCTATAATATTCCTGCCAAAAATGCATGACCTGAATCTAATCAAGAGGAAGCACTAGATAAACTCAAACCGAGGGAAGTTTTACAAAATGACTCAGCTGTCTGGATCGATCCAGACGCATCAGGAAACAAAGAGAGATGGAGGAACCGTTCGAGACTGAGGGAGTTTAAACAGATGTGCCAGGACTGCGAGTAAATGCAACGTGCGGTCCCGGACTGGGTCCTTTTGCTATAAAGGACCGAACAACGGAACTTGTGCGGAGCCTGGGGATCCGATGGGAATCACGTCTCAATCTTAATTCCCTGATTTTGGTGCTTTATTGTTATCACGTAGGAGGACGTCCTTGTAGGCATTACTGAAGTTATTCAGGGGACATGGAGCATCAAAATGGCAACCTACTTTCAAGTAAAATAGAAAAAAAATTATTTGTACTATGCCTGCCACTTTTCTCTGAGTTTGAAATTACTTCAAATTAAAAAGAAAAAAATAAGGGAAAACAAGGGCATATGCTATAACTCTTCATGTGTATCACTAAGTTATCCTTGAAAAGCTGTTACCAAGTTAAACTTCCCCAGGACAAAAGTTACACCCCAAACAAAACAAAACTTTTTCATCCAGGTGAGAAACCAAACATGTTTTCAAAAAGACATTTAGATGCTCAGAAAGGAAACTCGAAGGGTGTACCCCAAACTAGCGACAATGGATACCTCTGAAGAGAAAGGGGGGGATGCAAGGAGAAAGTGAAGAAAATGATTTAGATCTGCATTATTTGAATATTTTATATCTGTATTATTTGAATATTTTTTCCTTAAGAGTGTATTAACTTATTACCTTTAAATTTAAAAAAAGGAAAAAGAAAAATGACCTTGAGGGACACATTTGCTCCCGAAGAAGTCTAAGAGGAGAGGTTACAATACCACCTCTGAATTTCCTGCCAGTATATGGAAAGTTGGTGTGTATGAGCATTATCAGCATTTTTCTGAAAATATGGGCAACAGCTTTCATGGTATTCCCAAAGAGGACCACTGCATTATATACTCCCCAATACGACGGTTATGTCTGCATGTGGGCTGGGTCAGAGTGTGCTTGTTATGAAGATCCTAATGCTATGCAGGCACGCAAAATCTAGGATTTTGATACCCTGACACTATCCGCCACTGTTTAGTTAAAGTGTTTAAATCTTACAGACATCAGGGCTTTATCTTTTTTTACCTGAAAATTCATATTTAGCACAGGACATGTCAATGGTAGATTCCAGGTCAATCTTGGAAACGTCAGAAAGCCAAGTCCGGAAATCTTCAAACAGAATTTTCCTAGAAATGTAAACAAAAAATGACCTGTTATGCCATGGAGTGGGCTCCATTTGGATCTATGCCACAGTTCTTTTTTCCTGGAGTTGTGGTTTATTCAAAAGAGACTCATTCCCAAGAATGTTCTTCACTTTAAACTTCTATAGTTTAGGATTCCTAGATCATATCTTTCATTATTTTCTCTGGATAAATTCTTCTAAATGAAACTATACTACTAAAAGGTAAGCCTAACTTTTAGGGTTTTGATACATCTTTCAAAACCATCTTCTAAGAAAGATTGTAGCAGTGTATAAAAGTATCGACACTTCTGTCAACAGTGGAGATTTTGTGTTTACTATTCGCCAACCTAATATGTGAAGAACAGTGTTGTTTCCTTGGTTGCTGACAAGGTCGGACATATTATCATTGAGAATGTGGGCCCTAGAATCAGACTTAGGTTTGTATCTTGGCTTCCTTGATTTTTACCTAGGTAGCCTTGAAGTTACTTAATTTTTCAGTCTGTTTCCTCCTCTACAAAATGAGATAATAATGTCAACAAAGATTGTATAATATCACATTTAAAGAATTTAATTGTCAGCCTGGCACATATTAGGCACCCAACAAATATGATTACTTGTTTACCTTAAAGCACAGATGTGAGGCTCTCTTCTCTTCTTCAGATCATCAGACTTGATCATGAAAAAGACAAAAAAAAGATCCCTTTCATATGTTAGACACACGGAGGAGAGCAGTTTAGTGAGTACTCCGGTGGGATAAGAGCCTGGACTCTGAGGTCCGCCTGGCCCCTCCATTTGGCCCCTCTGTGACTTGGCCAAGTTACTTAGCTTCTCTGTGCCTTATTCATTCAACAAAGATTTACACAGTCATTACTGTGGTCCTTATATTCTGGTTGAGAGAGACTGACGATAAACATAAAAAGTCGATTATTAGTACAAAAGGTGGTAAATGCACAGGAAAGACACAGCGGGGTAAGGACTGGGAGTGCTGAGAGGAGGGAAGGGTCTGGAGCTAGGAAAGATGGCTGGGTTAGCCTGCACTGAGAAAGACTCGGAGGAGGGTGGGAAGTGTGCCAAGGGACTCTCCAGGCAAAGAGGGCTCAGGACCCTGAGTGTGAGGCTTGCTTGGCTTATGTCAAGAAATTGCAAGGAGAATATGTGGCTACAGCAGAGAGTGAGGGGGGAGCAGTAGGACATGAAGCCAAGGAGGCAAGCGGGGCCTGAGAGCCATCCCAAGTGCTTTGGATTTCATTCAGGGAAGTGAGGAACCAGTGGAGATTTTGAGCACAGGAGTTAACATGATCCCATTTATGTTTTTAAAAATGGAGAGAAAATTCAGGTAACATCAAATTGACCATTTTAGCCATTTGAAAGTGTGTAATTCAGTAGATTTTAGTATATTCATAATGTAGTGTAACCATCGCCACGATCTAATTCCAGAACACTTTCATCATCCCAGAAAGAAACCCTGTGTCCACTAGGCAGGCAGCCCACATCCTCTCTTCCCCCAAGCTCCTGGCAACCACTAACCTACTTTCTGCATCTCTATATTTTTGCCTGTTCTAGACATGACATATAAACAGAATCATACTGTATGTGGCCTTTTGCATCCAGCTTCTTTCACTTAGCATGTTTTCCGGGTTCACCTATGTTGCACCAGTATTAGTACTTGATTCCTTTTTCTGGCTGAGTAACATTCCAGTGTATGGATATGCCGCATTTGTTTATCCATCCATCAGTTGATGGCCATTGGGGTTGTTTCCACTTTTTGGCTACTATGAATAATGCTGCAACAAACATTTGTGCACTAGTTTTTATGTGAACACATTTTCAATTCTTTTGGGTCCATTTTCATTTTAAAAGAACATAATGGCTGTGATTGTGTGGGTGGGCAAGGGTAGAAGCAGGGAGACTGGTTAATACACTAATAGAATGATCCTGAGAGAGAAAGATGGCTTGGATCAGCTGCTGGCAGTGGAAGCAAAAAGATGTGAATTTTTCTGGATATATTTTGAAGGTGGAACCTGCAGAATTACCCAATGAACTGGACAGGAGGTGTGAGGGAGGAAACTAGGATGACCTTAAGGATTTTAACCAGAGTCACTGGAAAGATCGAGTTGCCATTAACTGGGATGGGTAAAATTATAGATGGAGATTTATGGGGAGAAGATCAGGAGTTTAGTTCTGGACTTAAGTGTGAGACACTTTTAATAGAGATCCAAGATTAGAGGCAAAGTAAAGGGCTCCCTGGAAATCTGCTTGGTCCGAGGGCTAAGCCCGGGAATATTTTATCATTAAGAAGTCAGAGACAAAAAGAAGACCTCCCAAAGGAAACTAAGGACTCGCCAGTGAGGTAGAAGGAAAACCAGGAGAGCATGGTATCCTGAAAGTAATGCGAAAAAATACATCTCCAGGAGGAAGGAGTAACACAGTGTGTCAAATGCTGCTGAGGGGTCAAGGAAAACCAAGCCTAAAAACTGATGATCCAGCTTACTAGTATGGCTGTTGTGAGTGACCTTGACGAGTGTAGTTTCAGCGGAGTGTACTAGGTGAAAGCCTGATGACAGGGGCTTAACAGAGAATGAGAGGAATTTGAGACAGTCCGGACAACTCATAAAGAATGCTAGGGACAAGGGAAGCAGAGGAAGGGGGTGGCAGCTTAAAGGGAAAGTCAGACGAACAGAATTTTTTTTCTTAAGATGAGATGATTAGATTTTTTTTTTTTGTATGCTGAAGAGAATGATTCAGAAGAGAAGGAAAAACTGATGTAGAGTTTCCTCAACTATAAAGCAGGAATAGTATGTCCTTTATAGGATTATGAGGATTTATTGAATTAATAAATATAAAGCACTTAACATGGCATAAAGCATGCACTGAATAATGCTTGCAATACAAACTACTGGGCTACTCCTAATGACAAATTTGGTTAGGGGGACTGGAAGATGTTATAGACTCCTCAATTATCAAGTCAATTCACAGTACAAGCAAAGAGAAAGGGGTACAGGTGAAGTTTGAAGAGACAGGAGATTGAAAATAGGTTTTACATTTACTGTCTTAGCATGAAGAAGCTCAGTCCCAAAGTAAGCATAGTAAAAATTATTCACAGCAGTTTCCCCAAGCACTCATGGGGATCTAAAGTAATGGCTTCCCCCCATCCATCCCATCACCCAGGGCCCTTTCTATTATTTTGCCTGTCACTAATTTCACAGTTAGATGTGTTTTAATCTACCAAATTGCACTAACTAAAAACCACTATGATTTCTCAGTTTTGGTAGTCAGAGATGTATATAGCTCTAAACCAACAAAAGAGGTCTAGTGCTATAAAAGTTGATACAATTACAAAGGCAGACAACATCATTTTTAAGTTATGCAACTTTACTATGGATAAAGTTAATTTTCATGAGGTATTCTGAATTATTATGAGTCACATCGTTTGTTTATTTAACCCGGTTAATTCAGTCATGTGTCCAAGGCCCAAAGAGAGACAGATTGGGGGACACGACCAGCTGACAATAAGCTCTAATGTAGAAGAATGAAAGCAAGAAAAAGAAATCTGTTATTTACTTTCTTATCTCAGATAAAGAGAAGTCAAAGGGAAAAGGCAAAGAAAACAAAATAATCTTTACCTTTTTCATTTTTAATTTTTTGTGTGTGATTTTAAGGGCTGATGTCCTTGAAGTTTCATAAATGATTTTCAGGAATGATGTATGCCATGTACTCAAAGATAGCTCCCAAAACGGGGAAACCAATGACCTATATTTCTATCCCTAGATTGGGCCTGTCTTTTAAGAGTGGGAAAACCAGCTTTGATTTTGCGATAGTCTTTTCTGCTAAATTAAACTGTCCGCCCAAAAAAGAATGGATCTAACTCTCTATAGGACATAGTACAATGGAGAGCATATTGCAATACATCAAGCCACCTCAACAAAGACATGAATGCAAAAATTTAAATGATTATTTTCTAATGTACAGCTCTCTTCGGTATACCACTCCCCAAAATATACTTAATCTCTTCGTTTATAATGTACTTAAGTCATTGGCTTACCGTATTTCTTGACTGTCACCATCGCTATCACCTCTATTATTTTAGATTTTAAAGTCTTACAGGGCAGGAACTGGCAAAGACTCCCGTATAATAATTATAGTACCTAACACATAGCTAACAGTAAGCATATGTTAAATGAATGAATTCTTTTAACAACATCAAGGCAAGGACTCTCCAAGGCAAACCCAACTAAAACCTCAAGTTTAAAAGTATTAAACAGTTTTATAGATAATAAATTTCTGAAGTAGAAGAGCCAATGGAAAGGGGCATAAATACCTGCTGGAACTTGTATAAATCATTATACTTTTCATGGAAGTCCAAATTCAGAAGTTCCTTCTGAAGCCCTTCCAAGAAGTTTTGGCTTTGGATGAAGTTTGGGATCACACAGTGAAGAAAGGGGTCCATGTCCATGACAATGGCTTCTGTTGGAATAAAAACATATGGCTTTTTTCCTTTTGTATTTTTGACCCCTGAGTAGCATAGTACAGAGAATACAAAAGGGGATGGTCATGAATTTTCAGGAATCTAGTACCTAAAGTCTAAGCTTTGGCGGAAAAATTATAAGCTCTTCTCTTTTTTCTTTATACACTCAATGCTACTTTTAAAAGATACTGTACTTACAATATTAGTCCTTAAGATGAGTACAGGTGATATCACTAAAGTAAGGTTTCCCGCTCTTTTGTGTTTTTTTTTTAGTTCAATGATTACTTGAGTCTTAATTTATTTCCCCCAAAACTTAAAATGAGAGTAGCAGATTAAAATTGAGAATAGCAATACCAGCTGGCAATTTTCCTTCAATCTCTTTTCTTTCCCCAAGTTACTAAGTTACGATACACATACTTTTTTTTTTTAAATCAGTTCAGGCATAATTTCCTCTAATTTCATGATTTCTCCCTCGACATTTTACCCACCGCTTCTAGTGGGCTAATATGTACCCTTCTAATAATCATGTCATCATCACCTACCAAGCACCAGGCACAGTGGTGCTTTACATGTATTTTCATTTAATTTCAACAACTCTAAGGTAAACATTATCAGTATCTCCACCCCCTACAGATAAGGAAATTGAGAAGTCTCTGAGTGTACACAGCTTGTGCTTTAAACACTAAGCCATCATTTTCTATGTGCATCTAGAGAACTCAGGAGTTCCCTCTTTAAAGCACTCAATTGAAACAAAAATCATGGCAAACTTTAGACGGAAATGCATGGCGCATTAGGCAGCGTTCTTATCCTATATATTGGTATGGAAAGGTGGGGTTGGAATGGTTCACCGAACGTTTCTTCCATTGGTCAACAGGTTTACTTTCATAGGTCATATAGTTGAACTATATAGGCACTAAAAAACCCGAGTAAGCTCAGGTGCCCGCTACCTAGCAGCTCACAACAAACGCTCTGGCTACACTATCATGGGACAACCGAGCATCATCCTCGGAGGCAAATATCACATAAGCCGCTCAAATATATGTCCAAATGTTTATTGGTCCTTACTCAGGGAAATGTCTATTGATGCATATGTGCATCGGTTTATTAATCTCATTTAACATCTTCCTAAGGTAAATGCTATTAGCTATTCCATTTTACATAGGAAGGAACTGAAGTTTTGACAAGTTAAATCCATTGACAACATCGCACAATCAGTGGAACAGATTCCGTCAGTAACCCTTGATTCCAGAATTCGACCATCAACTTTCATGCCCTCTCCTTCCCCAAACTCTCCGGCCTACATTTCTCTTCTCAGGTTTCTAAATCCAAACTGAACTTGGAATGAAAGGTGGCAGCAGGCCAGGCAGGAGGGTCGGAGGAGGCTCTCTTCAAGAGCCTCTTCCCTTGTGGGCTTGACTAGAGTGCCAGGACTTTCAGAGGCCCCCGGACGCCGTGCGGCGACTCCCCCTTGGCAGCACCCGGTTACCGTGACGGAACGGCGTCCTGTGGCTCCAAGCCTCGGCCACCTGCTTTTTCAAGATTTCCTCCGTGACAGCGTCCGAAAACTCCGCCATCACCTCCTTCTTCCTCTTTTTCCCGGTCTGGCCAGGACCGGGCTCAGCTGGCCGTTTCCCATTCATCTCTTCATAAGCTACAGACCCACACCACGCTAATCAAGCAGCTATTTGCCTATGGAGACTACAATTCCCAGAATGCCCCTTTCCCAGAACCATCCAATAGGAAATACCAACGTAAGAGGAGGCGGAACCCGCACATAATTTACCAATGGGAGCTCTAGATCTTGCGACCATCCCTCCAGCGGTCGGTCCAATGGTGCTCCGCCTGGCAGGCCACGGCCTCTCTATTTCCTGCCGCCAGGGGCTCGGAATGCACTTCCGGCGTGCGTACGCTTCTCCTTGCTCTTTCACGTTAATGGCGGGCGGCGGCTGCTGAGTGGAACGCAGGTAACCGCTGCTGGCACCGGGAAAGTCTCCTTCCCTCCCCCTTTCCTCTCGCCGCCAGCGCCCGAGCTTGCCAGCATGTCCGTGGTGCCGCCCAATCGCTCGCAGACCGGCTGGCCCCGGGGGGTCAACCAGTTCGGCAACAAGTACATCCAGCAGACCAAGCCCCTCACCTTGGAGCGCACCATCAACCTGTAAGTGCTGCCTGGCCTTCGCGCGCTGCTTTCCTTGTTTCCCCGTCTAGTGAGCGCTCCTCAAGACTCCGATCTTCCAGCGCGACCCCGGCCCTCCGCGGGCTTCACGCCTCCCCACCACCCCATCTCCCGCTCGCGAGTGCACGCCTTTTCTAGCCCCCGCAGGCGCTTTCTTGTCCTCCAGCGCCAATAGGTTAGAGTTCTGCTTGAGAGGGTTTTCCTTTTCCGTAAAGGCTCGTTCCAGTGCCCCTATATTCAGTCATTATAGGAATAACCCAGGTTTGCTTGGAATTTATCTTTCCCCCACCTCTCCAGAGGTAACCCACCGCAAAACGTGTTTATCTTTCTAGCTGTAAGCGGTCGAGCCCTAGCTATAAGGCCTCGACTTAGGATTTTCAAAACTCTCTTAACTGAAATATTGCATTTTAGCTCATGAACACATTTTTATTCATTCCTCTGCTCCTTATGCATTCACATGCCCACCGCAGCGAGAGCATCCAGGCACCTTAGTAGGCCTCCACAGCAGAGGGTGGTTGCAGTTATGGTTGGGCTTTCAGACCGAGGAGGGGTCTAGAATGTAGCCCCAGGGAACCCATTGTGGCTGCGTTTTATTGTCTGCTTAAGCTCTTAAAGCCATTGCATTTCGAGGTCACTCTCACAAGTATTCTAGCTGTGGCAAGTAATTGGCATTTGGGCTGTGTCTTAAGAAATTATCAGTATGTGCTTTTATCATTCCTAAGAGTTTGTGAGGCACTGTGATGCTGACTCTAACGGAGGAAAGTGGCTTTTTAATGCTGATCAGTGTTTAAAGGGTGCAAGATTTACTGATACTGGTGTTTCAGTAGGATAGTTTAGGTGTTTCTCTGTTTTATAGTCAAATAGATGAACCTTTTCCCCCTCAAAAGTGATTTGAAATTGTAAAGATGGTTATTTTTGTTTTATTTGACAAAATGTGCTGGCTTGGAAATTTAGGTTATATAAATGTTGGGTTTATGAAATCTGGAATTAGTAGAAAGTTGCGTATGTGCAAGTTAATATCTAGCTATTACATTAATAATAATATTTTAATTTCATATCACTTTCAAAAAATCCTCATAAGTGGAAAAGGCAAATAAATGTTCTTTTAAAAAATATGAGCATCGCTCTGGATTACTTTTAGCGGTTAGAACTGTAAGAGGGTTTTCCCTCTATTTGCCTTGATTACTAGATCAGTTTGCATTGAGCCATTATGTAGTATTGGTGAAATGTTTTAACCTTTGCTCTGTTAAAGTTGATATAGTACTTTTCCTTTTCTATATAAATACAGCAGGAATCATTGTGTTGTGAACTCAGTTCACTTGGGTGAGTTATGATCTAAATTGAAAATAAGTCCTTTCTAGTCTATGGCCATGCTACCTCGAACAAACCCAATACCGTCTGATCTCCGAAGCTAAGCAGGGTCGGGCCTGATTAGTACTTGGATGGGAGACCATCTAGGAAGACCCGGTGCTGTAGGCGTGAAAAATAAAAAATAAGGGATTTTAAGCTGCCAAGGCCTTTGCAATCTGTGAGGTCAGCCAAGGGTTGCCTTGCCTTAAAAAAGTCTTTTTCCAATCAAATTGTTTTTTCTTTTAGGAAATACTGCATGAATGACTACTTTGTAACAGGCACTGGGCATAATGCTGGGTATAGAGTGATGAGGAAGTAAGATGTCGTCCCTGCTCACAGTGTGATGGAAATGTGTGTGTGTCCAGGCTGGCACTGTAATTTCACAGCTGAAAATGACATTTCATCTTGATTGCATCTGCTTATTGATGTGAGAGCAGGCTCTCATAGTAGAGATGTGTTTGTTATAGCTATCCTTAATTCGTTATAACTTAAGTTTGTGAAAACTAAATGTTAATATTTAA
>NW_024349224.1:7696017-7728860 GCF_902729225.1 Pteropus medius | reverse complement strand
AAAAAAAAAAAAGCCCTTTTTCCACCAACACATTTTCTTTTAGGAAATACTGCATGAATGACTACTTTGTAACAGGCACTGGGCATAATGCTGGGTATAGAGTGATGAGGAAGTAAGATGTCGTCCCTGCTCACAGTGTGATGGAAATGTGTGTGTGTCCAGGCTGGCACTGTAATTTCACAGCTGAAAATGACATTTCATCTTGATTGCATCTGCTTATTGATGTGAGAGCAGGCTCTCATAGTAGAGATGTGTTTGTTATAGCTATCCTTAATTCGTTATAACTTAAGTTTGTGAAAACTAAATGTTAATATTTAAAAGCATCTTTTAAAAATTGCCTGACACAGTGCTTTGTGAGACCGCTGCTGCTAACGACGACAATGTCAGATTCAGCATTGAGACTCCAAGGGAAGTTCTTTCTAAAAATGTTTAAAGCACCCTGGAAATGGTATATTTTAGTTAGTTTAGAGCTGCTTCATTTATACCTAGAATTTGGCTTCTGGAATTAATTTTGTAAGTTTTGGCAACCCTTGTTTTGTTCCCCTTTCAAGAATGGCAGAGCGATTAGTTATGTAGTTATCCACTTACTGTAAAGGCATTGGGGATAGGCAAGTGTGGCCAAAGAATTCTTACTCGAAGGCTTATAATCAAAGGCTTCTTTCTTACTGTGAGGCTTGATTAAGGGTTTGCAAGGTGATAGTGTGATAAAATCTAAATGTTATTTTTAACTATCTTTAAGGAAATTTTTTTATTGTTAATAGGCAAGGTGAGAATGGTCTTCAACAATATGAGCCGTATTTTGAATTCTTGATAAAGGAGGAGAGACTATTCAGGTTAGGTAGAAGATATGAATGAGGAGAAAGGAAGAGTAAAGATAATGAATGGAATAAATGAAAAGGCTAAAAAAAGTGTTAGAGGGAAAGAACAGTTCATTGGAAGAGAAAGGGTTGTGGTACCAAAAGAGTCTGAGGATAATTGACTGGGAGGAATGGAGAATAACAGGAGAGATGATGGAAAGTGGTGGCTCAGCTTGTAGAAAAAGAGAGATTAGCCATTATTGCCCATAATTAATAGAACTTCTGATTAGATTAGTAGTCAGAGGAACCCAAGGGGACGTTAGCCAGGTCGGCTATGTTAGTTTACCAGCCACGATCCAAAACCAGAGGATTACCAGATGTCCATATAACCACTTCTTTAAGCATTTAAAGGCCTTCTGGATAGTGCTCTCTCTGCTTGCAAGTTCAAGTGTGGAGTAATAACAGCTTGATCTAAAAAGCAGCTCTGGTTTTAGAGTACAAAGACCTGGATTCTAATCTCTGCTGTCTCATTAACTACTTGTGTAACCTTGGACAAATCTTATGTCTCTGAATACAATATATACACTTTTTGGAAAAATATATACACTTTTTACCATTTTTAAAAATATGGTTGGTATCTGTTATGGTAAATTATGGTGTTCAGTTCTCACGTTAGATGTTTGTCTTCGGATCACAGGTACCCTCTCACCAATTATACTTTTGGTACAAAAGAGCCCCTTTATGAGAAGGACAGCTCTGTTGCAGCCAGATTTCAGCGCATGAGGGAGGAATTTGATAAAATTGGAATGAGGAGGACTGTGGAAGGGGTTCTGATTGTACACGAGCACCGGCTACCCCATGTGCTTCTGCTACAGCTGGGAACAACTTTCTTCAAATTGTAAGTGTCATTGGAAATTAACAAGACAGCTTTTAATAGGATTGCTGTTTTATGGAGCTTTGGAATATAGTTTTTGCCAGTTAGTTGTTTACCTCAACAAACACAGTTGTTAATAGAGTCTTTAGAAAGAGAAAAATCACAAGGTATTTTTCTCCAGTGTAGTGCTCATTTATTGCCTTAGTAGAAATCTGCGTGTTACTGTATATTATCGACGCTAATGACAGAGCTTGATAGGAGCCCTGTTAAACAAGTTAGTCCAAGTTCAGTTACTAGATGTCATTGTAGCATTACTAAGAACATTCGATATTATTTCTTAGGATAAGTAGTGTTTCCTATTCTTAAAATGACTTAGTCCACAACTGACCAGATTGTACCAAAAGAGAGGTCTCAAATGTTGAGGTTGGAGTTCTGAAAAAATGCCCTATTCTACAAACATGAAGAGTGTGGTTCATTGCTCTCTGGACATTTCTAGATTCCCATTATCACCAGATAGCTTCCAGGGAAAACAGACTGGAAAGGACTGGTGGCCAGCAGTTGTGCGATGTTTATGTTACAGTGTTTAAAATTAGGGTTTGTGTACCATTACTTTGGTTAATTAACATTATGAATTCAGCTTTCTGTTTCTAGCACATTCTTCCTCCTCTCTTTGACATGTTTTGATTGCCTTATGTGAAACCTGTAATGTGTTATTCATTTACTTGATAGAAATAACTACTGTCTTCTTCCTGTTATCCCCAAATTGTATTAAGTCAAAAGCTGAAATTCTTAACCTTTATGCAGACCTGGTGGTGAACTTAACCCAGGAGAAGATGAAGTTGAAGGACTAAAACGCTTAATGACAGAGGTATTTTTCTGTTTAACCACTTTGATAGTTTTATTATTGTCCATCTAAATACCATCAACTTAATTGATAATTAGGCTTTTTATGTTTTATAAAAGGATGTTTATTTTGAATATTTACTTCACAATAAATAAAACTCAAATCCCAGAGTGTTAATATATATGTTTATTTTCTGCAAATTGAACTTCCGCTTGCTTTATCTTAACTTTTTTTTCATTGAAATGTTGACATAACAATAATGGTTAAGAAATGCCAACATTAGGTACTTACTGTGCTAGTCACTAAATGTTTTACCTGCAGTAACTCCTTTAATCATCACAACAACCCTAGGAAGTAGGTATTATTATTAATCCCATTTTACTGATAAACCACTGATAAACCGGGCACAGAGTGTTGATTTGCTTGATGTTATATAGCTGGTATGTCGTGGAGCTGGAGATTCGAATGCAGATAGTTTTGTTCCAGAGTAGGCCTCTACCTCTATAGAATTTTGACAAGAGAATGTTCCTGTTAGATACCTATTTTCCTTTCTGCACATAATCTTTTAGGCTTTGCCCAAGTTGTACTACTTTTTAAAAGTCATTCTCATGTCTGCCTCTGAAGATTGGGGGCCAAATGTATAGATGCTGGAAATTTTTGAGATTATAGGTTGTTTTTGTTATTAAATATTTTTCCTTTTTAGCATACAATCTGCTCCCCCCACTCCACCCCCACAATTACAACTGTGCAAAAACCTTGGCAAATACAGAAAAGTACAAACTAAAATTACCTGTAATTCTACCACTTGACCTATTTGTTTTCTCTTCCTAGTAATATTTAAAAATGCATTATAACTCAAATATTGTGCTGTTCTCGAGCATCCATTTACATATGGTAGATCGAACCTACTTCCTTGGCTCAGCTCCTTCTCAAAACTCCACCAAAAAGGCAGTAAAGGGGTTTAAAAAAGATATAAATCCAGTAAGATTGAGGGGGGTGCAAGACGAGACAATAGCAAAAAATTTTTAGAAGCTGGAAAACAGGCAGATTATAACTGACTTAGCAGATACAGAGACCTCAGCCCAGCAGGCAGGCAGTTCAGGACCCAGCACTGCAGAACACCAGAAAGGCTAGGGAATTGGAGGTGCCTGATACCTATGAAGGTGGGGCCATGCATGGACTGAAAACTGGGTTGATCAACAGTATGTATAGGCTGCATTATACCCAGACTGTCTTACCTACTCTGTACAATTAGGCAAAGTGTAGCTGGTGATCGATTCTTGGTAGAGATTGAATCGGAAGACATTAAAGAATGAAAAAGTTGAGGTGGGGAGAATAATTGAAAGTTTACATCCTGAATGATGAGACTTCTAGACTTCTACTAGGCTGATAGTGTCAACAACTAGTTTTACCCCAGGTTGCAGGTTGGAGGTTTTGTTTCTGGAGAAATTGACAAAAAACCCAAAGCAAACAAACTCCAAAGAAGAAAAAGAGCAAAAGGAACTCAAACAGAAAATTCAGTGATCAACAAAATCATGATTAATATTCTTGGTGTGGTAAAAGGAGATATTGCCTCTATGGAACAATGTGCCATTAAAAGAGACTGTTAAGCTGACAAAAAAAAAGAACATAGGCGTATTAGTTAGCAGAATGAAAAATTCAGTGGAGAGTTAAAAGATTGAGTTGAGGAAATCTACCAGAAAATAGAATAAAAAGATTGAACATAGGTAAGAAAAGATAAAATTAGATCATTCTAGAAGGAACAGTATAAACTACAGTCGACCCTTGAACAACGTGGGTGTTAGGGGTGCCAACTCCCCTTACAGTCATATCTGCTTATAACTTCTGACTCTCTGAAAACTTAACTACTAATAGTCTACTGTTGACCAGAAGCCTTATTGATAACATAGTCAACACATATTTTGTATGTTATATGTATTATATACTGTATTCTTAGAATAAAGTAAGAGAAAAAATGTTATTAAGAAAACATTTAAGAAAAAATGTTATTAAGAATCATAAGGGAGAGAAAATACATTTATAGCACTGTATGTATTGAAAAACTACACATATAAGTGGACCTGGAGCAGTTTAAACCTGTTTTGTTCAGAGGTCAACTGTATAGATAAATAGAACAGAGGAAAAGGAAGAATTTACAAAGTAATAATTGAAGAAAATTTCCCAAACTCAAAGACCATAAGTGTGCAGATTGAAAAGAACTACTGGCCTGCTCTCTGTAACGGATGTTAAAAGATCCACGCAAAGGCATATCATTATGAGATTTTAAATCAATCAGGATAAACAGAAAATCCTAAAAGCTTCCAGAGTTAGCAGGCGGGGAAGGGAGACCTCGGATAAATACAAAGCATCAAAATCAGAAATGGCATCAAATTCCCAAAAATAATACTGGAAGCCAAAAGATCATGAACATTCCTTTGTAAATCTTAGAAAACATGATTTCTGTCCTTGATTTTTTTTTGTCTAATCAAACTAAATCGTGTGCACGTAAAATAAAGTTATTTTCCCAAATGTGATATCTCTTGTACCTTTTCTCAGGAAAGCTATTAGAGGATGTTCACCACCAAAGTGAGAAAATAAACTAAGAAGATAAAGAATTCAGAATATAGAGGATCTGACAACACAGGAGGGAGGCAGAGGGAAGCCCTAGGACTCCAGCCGTGAACATCTACAGATTGGAGCAGGATGACAGAAAAATGTCTCCTAGAAAAATGAAATTGATAGAATAATCGATGTTTGAATTGAGAAGAAATTTAAGCTCTGTGGAAAATGCAGGGATGAATTAGTGATAGCAAATGAAATGAAAGTTATTAACTCCAGAAAAAGAGATAGTTGTAGAAGGAAGTGTGATTATAGTTACTAAATGCTCTGTTGTGTCTGATTCACCTAGTTATTAATTTAAATACTGATTATCGACAAACATTTATAATGGGAGGATAGTGGAAGAGAAAATATGAATGGGAGATGTGGTTTTAAGGTAAATTCTCATCCACAGTAGAGGGTGTTAATCAGTGGGGTTGTTTTTTAGGTTTTTAAAAATTAAAGTAATCAAGAAATGGTCATAAAAATGTGTTAAAAATGTACTTTTATAGTGGAGAAATCTGCAAACACTACCTCAGCCAGGTGATCAAGGTTAACATCAGTGATATCATGTTGATAGAATGTACTCTTGATGTGATGGGATGAGAAAGGCACATTACCTCTGCAATCTCTCCCCAGTCTCCTCAAAATCCATAACCCCAGTCCAATTGAGGGACATTCTGCAAAATACCTAACCAGTACTCCTCAGAACTGTCCGGATCATCAAAAACCGACAGCTAAATATAATGTGATATCCTAGACAGGTTCCTGGAACTGAAAAAGGATGATAAAAACTAAGGATATCTGAATAAATTGTGGACTTAATAAATATCAGAGGACATACAGGCAGCCAGTAGACATATAAAAAGATGCCCAATGTCACTAGTCATCAGAAGAACGAAAATTAAAACCACAATGAAGTATCACCTCACACCTGTCAGAATGGCTGTCACTAAACCAGCAAACAATAGGTGTTGGTGAAGATGTGGAGAAAAGGGAACCCTCCTGCACTATTGGGGTTGCAAATTGGTGCAGCCACTATGGAAAACAGTATGGCGGTTCCTCACAAAGTTAAAAATAGAACGACAACATGACCCTGCAATTCCACTTCTGGGTATTTCTTCGAAGAAATCCAAAACATTAAAAAGATATATGCACCCCTATATTCATTGCAGTGTTATTAACAATAGCCAAGATAAGTGCCCATTAATAGAGGATTGGATAAAGAAGTGGTGCATATATACAATGAAATATTGCTCCACTATTAAAAAGAATGAAATCTTACCATTTGTGACAGACAAATGGATGGACCAAGAAGGCATCATGCTAAGTGAAATAAGTCAGACAAATACCATATGATTTCGCTTACATGTGGAATCTAAACAACGAAATAAATGAACAAACTGAGGGTTGCAAGATGGGAGGGAGGTTGGGGGTTGGGTGAAAAAGGTAAAGGGATGAAGAAGTACAAACTGGTAGTTACAAAATAGTCATGGTGTTGTAGAGTACAGCAAAGGGAGTATAGTCAATAATATTGTAATAACTGCATGATGCCAGATGGGTACTGGACTAATTAGGGGGATCACTTTGTAATTATGTAAATGTCTAACCACTATGCTGGACACATGAAAATAATATTGAATGACAGCTGTAATTGAAAAATAAAAATTAAAAAAAATAAGATGTAAGTATTCATTAGTTATGACAAATGTAATATACTAATTTAAGATTATACAATGGGGAAACTGGGTGTGGGATATATGGGAAGTCTCTGTACCATCTTTGCAACATCTCTGTAAATCTTAAATAGTTCATTTAAAGACAAGAATGTTTTTAAAAATAGAGGCAAATATCGGGGGCGAGGGGAATAGATAAGAGTTGAAAGTTATAGCCAGTGGGAATGGATGAAGTAGATCAGGGAGGGAACTGCTCTTTCTTGTTATTAACCTTGTTGAATCATTTTTGACTAAAATGTAGAGTATAGCTTTTATTAAAGCAAGTTTAATGTTATGCTATACAGAATCATAAAAAGAAAAATGTGAATTTTGCACACTTATTTCTATAACTTGGCCAGGTGAGTGACATACAAAAGCTACGATTGATTCTAGAAAAGCTATTGTCTGCCATCGGCCTATATTAGTAATTGATGACCTTTTTTTCATGTATAGCCAGAGCATATAACAGCATATTCTTTGGTCCTCTATGGTTATGCTGATGCTAGGTTGCCAGTTTTTAACTAATAGTGTATGTCTTGGGCAGAGTGACACACATAATAATAATAATAATAAATTATAGAAGGAAAATTCACATGGAAGGCATGTTAGCCGTGTCTCTATTAGCAGTGCTGCCAAAAAAATTCTTTTTGTCGAAGAAGGGTTTTCACAGGTATGTGTATTTAGTGGTTTACTGGCTCTATCACTTGTTTTTGACAGATACTGGGTCGTCAAGATGGAGTCCTGCAAGACTGGGTCATTGATGACTGCATTGGTAACTGGTGGAGACCAAACTTTGAACCTCCTCAGGTTAGCGTTCAGTTATATTTACTGCGCATTTGGGGAAGTAGGAAAGTGATTTAATTCCAGCCATTTAAAAAGATCATGGTAGAATTTGACTTAAAATTTCCTTGTTAGTAGAATTTGACTTAAAATTACGTTCCTTAATTTAGATAAAAAATTAAAAAGCCAAGCATTTTTTCTCTTAAAGGAAAATTCCAAACATATACAAAAGGAAAGAGAATAGTAGTTACCTGTCATCCGCTTTCAGCAGTTAGCAACTCATGGTCAGATTTCAGCAGCCCCCTCCCTGCACTGCCCCATCTCACCGCCCTCAACTTAGATTATTTTGAAACAAATTTTAGGTATAATTTTAATCATAAATATTCCAGTGTGCATCTCTAAATGATAAGGCTTTTTAAAAAATATAACCACAGTACTGCCATATCATAGTAAGAATAAGAACTAATTTCATAATATCATTAAATACGCAGTACTGTTTACATATTCTGGATAGTTTCAAATTTTATTGTTATTTTGTTTTTATAATTTGTTTGAACTAGGATAGTTACTTAAGTGTCTTTTATATCTACAGGTTGGTTCCCCGTCTTTTTTTTCCTTGTGATTTGTTAGGCTGCTTAAAGTCTTTAGTGTTTCCATTGCCGATTACATCTCTGTTGTCATTGAACATGGAGCTGTTTCTTCTTTTTGTCCTGTAAATTGGTAGTTGGATCCATAGATGGGATTTGGACTCGGTTTTTTGGGAGAAGGGTACAAGGCTGTCAGAGATGGTATATTGTTTATCTGTTGCCATATAATATATTGCCCAAAACTTAAAAGTGTAAAACAGCATTTATTATCTTTGTTTCTCAGAGTCATAGTTCTAGGAGCTGCTTAGCTGAGTGATTTTGGCTCATGGCCCCTTGAGAAGTTCTGGGCGAGTTGTCAGCTGGGATTACATCATTTCAAAGCTGGACTGAGGGTTAAGGATCTGGTGCCAAACTCACACGTGTGTTTGTTAGCAGACCTCCCAGTTCCTCCTGGCTGTTGGACTAAAGGCTTCAGGTCCTTGCTGGCTGTTGACCTAAGGCCTTCCTCGGTTGCCATGAGAGCTGCATAGGGAAGCTCCCAGAAAGACATCTGGCTTCCCCCAGAGCGTGTGACCCAAGAGATAGAGACATTAACAGAAAACACCCAAGTTGGAAGCTAGTTTCTTACAGTCTGTTACAACTTAATCTTGGCGGTGACATACTAGCAGTTCTGCTGTAAGCTATTGGTCACACAAACCCACCTAGTACATTGCGGAAGGGGACCACACAGAAGTGTGGATACCAGGAGACAGGGACCAGTGAGGGTCATCTTGGAGGCTGGCCACCACAGTGGTATTGTGTACATCATCAGGAATTTCATAATGTCTTGTCTCTCTTTGTAATGTTAGCAGCTCATCGATGGTAGTTTCCTGCATCCTTTAATTCATTAGGATTGTGATCTTTATATAAAGAGAAAGTTCTCTCGTCAGCTACTTGGTTACCTTGAAGTATAGTTTGTGTAGGAAACAGTAGATGCTTCTTTTCCTCTGCCTACCGCTTTTCAGAAGAATGAATTAACTCCTTAGCATCCTCCAAAGATTTGACTTCATTCAAAAGAGAGGATAAGACAGAGACTTGTATGCAGACTGTTTGGGGGCTGATGCCAGGAAGGAGCAGAGTCCAGGGAAACAGAGACCAGAGAAGTCAGAAGAGGGAACATAACCGATCTCAGTACAGCAGTGGGGAGCCAGAATGATTTTGCTAAGGACTGGGAGGAACCATGTGGAATGCACCTCGAAATTGTCCATTGGAAGGAGGGGAGGCCAGGGACTCCTGTCCGTCATTTGATGAGGAGTGCGTTAACTCCCTTGCACTTTCACGTTGAGTCCAAGCACGGGCTGAGACTTTCCAGGCTCTGGAAATACTTCGAGGCTGAAAAACAGAGCGGGGTGGTGGCAGCAAACAGAGCTTTCTGACATTTTCAAACACAGCTGCCCTGGAATCTGAGGTGCCAAGAGAAACTGTGATGAGAGGTACAAAAAGCATCAGTTTCAGTGACCTTTAAAAGTGTCATACAACCTCATGGAGTTTCATATTTCATGTATTTATTCCATTGTAATGATCGATAATGTTACTGGTGTGTAGGTTTTTCTATGTTTGGCTAATGGGAGACTCTCGAAGTTGGAGCCTGCATTCTTTTGACAAAGCTCTATGAGTTTGATACCTTCTTTGCATGACAAAAATTGCACAGAATATCAGCTAAGCTAAAGATTGTTCTATCCTCTTCCTTGTGACTCCCTGCATGGCCGAGAGGCAGGAAGATAAATGCTGAGGAAGCTGGTGTTAGCGCTCACTGCCTGAGAATTGTGTTAGCTTTAAGAAAGTGTAATTTCATCTGGAGTGGTGAAGTTCCTGGTCCAAAAAGACACAGAACAGCTGCTGTAAACTTTTTTTTGAACATTCCTTCATTTAACTGGGAAATGCTCAGCAATGAGATCCCCAGGCTACTTTCTGAATGCTCTCAGGCCTCTCCCCTCCCATGGTCCTTGGGCGATTCTCTTAGTCCACTGAACCCTGGCCTTGGCTGGGCTAGTACAAGATGTAAAGGTTGTGTGTTTAGTAAACTTGGTGTCAGTGGGAAAAGAGCATGACGCCATCTGCCTATCTCAGTCTTTTTGTCTAAAGTACACTTGGCTTAAAATAAACACGGAAACGAGGCTGGAGGAGAAAGGCTTAAAAGAAAAGGAACACGTAGCCAGCCACTTTGGTTTGGTCGTGGTTTGGGAACTTATTTTGTTGTATGTGAACCTCAGGTCTCTTTTAGCCTGTGCTATTCAAGCTACTTCTCACATCTTTGTCTATTGCTGCCCGTGTGCCTGGTTCTCATGATGGCGCAGGACACCGCCAAAGCCCGGGACAGTTGTCTGGGTTCATCATACCCTATGTAATTATTCTAACTTGAATACTGGTTAGGTGCTATTGGGATAGTATAGTGGGAAATAACATAGGCTTTTATAGTGAGGTAAGGGTTGGACAGATAAAGTTGAATCTGGCCTCACTACTTAGTTGTGTCATCTCCTCAAAGACGCTTAGCCTCTCACTGTAAGTTCCTTACGTAAAATGAGTGTGATATACCTTTGGCAGCCTCTGTTTTCATCCTACTTTCCTCATGTCTGTTTTTAACACTTTGTAATTCCTTGCCCTCAAGCACAATTCCAAAAGCAAATTTTTTTCTGAAAGTATCGTAGGGAGATGTAGGAGACATTTTCATAACATACACACAGAACAAAAAGAAATCTCTTAGACTTTTAAAATTATGTTAAAATTCTTCTTTCTCATATAGTAACCTCTCCTCTGTAATTCTCTTCATCCCTTTAAATTCTCCAAAATATTTTCTCCGTTTTCCCAAGCAGTTTGACTCTCTCCAGCTGGCAGAACTCCACTTATATTGCTCATCCAGTGTTCCTGAAGTGTCTGTGTGTAGCAAGGTGGGGCAGGGCGGGAGGGGGGCGGTGCGGCGCTGTGGGGAGCATCCTGTCAAATACCTCACAGGCCATATTTAACTTTTAATACAAGAAACATGTCCACATCAGGACTCTAGAAAGTTTAACTTAGTAATGATTTTTTTTTTTTAACTTTTTTTAGAAACACCAATTTCTCAGACTGTAAATCCTGTGTCTACATATTTGTCTTAAATGGTCGAATGGTTTACTACTTGTTATTTTGTATTTATTAAAGCATTTATTTGTTAGTATATCTGTTAGGTACTAAATCCCAATAAAGAGAAGACTAGAAAGAATTCTCCTTCCCCCAGCAGTTTGCACTGCATTGGAGAATAAACATATAAAGAAATAGATGAAGACATGGGATATATGTTAAAATAAAATTGTGTCGAGATTGTGAGGAACTTGTTGGTCTCAGAGGGTTGCTATTTGGGAGAAGTTGATAAACAGGCATGGAAGTACGAGGGATGTCTTGGTATCAACAAATGAGCCTCTTTTGTTTTTTTCAGTATCCCTATATTCCTGCACATATTACAAAACCTAAAGAACATAAGAAGTTGTTTTTGGTTCAACTTCAAGAGAAAGGTAAGTTATTTTGTTTTTGAAGGCAGCCATCTAAAAACTTTTGTAGAATAATTTCAAACCACTTTGTGTTTTTTCTAAGTTCTTCAAATTTTTGGATTTATTGTAAAACTAAAAACACATACCATGTTTATACAGAATCACCTAGTTTTTCTCATAGATGTGCCAGTTATGCTACTGGGGGAAAATATGTTTAACTAGAGCATAAAATACCAGATTATAGTGTTTCTAATAACTGTTTAGATGCTGATGTTGATTTTCCACATTGAGGTAAACTGAAAATTGTAGGAGACAGATGAATTGATTTTTTAAAAATATCATCTTTAGGCCTGTTACATGTTTTAATAAGCAATTATTCTGTTTTTTATAATATTTTTAAAATAGAATCCAAAATAAATTACAAACCTAGGGCTCTTCTCTCCTTTATCCCAGGGCCAGAACTTAAAGATCTTCTTGGTTGCTAGTCCGTGTGAAAGCTCTCACTACAAGCTTTTTTAAAAGACACAACCAAAATTTATTAATGAGAATTATCTTTTTCCTCAACTGTTTCTCAAATGTAAAATTGATGATTATTTTATAAATAAAGTGAAAGCAGTGATTACATAAGAAATTATAGAAAATGAATACTGTTTTGTTTTATTTTAGCCTTGTTTGCGGTTCCTAAAAATTACAAGCTGGTAGCAGCACCATTGTTTGAGCTGTATGACAATGCCCCTGGGTACGGACCCATCATTTCTAGTCTCCCTCAGCTTTTGAGCAGGTATGGAAAGTTGAACATTTTGTGGTTGATTCATCTAAACTGCCAGATTTTAAAATACTCGGAGCCATTTGAGAAAAGATAGTTTATGAATTTTGTCTTTGAGAAAGTTAAGACAGTAGATGGACCCTGAGGTCACGTGCAAGCCACAGATAAGCATGACTGACGGAAAGTGACCCTGAGTTGCGGGATGACGTTCTGGATCTGTGTAACTGCTTTTCTCCAAATCTGAGACACTCTGCAGTTAAATTTGAACTTTTCTTTCAAAGAAGCGATGGTAAAGTTGTAGTCGTCAATATCTAATAAATATGAAGGGAGTTATTTATATGAAAATGTGGAGATTGAATCTCTTGGTGTCATATGTTCTCTTTTTTTTGGAACCCACTGTATTTAGGCCCATATTGGGGCACGTGGGATTAAGTCTTGAATTTTTACATGGAGTTAGGTTTTCTTTTTAAGGCAGAGTGATGAGAAGTGCATTTTTTTTTTTAAGCTGACTTGGGCTTGTTGAGGTCTTTAGAGCCAGCTGTAGCTAGGGATCGCAGAACAGCATGGAGCTTGAGAATGCAGTCTGTGGTCAGTGTTTGGGTTTGAACTCCACCTTCGGCACTTGCTGGCAGAGTGACCATGAACAAACGGCTATACCTGTTTGCCTCTTTCTTCTTCTCTAAATGGGAATGGCAGTCCCCGCTTCATAAAATTGTGAGAACCAAGTGAAATAACACATAAAGTGTTTACAATAGTGCCCGACACCTGGTAAGTGCTTAAAAAGGTTCGTTTAAAAACAGTTCCAGCAGTGACTTTGCCTTCTATGGAAGCTTGTTGAGTAAAATTGGTCTTTGTATTTAGTCACTGATCAGCCTTCATCATTTACTCCTCTGCTTTGGTCTGCTGGTGGTTTACAAGCTGAAGTGTGGGCTGTGAAAAAAAAGAGTCGTATTAGTCACTTACCACCTATTAGGTATTAAACACCACCTATTAGGTATCAGGAACTGTGCTGAGTAGTCAGATACAACGAGGTGTAAAAACTTCTTCCCTCAAGGAACTTATCAGTGGATAATTATCAAATTTAGACTTTTTTTTTATTGTAAGTGTTCAACAACGCTGTTATTTAATGTGTAAGGTGTGACAGGTGAGAGGAAGTAAGTATATCTTGGTGTAGAAAATGCCAGAAATATTGAGGGAAGGTAGAAATGTCCAAATAAGTTTTTTTATCATCTGAGGTAGGAACTGTGGAAATAATACTGTTTTTAATAAAACTGTTGTTCTTTTTAAAATTCAGGTTCAATTTTATATACAACTGAATCCCTGCACAGCGGAGAAGTTAAAGCAGCCGTCTCTGTGAGCACAGCTCTGCACAGTGTAGAGTAAACGTGGTGGAAAAGTGTTTTTGGTTTTATCTCTTTCCCAATTCCTAAATTGCTCCCTGCTTTCTGTTGTTTGAATAGCAAAGTTAATATGAAGAACTAGATAGTGGTGTAAACAAATGTGATAATGTTTAATTTGCTTTTGTTTCTACTCATACGTTTTTATACAACATTAAAGAAGTGGACTTCTTTCTATTTGTATTTTTTTTTTTTTCACATTAAACTTGTAAAATTCTTATAGGCGAGGATCGTTTTCTTTCTCCCCCTCCTTAGGCTGGTGAATGTTACGAGACAGTGCAGGTTCAGTCGGGTTTATGGGACCCTTGCTCTGGAGCATTCTCGGGGGCACCGTCCGAGACCACGTTGCAGATCTTTGCGATGAGGATCTTCTGTTACTCTTGGGAACTAGATTTGCTTGAATGAGTCCAAGATGCAACTCCTGTACCAGAGTTTATGTTGCAAGGTGTATTACAGCAGCACGCGCAGCGTGTGACTGACGGTGTGTTTCACACTGGCACAGCCAGGTTTAGTGCACAAGCGTCGGACCTTAAACATGTGGGAAACCTTAAAATTGGCATGGTCGGGGAAGTCATGGGAAATGATGTGAAAAGAGACCGACGTAGAGCTCATTTGGAGTTGTTTTCTTCACGAAATGGGGGTATTATTTGTGCTGTTGTGAAATTATGTCTTAGTTATTCTTAGGGCCATGGTAAAGTTTCTAAACTTTACCTAAAGTTTTTAAAAGTGGACCTGTTAGGTTTTGAACCCTTGGATTGCAAAGTTAGTTATTTCAATTAACTTGAAGCTATATCCATATCCGTAGAGATGAGAATTTGATTTTATCAAGTAACATAAAGACTTTTCAAAAATCTGAAATCTCAGGACAGGACAGGGAATACATTTTGTCAGCCTAAGGAAAAATACCAAATTTAAAAAACTTTAAAAAATAATGCTAAATTAGTGTCAAATTTGGAGAGAGAGAATCTTAGGGCAAGGGAGTTTGCTGGCTATGTCATTGCTAATGGTCAAAGTATATTGTATATGCCTTATTACAGACGTTGACTGTAGGCTTGGTATAAAGGAAATCTTGTAAGATGCAGCTACTTAAAAAGATGGGCATAGTTATGTTTTTAATGGACAGAAATGAGTAGTTCTTACAACTTTATGGTACTGATGGCAGGACTGTTCCCCTGAGTATTGGGTGATGCAAAAAGTATAGCATGTATTTTTCTCTCTTTATACTTAAAATCAGACCAAGAACACCTGAATAATTTTACTTATAAACATTCAGTTCACTTGAGGTCCTGTTAAATCGTCACATGGTTACTTATCAAGTAGCGTTTGTAAATGTGTTCACATTTAAGTAGTAGATGAGCACCAGTCTCTAGGACTGGAAATGACCGGTGATTTCCTTTGTAAGAGCCGCTAGTTCTGTGACTCATCCTCTTCCCTCAAAGGCTGACAGTCCTGCCCCTCTGGTTTATATTAGCATACTTTTAAATTACTAAAATTTTATTGAACTCACTGGTTAGCTGAGTCCTCAAAGATTGAGGAGGTCAGAATTGGAGATGGCTTGATCTAGCTCACCTTCCATGATTGCTTGGGACACCCCAATCAAAGCTACAGAGACCACATTTCAGACATGTTGGCCATTGCCATTTGGGTGGACTTTTTTCTAGGTGTAATTTATAAAGTGCTGTCAGTATAGGAATGTTTTAATTGAAGAGTTATCTGATTCGAGGCCACTCACATGTTTTGTAACTTCAGCTTTGACCTAGAAATTCTTTCTTGTTCACTACTTTCCAGTGTCATTGCTTGAGTCAATCACCCATGTGCCAGGGCCTAGGTGAGAAAAACCTTTGGTTTAAGCCAGCTGGGTTACTAATGTCGGCATTTAAGAGGTACGGTTTTGAATGTAAAATTCATAACACACAAACACAAATTTTTCAAATTGGTTTTGAACTAGTCAGCCAGTTGTGTCCCAATACTCTTGTGGTTTCCTGAAGGAAATGGCAAACTAGAGAAGGAAGTTTAAATCATGTATTTCTATAGCATTAGAAGAGGATACAGGGCACTGATTAACACTAAGGTCTTTTGATAAATAAGTTCTGATCACACTTCTTCAAGAACTAACAGTCTTGAATCATGCATTCCAGTTCTCTACATACTAAATACTGAATAATTTTTTCAGTGAGCTCTTGAGTAACTGACATTTTTGACTGCCTTCTTGTGTTTCAGGTTTGCTTACACATGAGAGCCCTGTCTTGTATTCTATAACTACAGTATTTGCCAGGTTATTCTCCCTGAGTAATCCAAGTAGTGCATATTCTATATAAAACTATCAAATGGCACCAGAAAATATTCAACAGATTAAAGGGAAAAAATGAAAAGTTTTACTTAAGTGTTTTAAATTGTTTTTAACATTGACATCCCTTTGAAGAAAAGTGAAATTTGTTTTTTTCCTGATGAAGAGTTGTGATTTTTTTAAAAAAGTAGATAATACTTAAAATGGCATTATGATAATTCTTCATGTGAATTTGTACTAAACGGGTCTGGATTTTTATTATTGTCTTACCTTGAAACCAGTACTGTGTGGTTCAGTTAATTTGGATATTTAAGAATACTGTTAAGTTAGCATTTTATTTGGATAAAACAACCAAATGAGCCAGTCTTTTTTTTTCTTCCATGCTTAATTAAAAGTGAGAGGTAAAAGACCTCCGCATTCTGCAGCCTGGCAAGCAGTCAGCTTCGATTCCCCTTAAATGATGTGACTGTTATGCTCTCAGGTTTTTAGTGACTGTTATTTTAAGTACCTGCTCCGTCACTTGAGGTGAAATGGAGTCGCTTTTCACATTGGAGTTCCTCAAACTTACCATTTTTTCTAGTTCATAGTGTTTGGGACAGTATGTGCCTCTTACTAAGACTTGCAGAGAGTGTACAATTCTGTGTTTTGCACAGCCAGAGAAGGCTTAGTGGTTTTTAACTAATACAAGTCAGCTTCTGTAGCATAAGGTTTTATTTCCCACAATTAGTCCACTTGTTTTCTCTCACTTATTATTTAAGTTAAACTGGACTCACTTCAGTTTCCCTTTTGTTTAAATATGTGATGAGAAACAAAATAGGGTAATTTGACTTGAGCCATAAAACTCATTTTAATATTAGCTTGTATTATACTTATCAAGCTTGTTTTTGTGAAAAAAAAGACTAAAACTTAAGTAAGTTTAGACTAAACCAGTTTAGAAGTAATTTGTATTTTAGTGATGGATTGTATCGTAAGACGCAAGGTAACTTGGGAAAACACCGTGCTGCTCAGTTGAAGGAAAGGTCCGTGCATTTAAAAATTTAAACTTTCGGTTACTATGTTCACATCATAGAGTACAAGCATCATTGGTAGTTTGGCTTTGAGAATTTTTCTTGTGTTAAGTTTATAGAAAATGTATAAAAGAAACTGTTTGAAGTTTTGGTTATATTTTTATATTTGTAAACCAAGTCTGATTAAAATGGTCACTGTTCTTTTTTAATTTCATTTTACTGTCATTTCCATTAAAAACATTTAAAACAGAACGACCCTGTGATCGCGTGTGGCTGTTAACCTCAGTATGCCTTCAGAAGTCCTGCACAGTTCTTTTTCGGTGTCAGTGACCAGGGACTGTTAGGTAAGTGAGAGACGTGGCGTAAGAGCAAGGGCCTGCAGACCCGGGACGTGGACATCGCCCTCCCCTGCACTCCTCCGTTGTGCGTTAGGCGTGTTCTAGGCTGATGCAGTACCCTGCAGAGTGAAGGGGCCACTCTGATTTGGAACCTGAGGGTGGATTTAGAAGTTGCCACACAAATGTGTACCTGTGTGCTGTTATGTCATAGGAGACTTCAGTTTCTCATAAAGAGTGTTGACTCCTATGTTTTTTTTTTTTCAAAACTTGCCTGGAAGTCATGATGTTCTGGGATTCTGTGCCTGCTGCTCATGTGATACTGTGTAAGTCAGTTTCAGCATCTTAAACAGAAACAATTCATTAAAACTATGAGAATATATGTGTAATGAAACCATAGCCCTGATGCTTTGTATCTGAACAAAAGTTGAACAAAACGTGATGAAGTTATTGCAGAGTTCTGAAAATTTTACTATTTGTGTGTTTTATAGCAGACACCAAAGAGCTATGAAAAATTATGAAAGAAAAGCTAAAAATTGAAGTATACCAATTAGTTTTTTTCTGTACAGATTTGAGAGGTTGGTTATTTTTCCTCCTCTTCTGGATTTGTAGTCGAACACATCGGTCCCACTCGTGAAGCACCAGAATTCCGTGAGGAGCAAATTTAAGGCTACTGGATTAGGTAATGAAGTTCACTTCCTAGGAAGTTAGTCTTAAACCACAAAACGACTGAGCCTTTCTCACAGGATGGTGAAAATCAAAGTGATGAGTATGAAAGGATTTCAGACATTTAAAAAAATGACAATAGCAATAATGCATGTAGGTGTGAATCTTACTCCACACAAACTGGTTTGTCTGAAATGACACATTTCTTTATTTCCTTTAAATTATACCTAGTCAGCCACCAATTCACAAACATGGCAGGAAATTCAGTCTCGCAGTCATTGGGAGCGGGCGCCCTACCCAAAGTCTCAAAAGAATCAACCCAGAGGCATAAATTGTACTCTGAAATGAAGGTGGGGGTGGGGAGAGCTTGGCTTCCATTGTGTGCTCCACACTTTCTTGTCCAAGTCAAACCAGCCCGGTAAAGTCTACAGCTGTTGTCTCTCTGCCACACTTGAGACTTAGGACTCAACTGACAATAGGCAGTACCTTATACCGATGGGCCAGCCTTCCCGGGCGCACTTTCATCCCTTTTGTGTCCTGCTTCCTGCCCTGGTCCTCTCATGGAGTAGGATCCAATACAAAGAACCGGAGCATTGGTTGGCTTTAGGAGGTGGGTAATGTTTTTGCAAAAAGTGTGCAAAAGCCTTGGAGTGGGAGAGGAAAAAAATTTAGAACAAATACTCAATAAAATACCTGGACACAAACCTTTAAAAATTTTTAAATGCAAATAAAAAATAACCTTATATAGTTGGGTCAATTTCACCTATCATATTGAATCTTTAGAAACATTTAAGATTAATCTTATAAACATTTACGATTAATTTAGACTATAGTCTTTATGTAGTAGAATCAAATGTAAAGAGTTGCTATTAAACACTTTACAGAGTTATTCCAGAAGGCTAAAATTTTAATACTTAGAAATTAGTAATAATTCAGAGGAGTACAGCACTTTGAAACCCAAGATGATGGAATATTGTAATACGGCAGATCTATCAACAACAGTCCCTTATGAAAAGTTTGGTGTGGTATTTTGTTACTTGTGACTTGGATTGAATATAGATCATCTGACAGTGTAATTTAGAAATTACTGGGGCTCAGATAAAGTAGAACAGTTGCTCCCCTGGAAAATTATTTTAAAAAATATTTTACCAATAAAGTTAAAAGTTTAGCATTTTAATCAAATGGTCGTGGGTAGAGAACCAAAGAGAGCTGAAGCCCAATATTCATATAGACCTCATAAAAAAGTGTGTGTGCGCGCGCAGTAACCACTTGCCCCTCCCACCCCCCAAAAAACTGAACTGTTGTGTTTCATTACAGGCCCTTTAATGTTTCTAAAAATTCCAGAACAAATAGCAATATTTTGAGAAAATCTTTTTGTTTTCTAATTAATAGAGTTTTAGCACTAGAATATTAGGCATAAAAGGGAACTGGAGGATAATTTAGTCCTTCCAAAATCTGTAAGATTCAATGAAATACCAAGCACTTCTGTGGCCCAGGCACTATCAAGGCCTTAGGGATACGATGAGGAAGATGACCTCCAAGGTCGTATTGTTTTGGAAGCACTTTTCTTTTACAATGGCTTTATTGAGCTGTAATTCACATATCGATATATCTCACCATATCTGTGTGAAATTTAATGATTTTTAGTATATTCAGTTGTGCATCCATCACAATTTTAGAATATTTTCATCACTTCAAAAAGAAATCCATATTTAGCTTTTACCCCCAGTTCCCTCATTACTCTGGTTTCTACAGCTATAGAAGTATTTGCCTATTCTGGACATTTCATATAAATGGAGTCAACGCGTGGCCTTTTGGGTCCGGCGCCTTTCACTTAGCACGTTCTCAGGGTTTGTACAGTTTGGAGCATGAGTCAGTACTTCACTCAGGCTGAATAAAATAATTTATTATGGCTGAATAAAATTCCATTGTATACCTTATGTATTCATCACTTGGTGGACATTAGTGTTTTATCTACCCTTTGGCTGTTCCAGATAACGCAATCAAGTCACAAGTTTTGTGTAGAGTATGTTTTCATTTCTTTGGGTATACACCTAGGCATGGAATTGCTAGGTCAAATGGTCACTCTTACGTTGAACTTTTTAAGGAACTGACAGACCATTTTCCAAAGTAGCTGTACCGTTTTATATTCCTCCCTGCTGTATGAAAGAACACATTTTTATTTCCAGCTAAATCAGGTTCCTTTTAGACTCCACTCGAGGCTACTAGTATACAACAGAAACTTGAAAACTTCATCAGCGAGAAATCTAAGACTTGATTAATATTCTCTTTTGGAGTCAGGGCCTCTATTATCCCCATTATTCCCATCTCTTTCGGCCATCGGGGAAGCTGCTAGGCTCACAGAGGTGCTCAAGGGTGACTGGCTTAAGGTGGGGGGAAGGGGGGTGGGTTAAAGGCCACAGCAGGGCAAGTGGCCCGACTCCTGCGGACGCGGGCCGGGCGGCTTAAGCTCGACCGCCGGTCAGCGCCGTCGGGCCTGAGTGACGCCGGTGGGCTCGGACCCGGGCGGGCGCCCTGTGCGTCCGCTGCCCCGGCGAGCTGAGCTGTCGGCGGCGGATGATGCTGGGTGCTGGGCCCCAGGGCCTGCGGCCGCGACCTTCCTGGGCCAGGCGGCGGCGCGACCGGCGGGGGCGGAGGACGGAGGCCGCGCCCCTGCGCCCGTCCCGCCCGCACCCTGCTGGAGGCGGCGGCCCGCCCCGAGACCGCCGAGGCTCTTCCGCGCCGGCAGGGGCAGCAGCGGGAGCAGCGCGAGCGGCCAGGAACGGCCCGGCCCGGCCCGGCGCGGCGGCGGCGGCGGCGGCAGCGACGCCAGAGACCGTGGGCGCCGTTCGCGAGCCCGCCGCAGGGGCCCGGCCGCAGCGCGGGGAGGCCTGGGGGCTGGAGGCCGCCGCTGCCGCCATGCCGCTGCTCTTCCTCGAGCGCTTCCCCTGGCCCAGCCTGCGCACCTACACGGGCCTCAGCGGCCTGGCCCTGCTCGGCACCATCGTCAGCGCCTACCGCGCCCTCAGTCAGCCCGAGGCCGAGGCCGCGTCTGGGCCCGGCGAGCCCGAGCCGATAACGGCCTCGGTGCAGCCAGACGCGGCTGCGGCCGGCCGGCCCGGCGCCGCGGGGCCCGGGGCCCGCGACGTGGCCCAGTATCTGCTGTCGGACAGCCTGTTCGTGTGGGTGAGCGAGGCTGCCCCGGGCCGCGGCGGCGGAGCGGAGCCGGGCGGGGGCGGGGGCCGCCATGTCACCCATTATCCTCGGGGGGCGTGGCTGGGGCGAGGGTCCCCTCCCCCCGGGCCTCCGAGAGCCGGGCGGCGGTGGGGGCGGGGCCCCGCCCGCGAGCACGCGGCCGGAGGACACCGGGAGGTGGCGGGGTGGCGGGGTGGCGGGTAGGTGGGAAGCGGGTCGGGCGCGGTCGTGAGGAGGGGCGGCCCTGGCGGGCGCCGAGACCCAGGGCTAGCGGAAGGCACTTGCGGAAGGGGTCGGGGCGCGACGGGGACCCTGGGAGGGGGAGGGAGCCCGGCGGGGCGCGGCTAGTAAAACGCGGGAGCGGAGTCGGGGTTCCTGCGGGACCTCGGGGAAAGACCCTGGAAGACCTCGAAGGGCAGGTTCCCAGGAGGGTGGGTTCCCCGGCTCTTTTATTTAATCGTGGGGGGATTGAGCGGGTCAGGCTTCCGAGACCGAATTCAGGTGTTGCGTGCGGGAGAATTGGGGGATTTGGGTGTGTTTGGACATTACTGTTCGGACACTGTCACCTACACTTTTTTGTTGTTGTTGTTATTTAGTATGTGATCGTCCTCTGGGTCAAACATACAAACCTTACTTCCTTTGCCGTTGGTTTTTACCCGATTCACAACGGTTTCCTTTGATGTCTGAAGGAAGACAGCAAAACATCGGAGTCAAGGGGCGGGTCTAAATTTTAACTAGAGATTTCTTCTTTTACTGATCCATTTTAAAACAAGGTTTCCAGTCTGCCAGTGCGAGATAAGCACCCCATTTACAAGGCGTACATACTGGTTTCGCTTATTGGAACAGTTAATTTCAGGCTGCGCAGATCAACGGTTAAGAACTTTGCTTCCTCTTTGGCCTTGAATGCCTCTTATATAAACCCCTAAGTGATCAGAAAAGTTGCTCCTGAATTTAAGTCTGTCTCTTGGGTTTACTGCCTTGGGTCTTGTCTCCTCCTGCAAGTTCGGGTTTGAGGTTGAGAGTAGGCTGTAAATGACTTGAGATGAACACTCCAAATGTATAGAATGATACGAAACTCATTTGTTATAATTAATCCCACTGTGCTTCATCAGGAAGCAGTGGGATTTGTGAACTCTGGGCTGTGGATTAAGTCTCCAGGTCTGTCTGATGAAGAGATTAGCAGAAGGCAGTGAAGGGGGAAGTTCCATTCTTCCACTTCTGTAGCTGAACTGTACAGTACGGGAAAAGGGAGATGAGAACTCCACTCCCATCTCGTATTGAATTTCAAATCTGTTTTTGCATTTGAGTTAGCAGGTAAACAATTTAAGGTGATAGGAAGAATGCTTTTCCCAAATTAAGATTGTAATGTAGTACTGATATATTTTTTAAGTGTAGGATATACATGAGCCTTTGAGAAGAAATCACAATGATTTTTATATAACTACTAGTATTGTTTAGTGATTTTTTTTTCCCCTAGGAGGTTTTTTTTTTTAAAACCCATGTTCAAATTTCAAGGTTAACACCTCTACAAAAGAACCATAAAGCCTGTTGTTTTTTTCTATGAAAACTATTACTTTTAAGAAAATTTCCTTTTCTTCCCAGTATTTTCAGTTAGATGTCTTGCCTCATGCCAGTTTATCGTTTCTTCTTATCTTTTGATGATTTTTTTTTCCTCTTTCAGTTGATCTTCTATACTGTTTTTTTTCCATATTTCCTCTGGTTTTACACTTTCATCTTGGCCTTCCTTGGTTTCTGAGACCCTCCGTGTGTGCACTGTAAGTTTTCCTTATCACCCATTACATAATTCCTGTTTCAGCAGCCGAGTAGGAGCCACAATCTCAGAGACTTACTTATGGCCTGACAGATAGCATTATTGAGTGAATAGATAGATGGTGAGGCCTTTGTCAAAATGGATCCTTTTTTGCTCCCTGCCCAAAGATGTTAAGATTCCATTTTTTAAAGACCAGGCAAGACAAAACAAAAACTGATCTTTCTGCCAGTTTGCAAATCCTGCAAGCTATTGATGGGCTTATTGGAATCTCTGAAACTTACCTTTGTAGAACACAATGCAGATTAATATAGGTCTGATGGCATCAGGAGGGTTTTTTGTTTGTTTTTTGTTTTGGTAAATCAAAGATACAAAATTTTTACACCTTATTTTTGAATTTTGAATAAAATTTAACTAGGAAATAGGAAGTAATACTTTACTTTTTGTTTTGCAACCCAAGATGTTCAAGGATGCTGTTTTGGGTAGAGAAAGGATTAAGTGACCCTAAGTTTGATTTTCCTTCTTGGCTCTCCCAGCAGCTTGCATGGTCTGTTAGATGCTTACCACGTTCTTTGTCTTGTGGATTCTAAAAGCCTTTGAATACAGGCTCCAGAGCGCCCTCGTTTCTCTTAACCACCACATGCCTTAAACTAGTAGGTGCTAAATGTGTTGAATTTCTTTATTTCATATGCCTATGTGCAAAAACAGGAAGAATCTTTTTTAAAAGTGTGTTTTAATTAGGCTGAGGATGTTTGGGTGATTTTGAAAATCCTGTTCAGCTGGGGGATGTAGCCTGAGGAGTTGAAGTGTTTTTTGGGGGGGGATCTTAGGACTTTTTTCTTAATGAACTGGACTGAGGTTCAGTTGTGCTCAGTTGACTGATTTAGAGCACAATGGAGATGAGCCTTTTAAACATCTATTTCATCTTCTTAAAAATTAGAATCCTAAGCCATTCGATGGAATGTTTTGAACAGGGCTGATTCACAGGGAATAATAAATTAGAGATATTAGATGTTTTGAATAACTACTTTGGGATATTTCCCTGGTTATTTAATTACCAGAACACTTTCTTTTTTTTTCAGCAGAATTATTTTTGTTTTAGTTCTTTAAAAATATGTCACACACTTCTTTGCCCCATTAGACAGGCAGAACAGAACTAAACATAATTTCATCTTTTTCTAATGAATCAGATGGCATGAGAGACTAAGGGGAGCCTGAAGAGGTCTCAGGGAGCTTGCTCCCTTAAGATACTCTCTTAGAGCTGCTGTTCCTCCTCTCCTGTGTCCCCCACCCCCCACCCCCCAGCTCCCCAAATATTATTTACTTCCTTTAAAAGTAGAAGGGATACTGACCTGGGAAGAGGAGGACTATGGCCACCTTCCTGTAAACTCAAGGAATCAAAGACCGAAGCAGCCATTACATCGAGTTGGTGTTCACTGTCATTTGCTCTCGATAGAAGTCATCTTTACTGTCTTTATCAAGGTCCTTAGGTCATGCAGTGTTTTAAAAATCATTTGAGCCTCACAGTCAGGGCAGCCCACTCTTTTCATTTTGTAAGCATTCGGTGTGTTTAGGTATAAGGTTATCCATCTCTTCATTAGTAAAGCAAAACAAGACAGTGCCCTTCCTCCTGTTGAAGAAGGCCTTGGTTTTGCATGGGTATCTCATGGTTGCCTTCCGTTCTCAGCCCCTCCTGCCAGTTTTCTTCTTCCTTTTTCCTGGTTTCTCAATTCCAGTCCCCTCAAATGTCCCAGAACCTTTGCTTTAAGGCCAATGCCAAGAATAGGGTACCTTTGGTTGGCAGCTTGTCCCATTGCAGCACATTTGAAAATACATGACTATTTCGGTTCTCAATTCTTCATGTTCTTGTGACTTTTGTGACCATCCACCTTCCTCTTCCCACCTCTTGTTTGTTTGACGGGGCAGGGCAGGATATTTGGTGCTGGATTTTACTGTTCATAACGTCATTTTCCAGAAAAGTGTTCTTCAAGGCTATCAAAATTTTAACGTAGGAAATGATGTACCTAGGAGTTACCTACCGTTTATAAGGTACATAACAGTTTCATGCACAGTGCAAAGTTTACGCACAGTTCAGATGGGAATGTGGCCTGCCAGAGGGTACACACTGGGACAGGGCTCAGTGAATTAACAGGAGCCTCTTCTCCCCACTCCTTGTCCCTGCCGGTACCACCTTATAAACGTGCGCCCCTTCACATAGTGCTCATCTTGTACCGATAGAGGACTGGAAAGGCTCAGTCATTAGAAGTGATGGCTGGATTCCTAATAGAAAATTTTTAGAGCTGCTTTTGTTTTTCAACAGGAGGAAATAAACTTTCTTTCCTTGGTTTGTGTACAGGTTCTGGTAAATACTGCTTGCTGTGTTTTGATGTTGGTGGCTAAGCTAATCCAATGTATTGTGTTTGGCCCTCTTCGAGTGAGCGAGAGACAGGTGAGTCCAGAGTCCAGGCAGCAGGGTGGGTTCCTGCAACCACAATTTTTTTTTTAAACTTTGTAGTTGATATAATTTCAGGCTTCCAGAAAAGTTTCACAAATGCTGTGAAGAACTTTATGCAGATTCACAGTTAACACTTTGTCTCATTTGCTTTAACATTTGCCTTTCTTATTTTTTTCTAATATTTGGGAGTAAGTTGTGAACATCATACCCCTTCACCTCCAAATACTTCAGTATTTCCTAAGAGCAAGGACATTGCCTTGCATAACCATAGCATAATGATCAAAATCAGGAAATTCAGCATTGATAAAGTACTTTATGCAATCCACAGTTCCGTATTCAGTGTAGCCAAGTTGTCCCAATATTGTTCTTTTTCTTTTTTAAAAAATTAATTTATTTTTATTACAGCGACATTGGTTAACGAAATCCAGTAAGTTTCAGGTGTACAATTCAACAGTAAGGCATATATATATATATTTCATTGTGTGTTCACTGCTCCCAATATTGTTCTTAATAGCTGTTTCCCCCATGACTGTTATGAATATAGTTTTTTAAAAAGCGTAGATTTGTTTCAGTTTGAGTAATCATGCATATCATTCTTTAGAATATGGATTCTTTTCCAAAGGAATTTACTGAGAGATTTTAATTTTTTCCTTTAGAAAAGTAAATTAGGATTTATTCTACAAGTAGAAAGTTGGGGACTTGCTCTTATTTCAGCCGAGATAGTCTGATTGAACATTATTCTCAGAACGTGTATGTGAGCAGGACATGCTTTTGAGAAAGAATTATGCCATACGCATACTGCACAGATTGAGAGTTGCCCAAGGATTTTAGTGGATAGAATATAGAATGGTTTTTTTTAAAAAATAAGAATTTAGAACTGGCCTTTCAAACAGCAAAATACAAACAAAACTGTATTTTACTTTGTCCTACCCCAATGATGAGACACAGGAACCAACTACATTAGAAGTACAGCGGCTTTACTCCTTACCCTTTCAGCTTGACTCTCCTGTTCTCAAGTCAGCTGAAGTCTTAGTTTAGAACTGAAATGGAGCTACTGTGTAGTTGAACTCTTGGATGCTGTTATGAGCAGGACTGTGTTTGCCCGGAAACTTTTCATTAGTATCATCACTTTCTCCAAAATATCAACTCCAGAGGTCTCTCAGATGAGATCACTAGAATATAAACTTTTTTGGTAGGACGCACAAGCTCTTTTTGATGCTTTTTTTTCCTTCTTCAAGAAAAACTTTTGACCTGTGGGCCAGAAATTGGTCAGGCCAGAGAAGCCATCTCATTGCCGATGGATTGAGCTGGCACCAGTGGGCCTTAGATATGGCTTATTTATTTTTTTTTTTAAATGTTAAATATCAGTTTGAAATTTACAGAAAACAATCTTGGAGCATCACAGGGATTTTTATAATACCTGCAGGTAATCATAATGGGTACTTTTGTTACTTTCAGATTTTTCAGTATAGGGCACAGTTTTCATGCTGTTCTGTGATGACTCATTTTTTGACTAATGTCATTCAGTAGCATTTATTAAGCACCATTTGAGTTAGGACTCAACAGAATTGACATGGGTTCGCTCTGTGAATGGTTACAGTTCAAGAATAGAATAACGCTAGAGGCAAAGACATTGACTACCTAAAATTGGGTAAATAGTAAACCGTTAAGTGGAGGTTTAGAACAAGGAATTTTTTTAGCACTTAATGCCTACTGTGACACTTTTTTAAGCACTGAACATATGTTACCTTATTTGTTGCCCCACCAATTGTGTGAGATAAAAGTCGTTGTTAAAAGACCCACTTTAACTGCAAATTGGTACAGCCACTGTGGAAAACAGTATGGAGGTTCCTCAAAAAACTAAGACGTGATCTACCATATGATCCAGCAGTTCCTCTACTGGGTATTTACCCCAAAGACTCGAAAACCCATATCTGCAAAGAAATTTGCACACTGATGTTCATAGCAGCATCATTCATGGTGGCCAGGAGATGGAAGCAACCGAAGTGTCCTACGATAGATGATTGGATAAAGAAGCTGTGGTACATATGTGCAGTGGAATATTACTCAGACGTAAGAAGAGATGAAATACTGCCATTTGCAACAACATGGATGGACCTTGAAATAATCATGCTAAGCAAAATAAGGCAGACAGAAAGAGTTGAAAACCACATGATATCACTTATACCTGGGATATAAACCTAAAAGTAACAAACAGGACAAACAGAGACTCATGGGCATGGACAATTGACTAGTGGTTACCAGTGGGTAGGGGATACGGGAGGAGGAGTGGCGGTAGATGGGGCAAAAGGGGTCAAATAAAGGTGTCAGAAAGAAATCTAACTATAGGAAGGGAAAGCAGAGTGCAATATATATATGCCTTACTGTTAAATCGTACACCTGAAACTTACTGGATTTCGTTAACCTATGTCACTAAAAATAAATAAAAATAAAAGATCCACTTTATATATGGGGAAACCAAAGCATGGGGATGTTAAGTGACTTGCCCAGAGTCACACAGCAAATGGATGGTGGAGCAGAGAGTCAAAGCCAGGCATGCAGTGCGCTAGGTTCACCATGTGCTTACCTTGCCCCGGATTTGGAAACAGGCATTTACCAGGGATTCCTGGTCCTGGTTCGTTTTATTCACCGTACAAAGAGTGTACAGAGGACAGTGTGTAAGTTCTCAAAATAACTCTTATCCTTCGACATGTACCAATTCGTTACACATTGCGGTTCAGTTATTTCAGTTTTTATTTAATTGTGCTTTTCTGTTATAATTTTTTGAATTCTATGTAAAACTATGTAAAAGTATACTACTCAGAAGTCATGTTTTCATCTGTATCCTCTTCCCTGTCTCACCACTCCCACAGATGGCTCGACGGTACATTTTCCCATCTGTTGGCTGGCTGCCCCTCATTGCCCTTTTTTTAGTATGGTAAAGATTTTTAAACTTGGAAGTCCTCAGTGCAGGGAAGAGCGCAGTGAAGTAGTAGATCCACACTGCTTGTGGGAGTGCATGTCTGTACACCTTCGGATATCAGATGTAACCGTAAAAACATTTGTAACCTTGATTGATAGATAAAGATAATGCCAAAGAAATAGAAACTCATGCAAGATACTCGTTACAGCATTTTCTGAACGGTGAAAAATTCAAAACAGTCTCGGTGTCCTTCTGTAACCTCTAAACTGGTATATTCAGAGAATATTCACTGATGTTGGTAAGGTTCTTACGACGTGATAAGGGAAATGAAGCAGTGTACAAAAATTGATGTTTTGCATGTAGGAAGAACACAAGAAAAATGCATAAGAATGTTCAGACATCATTTTTGTTTTACAGTTCTTTATACTTTTTCATACATTATTGATTATGGGCTGGAAAAGGAGCATGTTATTTTTTAATCTAAAAGTTATAAAAAAGTCTAATCTCTGTTTTATAAGAATCCAGAGAGTCTCCATATTAAAAATGATAGTTTTAGCCCTCACCATTCTTTTTCATTTTGTGTTGGAAGTATATGTATTATTTAATACATCAAGTACTAGACTAATATCACTCCCTTTCAATGGCTTGAATTCCATAACTGACTGAGGATTACAATCCAGAGTATATAAATTACTTTCCGGGTGTCTTACCTCTATTCTTCAGAGAGCTTATTTTTGTCTTTGCCTTCTATTTTCTCATGGACAAGTGTTAAAAAGCTGAGTATAGAGTATTTTCTCCATAGAAGTCAGCTTTTGGTATGTTAACTTCTCTTAAATGGGTTCGGTATGATGGTACTCACCTTTATAAACATTTTTCTTTTTAGCACCTGAAAGACAAGTTTTGGAATTTCATTTTCTACAAGTTCATTTTCATTTTTGGTGTGCTGAACGTCCAGACGGTGGAAGAGGTGGTCATGTGGTGCCTCTGGTTCGCTGGGCTTGTATTTCTACATCTGATGGTTCAGCTCTGCAAGGACCGATTTGAATATGTGAGTTTTTAGCCCAGCTCTTTGCTTGCCTTGTCTCACATTCGCCAGGTTTGGATCATGCAGTGTGAGTGAGCCATAATAGGCATGTTTGGGGTAGCTCTCCAGGGGAAGCCTGAATCAGGCACTCATTGCCTGTTTCTTGAGGGACTTTGTGCAGCAGCCAAGGAAGGCAGGGCCAGTGTCTCCCAGGGAGGTCTCCTCCCCCTCCCAACAGTGTATTAGATTGCAGCCCACGTGGGCTCAATTCACCTACTCAGACTGTTTGAATCACAACACAAGGAGACCTCAGTGTACATACTTGATAAAAGCTGGGCTCTTCCTGATGTTTTCTGTTCTAGCTTCCTTCCATTTCTTCCCCTCTTACACTGGGTCTTTTTTCTGAATGGTTTGCACTGTTTCTACCCCGGGCAAGAACTGAATTTGCTCTCTTGGTTCCCGTCAGCCCTGGAGAGTGAGTCCTTTTCCGTGTGGGCACAAGCTCTGCCTCTTGGCTTCATGTCAGAGCCGTGCAGGTGAACCCTCACCTGTGAGTGCTCCCGAGCTAATCGCTTGGATGCTGGATAAAGCTCAGTCTGCCCTTCAGTGAAACCCACTCCGGGGCCTTGTTCGCTCCTTTCTTTACCCAGTCGTCACGGATGAGTGGCCCGTGCAGCTCTGTGTGAGTTCATCTCAGTTTCAGAGCCTTATAGCTCTTTCGCCATTCAGGGTCACGAGCAGGAGCTTCTGACCTCCCCAGCTGGCTTGCTGTCCACACCTTCCTGCTCAGGAGCTACAGCTCCAAGTCTCCTTTTCCAAGCTGTTGCCCTCATTGCAACCTGTTAACGTACCATCATAGTAAATCTGCCCCTGGATTGCGCTTCAGTTGACCTAGCCCTAAACAAACTAGGAATGTCCCTCCAAGTGCATTTTGGGGAGGAGGGCCAGAGCAAGATCCAGGAAGAAATAGCAGAACATGATGGCGTCCCGAGTCCTGTCGATGTTAGGAGAGAGAATTATGTACTCTTGGAAAATTGCTTCTAGAGGCTTATAATCCCACTGGTAGGAGGATCCTTGAGAATGTGAGATGGAAATATAATGTATATTATTATAGTTGGTAAATTAAATGATAGAGATCTCTATAGCAGATCATACTCATATTTAGGTTGCTTGGGCAATTTTGGCCATCTGGTAATGGGATGCTTTTCTGCGCCTTGCATTTGGCCACGCAGCTGAGCACAGATCCCCCAGCAAAGCCGTCAAGATTAGCCTTGGGCTTCTCAGCGCAGTCGAACGCTGCCACGAGGAAGAACGAACTTCCTTCTGTTGTGTGTGTTTCAGCTCTCTTTTTCTCCCACCACACCGATGAGCAGCCACGGTCGAGTTCTGTCTCTGTTGGTTGCTATGCTGCTTTCCTGCTGTGGATTAGCAGTTGTCTGTTGTGTCACCGGCTACACCCATGGGATGCACACGCTGGCTTTCATGGCTGCGGAGGTAAGATGCAAACACAAGCTTTTGGTCTGATTATATTCTTGAGTATTTTCAAGGAAGCTAGAGGATTATTGATAGATTTCCACCCACGAAATGACTGATGGATGGATATTTGGTCTTTTCAAGCATTTATTATTTTACAATTGTGCTGGAATTTTATGTGTGTTATTTCATATAATCCTTGCTATAGCCTAAGTAAAAGTGATTCTTTTGTCATCATTTAAATAAATAGTGCTTACCGTATGCTAGGAATTGTTTGGAATACCTTACCTGTATCGACTCATTTTTACATATATGGACTCATTTTACTCTTCCTGTTCCTGAATTGGGAAGCAGGCATAGAGGGTGAAGGGACTTACGGTTCCAAAGTGGCAAGTGGCACAAGCCAAGTTCAGTGACTCCCAAGTAGGAAGTATATTCCTCTTAAGATATGAGCCGTGATTGGTGATGATTAATAAAAAGTACTCTGTAATTGGTTTTTTAGATATGACAGGAATTAAGATTTTCTAGAGTAATACGTAAACCATATTATTTTGAAAGAATAATTTGATGCTCATGTATATTTTAAAATTTACTTGTAAACCTTTCTGAAAATACCAGTTTTTATTCATTAGAAGTCAAATTTTCTTTGTGTCCTTATTTTCGGTGACTATATTTGCTTTTTTCGCCTCAGGCCAAAGACAGAATAATTTAATCTTGCCCATAATTGCTATTATTAATAAAAAAAAAGAAATAGTAGATATATCGAAGCTACTTAGCTAATAGAAACACTAAGTTTGAACTATTAACAATTTGTTACAATAGGGTTAAAATTTATTTTGCTTAATAGCGTTTATTTCAGAGTATAATAGTGTAAGTAAAATTAGAAAAGGAATATTTAAGTACTTAATAAAAACATTTGCAGTCCCAGTTGAATACTTTCTGTATGTGAAAAGTATACAACTCTATATCTTCTTGAAAAAAAGCCATTTAAAACTTCGTTCAAACTGACTTCTGTTAATTATTTGTTTTAGATATATTTTATTATAAATCACCATTTGAATGATACTGTTTTCCTTTTTTGCTTCTCTAACTTTTAATTGATATTAGGCCAACCTTTGAACAAGGTATACCTATCGAGTCATACTGTAGGACATGTCTTTTTTTTAGTTCATTGCTATTTATTCTTGATTATTTATCAAGTTATAGATTTGATGTTTTGAGCTAAATTACATTTTTATATTCATAGTGTTTCTTTTCTACGTATGATAAAATATTTTCTATTTATAACTGGGAGTTTCCTAATCTCAAATATAAGTAATTTTAACAGTTCTATTCTGGGAGACTAAGAGGAAAATGTTTTTAATATCAGTTTCTATAAAAAGGGAACTCTCATACACTATTAGTGGGATTGCAAATTGGTACAGCCACTATGGAAAACAGTCTAGAGGTTTCTCAAAAAATTAAAAATGGATCTACCTTTTGACCCAGCAGTTGTACTTCTGGGTATTTATACAAAGAAAACCAAAACAATTCGTAAAGATCTATGTACCCCTGTGTTCATGGCAGTGCAATTTACAGTAGCAAAGATATGGAAGCATCTTAAATGCCCATCAACAGACGATTGCGTAAAGAAGTTACGATTCATATGTATTATGGCATTTTACTCAGCCATTAAAAGAATGAAATTCTACCCTTTGCAACAATGTGGATGGACCTAGAGGTTATTATGCTGAGTGAAATAAGTCAGAGAAAGATAAATATCGAATGATTTCACTTACATGTGGAATCTAAGGGACAGAAAAACCGAACTAATCAAAAACACAAATATGGAGGACAATCCGGTGACGGC
>NW_024349224.1:7668689-7695928 GCF_902729225.1 Pteropus medius | reverse complement strand
GAAGTACAGATTAGTAGTTGATAGAAGGTCAAGGGGGTGGGGAGCACGGCACAGGGAATGCAGTCAGCAGCACTGTGATGGCTGGGTGGAGGGCCAGAGAGAAAGAGGGATCAGGGGGGTCATTTACAAACTGTATAAAAATCTAACCAATGTACTGTATACTTGAAACTAATAAAATAAAAATTTTAAAATATGTCAATTTCCATAATGTAAAATACCATGAGGGCCTTAGTTTGTTTTTGAGCTCCTTCATTCTCTTTTCTTCTGTGTGGGCAGAGAGGGCACATACAGCGTTGCGCGGAGAGCAGGACTCATATCTAGGATAATGGTATCTAAACCACACTTTGTGTATAGGGTCACCAAGTATTACAGAAAACTCTCTTGGGTAATCAGTTATGGTGACTGAGTGCTGGATAAAGTAGACGTGATCGTCACACTACTAGAATGACCCTCCAGATTGTAGGTGGCCTCCCTAGGAGATGGACAGGTATAATTGTAACCTATTAATAGAAAAGGACTTAATAAAAGTTGAGGTTTTAGATCATGAAAATATTCCATGGACAGTTGAGAACATATTTGATGGGCAGTTTATTTAAAGTTGAAGCATTTGACATAAAATGGTTGGTTAACTTGAACGACTTGCCTTCTTTCTCTTTTGGTTTTATTGAGATGTAATTGACATACGGCACTGTATAAGTTTCAGGTGAGCTGCAGCATAATGACTTGATAGACGTATGCTGCGAAGTGATGACCATGATAGGTTTCATTAGCATCCATCATCTCTTATTGTTACGGAAAAGAGTAAAATGATGAGAACTTTAGGGTCCACTCTCTTAGCAGTGTTCATATATACCATCTAGCAGTGTCAACTCTAGTCACCAGGCTGTGCAAGACATTCCTAAGACTTAATATCTTACAGCTGGAAGTTTGCACCTTTGGGCCACCTTCATCTAATTCCCCTACACCCCACACCCCTTGAACAACCTGCTTTTTAATCGAACTGAAAAATATTTGCCTTTTATCATTCTGTAAAAGTAACTTTGGCCTGAGGAATCCTAAGCTTTATTACAAAGAAAAAAATCTCTCTCTTTTTTTTTACAGTCTCTTCTTGTGACAGTGAGGACTGCTCACGTGATTTTACGGTGAGTAGACATTTGGAGGGAGGTGACTGAGGTTTACTCATACAGTTGATTTTAAGATATAACATGTATAAAATATATAAAAATGTGACTATCCTTTATCAGGTTTAAACCAAATTCACTTGTAACATTAAATTATTAAGATGATTTTTCTCTATCCACTACAGATATGTAATACATCTTTGGGACCTCAACCATGAAGGGACATGGGAAGGAAAGGGAACATACGTCTATTACACAGACTTTGTCATGGAGCTCACTCTCTTATCCCTGGACCTCATGCATCATATTCACATGTTGGTAAGTTTCCGCAGAAGGAGTGAAGTTTTTCAGAATCAGGAACCCTGGTCAGTACATTAACAAATGAAACATCTATGGATGAACCACTTCAAGACCATAAAAAAATGAATGCAGCTGCGCCCCTCCCCCTTTTGCCGCTGGACATAAAGCAGTGTCCTGGAACCACTTTGGTTGGTGCCCAGCTCAGGAGGAGTTTGCTGAATCTCCTAGGTGACTTAGTTAACTCTGCCGGCCAAGGGAATAGATAATTCTTTCAGCGTGAAGTCGAGGGGATCCCTCTCCCCATAGCTTCTGTGGCCTCTAATATTTAGCACTTAGTTACTTTGTAGGTGGTAATGGGGATTCTTGCAGTGTTGGCTACTTCATGGATTCATAAATTTTCTATCTTTGTGATTAAAAACAAAGTCTTCATGTTTAATTCCTCCTCCTTCATTGTCTACATTTTATTTCGGTGTGCACAAAATGATAGTGTCCAACAGCTTCTCATTGGTTAGCACTCCAGTGATCTAATAATGTTGAGAACATATTTGATGGGCAGTTTATTTAAATTGTAAGCCTATTAAAGTAGCATTTAGAAAGTACTGGGTTAGACACAACACATTTCCAAGTTTACTTTTGCAAGGAACTTTGAAAATATACTTACAAAAACTACGTATAGCTGTTGTTAAAAAAATAAGGAAAAAAGTTCCTCCACCAAAATCCTAGAGATCACTGTTAACATTTTGTTGTATTCACTGCTTCTTTGTATTTTCAAATACATACATTCATAAATGGAGATCATATTTTGGACATATAGTTTAGGTTTTTTTTAGCTAATTACGAAATTTTCTTATGCTAATAATAATTCTTCTAAACCATTTTAATGCACTCAAGATAATTCCATCATGTATGATGATGTAATTAACCAACCCCCATAATGGGGTGTTTAGATTGTATTCAGTTGTTTGCAAAATCACAGCTGTACATAATTTTTTATCACATATCATTTTTCTTAAGGTATTTTTAGCCTGCTTTTTTCCACGGAAAGTATTCTTTCCCGTGTAATTAATCTTCAAAAATGTTATACATAAAATATATTAATATGTAATTATATTTTATAATAAATATAATTAAAGACTATACAGTATTGTGTACATGAGTTTACAACCTATTTCTACTGGGCATTTTGTTCATTTTCTGTTTTGTTTGGTTTTTTTTTTTTTTTTTTTTTTTTTTTTTTTAATATATAATTGTGTGCGTGGACATCTTTTTGCATGAAGCTTTCAGATTTCCAATTAGTTCCTCAGGAAAGGTCGCTGGTGAGGGAGAGATGAGGCCAGAGAGCACGGACGTTGTTTAGGGTAGTGAGATAAATATGCATTTGCTTCTGGAAGATCATGCCAGTTCCCCTTCACCGGCAGTTAAGAGCTTCTGTTCCCACTTCACCGTCAGCACCAGTGAGTTCACGTGCATTTTTACTGTGTATTTTATTCTCTTTCCCTCTCGTTAAGTTATTTGGCAACATCTGGTTGTCCATGGCCAGCTTGGTCATCTTCATGCAGCTGCGCTACCTGTTTCACGAGGTCCAGCGTCGAATCCGCCGGCACAAGAACTACTTGCGTGTCGTTGGGAACATGGAAGCAAGGTGAGTGAGCACAGGTCGACGTAGCCCAGGTGTACTCAGTTTAGATGTTTAATACTGTCGGGTCTGGACTGTATAAGAACTAGCTTTTGTAAACCGGTAGCAGAATGATGAAGAGTACAGGTTCTGGAGCCAGTTTGCCTGGGCACGAACTCCCACTTGGTTGCTGTGTGTTCGGGTAATTCATGTAACTTCTCATGGTCCGGTCGCGTCATCTCTCAGGAGGGCAGTAGAACTTCCTTCCTGGGTCTGTTGGGAGGATTCGGCGGAGGGATGTAGTAGTGTGCTTCAAACGTCCTAGTACTGGCTGTGTAGTATGTGCTCAGTAAATATTAGGTGCTTCTCATCACGGCATTATTTTAATCATCATCATTATTAAATGGAAGCTTCCTTGGACATATGCCCTCTTTATTTTATGAAAGTGGGTTCCACTTATTCCTTATGCATGCATGTTTACTCACACACACACTCACACACACTCACATTCAACCTCATTGAAGGAGGCACTCACTTGCCCACCTGAGGCTAAATCAAGCCTAAAAGCATGAGATTAATGGATGTCATTTTTGTGTCCAAGGGGACCGTTTGGTTCTCTGGGGGTCTCAACTCCTCTGATTTGCCCAGAAATGTTCCCTCAAATTGTCACTAACAGGGAGTCATTGTTAAGACAGTTAGTTTCTGTGTTTAAGTTCCTTACTTGTTCTTCGATGTGCTGTGAAGAGAAAGCAGATGTACTGTTTTAAGGGTTGGAAATTTTTTACTGAGTTCTTTTGTACTGAATTCTTCTGTAACTGCTGTTAAAAAGGCGAAGTCTATAAGGTGCTGCTCAGTGTGTGTTCCGGAACTGATTCCTGCCGGGTGCGTTTTGTTTTTAACAGGTTTGCAGTTGCAACTCCAGAGGAGCTGGCTGTCAACAATGACGACTGTGCCATCTGCTGGGACTCCATGCAGGCTGCAAGGAAACTGCCCTGTGGACATCTTTTTCACAAGTAGGAGATTCGGGCAGGGCCACGTGGGACAGGTGTTCTGTCTGGGGCATGTGGATGCTTTCTGTAACTGGACTCAAGACTAATCCTAGCAGAGGAGAGGGGGACACTGCCTCAGACTGGGCATGGGGCTCGTCAGAATTTTGAACAGAAGGCCGGCGCTATGATAGTGTTAGTTGGTAGCTAAAATAGACTGAGAGGAGGACAGGCCGTTGGAGTAGAGGATTCAAAGCCATGACAGGCCAGCACTTTTGGATGATTCGGCCACGTGGATTTTCAGGTAGTCAGAGTTGGAAAGGAAGATGGTGAGCCACACGATAAAGTCATAGTGAGGAAGGGTTATGACCAGGAGCATGGTAGATGACTGCATATGTTAAATTAGTGCTCAAAACATACTAGAAATTATTCTAATGCTCAGAACATACTAGAAATTATATCAGAGTGAAGTAGGGCAAAGAGGTAATGTCAACAAATGTCTCCCAGTATTTAAATCTCACTAGTGGTAAATAGAAAACGAAATTACAACACATTTGGTACATTCAGAGTACTTCTGGTGGATTCTCACAAAATATGCTACGGTCAATTTTTTTTGGTAGCTCCTGTCTTCGTTCCTGGCTGGAACAAGACACCTCCTGTCCAACATGCAGAATGTCTCTTAATATCGCTGACAATAATCGCGTCAGGGAAGACCATCCAGGAGAGAACTTGGACGAGAATCTGGTTCCTGTGGCCGCAGCTGAAGGCAGACCGCGCTTGAACCAGCACAATCACTTCTTCCACTTCGATGGTTAGTTGGTTTCAGCCTCTAAACCCCTACCGAGGGGCTCTCTACCCTAAGGGCATGCTGTTTAAATATAATTCGCCCCACGCAGGCCAGTTCAATGTCATATTTCAGTTTTAGTTGAAAGTGTTGAGTGGGTATCGATAGCACTGAGAGGTGATTCTGTACCAGGCATTTTGCTAGATTCTGTGTGAACATGGATGGAGCCAGGGGCAGGGAGAAGGAGGTGGTGAAATGGAATCAACCATGCTTGAAAGGCGCACACTTGATCAGTTTAATAGTTAACTGTTGGTAATCATTTTTATTGCATTGGTGTAGTACTTAAGCATTTATAATGAAGGGTCATTGCACAGCCTTTCCAGTGAGTGTCAGAAGCAGAATCAGAGTCGGAACCCTACTTTTATGCCCATAAATATGAATATCCTGCCTCCCAGCATTGGTGAGAGCAGTTGGAATAAAAACCACATTTAAAAATCCTAAGGCCATGGGCACCATGTCAGGAGCTGATTGATCTTCCTTAATTCATATACGTTGAGCTGCTGTTGAATTTCGTCAGTTCCGGCACGACTGAAGTCTAGGAGCTCATTTTTCTTGCTGTAAAACAGGTATCCTTGGCATTCTGTTAGGAGGAGTGCTGTTCCCATCTCCGGTTTGAGTTCCCAGGGGTGGAGTGTGGCGGGAGTGGTGGCACGGTGTCAAAAGTCCTGACAGAAAGGACCAGCGGGGGCAGAGCCAGGTCTCCCAGAAGATAATGATGCAGGTCGCTCAGCTGGCTGGGCTGGGGCTGCTGGAGGGGCTGAGAGGGGGCTGCTTTGGTGGCTGTTAACTAAGACCTCTACCGGATGAGACTTCTGAAGTATACTAGCAGATCTTGGACATGGGTCCTGTCTCTACAATCTATTATTTTATGAATTATTACTAAAAACTTGGTCAAAAGAGAAAAGTCAACTTTCTTTCTCCCTAGTAAGTACATGCAATAAGTGTATTATTTTTTTAACAAGCACATTTTATGGGGCAGGACCTTCGAGACAGCCGTTTAACTTGTTTTTATATTTCACGTCTCATCATTTTTTGTGAAGGAAAAAAAAATGACCCCGAAGTGTGCGGCTTGATACTAAGTTGTTTTACAGCCGATACTCGGGCGGCCTACATCTTAGGATCCCTTTCTCCTAGGGAAATAGCAGAGGCAGCAGAGTCCGGCTGCCCGTAGTCCGCAGGCCTGTGTCCTAGAACTCTTTGAGACAAATTTTGATTCAAACAACCAAGGCCTTTACATCGTATTATTAAGGAGAAAATACTTCACGAAAATAATATCTGCAGATGAGTAGTGTTTAAGCGCAGTGTGAAAATGGGGCAAAAACTCATCTGCTGTAGCAGCTTTAGAGCCGTGAAGAGTTTCCTTACACCCTGGGCCGAGAGAGAGAACGGAAGCTGTGTGCGGCTAGGGCCACTGGAAAGCAGGAAAGCCGAATGCTCATGTTCTGGAACCTCACTATCTGCCTTCATGTCCTGGCATCATAATGAAATTATGTGATCTTGGGCCTGTTACCTAACTTCTGAGTGCCTTGGGGACCAAAGACCAAGGGGGCTAGAGTCAAATCTCTGAGAGGAGCAAAATGAGAATTAATACTAAATGGAACTATATAGGCTTTTAATGTGGATTAAGTGAGCTAATCCACGTGAAACCCTTGGTCCAAAAGGCCTGGCATAAAGTAAGCCCTCAGTGAATACCAGCCGGCATCGTTGAGTGGCCAGCTCTACCATAGAGGACGTGGGGAAAGAGGCCTCTAAAACTTGTGCTGGGTTCTCGTTTGTTTTAGGGTCCCGGATTGCAAGTTGGCTGCCGAGTTTTTCAGTTGAAGTGATGCACACCACCAACATTCTGGGCATCACGCAGGCAAGCAACTCCCAGCTTAATGCAATGGTAAGGCTCGCTGACTGCTTCAGGGGGGTCAGTAACCAGCGGGGAAGGCAAAACGGAAAGGTGTGTGCGGTGTGCACGACCCTGTTGGTCCTACTCCACTTTGGCGGAATGGCAGGGTCCTGGGGGGCATTTTATTTATTCACTGGGATCATTTAAAGTCCTGTATTTTAAATTTGAAACTGATTTGAAAACCAGCTTTTGTTTTACTGGTGTGGCAGATAATCTAACCTTTCCTGAGCACTGCTAGGTTCACTTGGTTGTGATCTAGGCCAATCTTGACTCTCCTTGATTTTAGCCAAATATATCGGGGAAATTGTTGACTGGAGTGAATGACGTGCCTTTTTATCAAACTTGTGTTAGACTACCGATTGTGTGTTTTTGACCCCTGACCCCTCCTGTCCCCAAATAAATAAATATGTGTATTTTGAGATATTGAGGCATGCTGTCGGTTTAAGGATATTATTAAATTACTTCAAGATTCTTCGAAGTATTTTTCTTAAGCTTCGTCTTATGGTGTGCATTTTTATTTTACAGTGTTGGAGAAACATGTTTTACCATTGTTGAAATTTAGTGTTCATTGTGATAATAAACTTAGTCCTGCTTGAATGGAGCCTTTGGCTGACCTGGATGATCCTGGCCAGGATTTCCAAAGGTCATTGGTCATTTGTCCATTCGTCCATTAACCTTAGTGCATTTATTCAGCAAAGTTGTACTGGAGGCCTGTTGCCGTGACAGCTACTATGCAGCTCCAGACTGACCTCTTTACCGAGGTCCAGAACCACCTGCATGACGCCTCTACAGATTACAAATTACACTGCACCTGCCATGTGAACAAGGTAGACATGTGCCCTGTTCTCAAGATGTGTAAATTCTAGTTGGGGAGACTGATTCTAAACACAAACAGATGAGGTCATTGCTGATGGCGATGAGTGCTCTGAAGGCAGTGAGGCGGGTGATGTGGGGGTGAGCAAAGGCTGTCTTAGAGGAGATATTCAGGGAAGTTCTCTCCGAGGGGATACTTAAACCGAGACACGAAGGAAGAGAAGGAGGCACATTGCGGGAAGGAAGCAGTGGAAACAGGTACAAAGGCCATGAAGTGAGAAAATTCTGGAAACAGATCATGGCGGCTGGAGCCCAGCAAGTCGGGGACCAAGATTGTGACATGAATTGAGATTGTAGAGCCAGGTTGTGCGGGGATATGTAGGCCATAGTACGGTTTAGATTTTATCATGAAAGTGTTAGAAGGCCAATCAGGGGTCCCCCACCCCAGGGACTGACAGGAATGAGTTTGCTTTTGAGAGGAGAACAAATTATCGAGGGGCAAAAATGGAGGCAGCGAGACCAGTTAGGAGGCCGTCGCAGTAGTTCAGGCAAAAGGAAATGGTGGCTTGGACCGGGGCGTGTGTAGTGAAGATGGAAAGCGGTGGCAGGCTTCAGGTGTCTTGGGAGATGGACCGACGGGACTTGCCAGTGTTCTGATTCGGATGTGGGGAAGCGGGGGCCGAGCGAAGTGCAGGAGCCAGAGCTGACGTGTTGGCCTTTAGTGGAGCCGCCGTGGGTGCGAGTGCCATGTACTAAGAGAGGCAAGCGGGGGGGAGAAACGGGCCTGGAGACGCGGACTCGGCACCGCGTTTGGCTGGGAAGCTGGGTGTCTGGGAGACACCTGTAGAGGCGTCATGCAGGTGGTGCTGGACCTCGGCGAAGAGGTCAGTCTGGCGCTGCACGTTGGGGAGTTTTAAGTCATTGGGTGATATGCAAAGCAGGGGACTGGATTTTCTAGGACAAGAATGTAGCTCTCAAAGAGAAGAGGGCTTGGCGGAGAGAGAGGAGCCATAATGGTGATTGAAAAGGAAAGAACCAGGAGAAGGTAGCGAGTCATGTGTGTAGAAATTCTCAGAAGGCGAGGTCGGAGGAACACGTGTTGGACTTGGCAGAGGAAGGTGGCTGTTGAGCTGGAGGAGAAGCGGCAGTTTCTGTGGCCTGAGGAGTTGAACAGTAGGTTGTGGCGGATTGAAGAGCGGGTGGGAGCTGATGGACAGGGTTGCTTTCACGTTCAGCTGCTGTTCTGTGAACTTCTTCGAGACCCTGCCTTCTCTTCTGAGCACTCACGAGTCTTTCTGAAGCACATTCTAAAGCATGCTTGGTGCGTGAATAGGAGTCATCACTAGAGTGGGGAGATCAGTGGCGCAAAACAAACAGAATTCACCGAAAGAGCAGACTGAGGTGGAGGGCGGGGTGGGAGCCAGGGCAGCGGAGAGCCATTCCCCCTGTGTTAGGAGGTAGCTGCATGTTTTTGAGATTCGGTTTAAAAAGAAGGCATGGCTCATTATAACCAGGAGGTGGAAGCAGCTTAGATGTCCATCAGCAGATGATTGGATAAAGCAGTTATGGTTCATACGTGCAGTGGAATATTACTCGGCCATAAAAAATGAAATCCTGTCATTTGTAACGGCACGGATGGACCTAGAGGTTATTAGGCTGAGCGAAATAAGTCAGACAGAGAAAGATAAATACCATATGATTTCATTTATATGCAGAGTCTACGAAACAAAAGGAACAAACTAACAGAAAACAGACCCACAAATACAGAGGACAGTCTGGTGACAGCCAGAGAGGAGGGGGTTGGGAGAAGGGGTGAAGGGTTAAAGAAGTGCAAATCAGTAGTTGATAGACGATCATGGGGTGGGGAGCACGGCGTAGGGCGTGCAGTCAGCAGTAATGTCATGGCTGGGTGGGGAGCCAGAGGAGAGAAAGAGCAACTAGTGGGGTCATTTCATAAACTATATAAATGTCTAGCCAATATACTGTGTACTCGAAACTAATAATAAAATAAAATGCTAAAAATTGTGGTATATACATACAATGGAATATTCAGCCATTAAAAAAAGAAGTATTGTCACATGCTACAATAAGGGGGTTCCAGGACCCCCTCGAAGACGGTATGCTAGATGAAATAAGTGAGTTACAGAAATATACTGCATGATTCCCCTTACATGAGGTATAGAGATTAGTCAGACTCTTACCAACAGAAAGTAGACTGGCGGCTGCCAGGGGTAGCGGTGAATGGGGAGTGAGTGTTTAATGGGTATAGAGTTTCAGTTTTGCAAAATGAAAAAATTCTAGAGAGCTGTTGAACAGTAACGTGTAATAGTTAACACTCTTGTACACTAAACAATGGTTAAGATGGTAAATTTTATGTTTTTGACCACAATAAAGAACAGAAGGCCCGCCTGCCTGCTGGCTCCCACTTTCTCAGTGAAGCCCTCAGCCAGGGCATCTGCAGAGTGAGTGACATCGTGATGGCATAGATGGTCTGTAGCCCAATGTGGCGACTGACTGGCTCTTGTCAGGTTCCGCATGGGTACCTTGGGGTCAGGCAGCTTTTGAAGCTCTGCAGGCGACTCTCCTCAGCTGCCTCCTTAAAAAAATCAGAATTCATGGGCACGTGACCCTCGTAGGAATAAGAATTATGTTCTTGGAATCGGTGTGTTTAGAATTCTCAGGTAGGCCCTGATGCTCTTCCTCCAGTTCTGCGATGGATTGGAACAGCCTGTTTTTAGCACAGCGAATTCTCTGGAACCATACCTTTTTTAAATAAAGATCCAATATTTAACTTGCTGGATTTTCTGAAAGAAAAGCTTTGGTCTAGTGAAATGAATCTCGGGCGTTTTTTCATTTGGGAAATGAGGGGAAGCTGTTTAAGAATAGAGACCGATTGTCGAGGTTCTCATGGACCTGGGAAAAAATGGTCGGCTCACATCGATATAAACAATAAGGGGACTCCGGCACCCAGGGGACCCCAGGTCCTTCTGCCGCGTGCCGCCCGTCCGGCCTCCCCCACCCCAGCGGTGACTGAGCAGAGCTTCCTGCGGGTTCCAGCCTGGTCTTTTCACTCGGGGCCCTGATAGTGAGGCTCATTCCTCCTCGCTGTCCCGTGACAGTGACACGTTCCTTGGGAGCCACTACCCCAACAGTAGACTTTATTGTGCCCCTAAAGCAATTCAGTTTTTCCTCTTTTTTATTTTTTCTTTTGATCATTGGGACTTATCCACGAATAAAACCTTGTACGTAAGCTCTATGAAATAAATAGATGTATGTGGAAACACTCGGAGCCTCTCTGATGAAAGCGCGGTGCTCACGTGTGCCAGGACCTGTGCCGGCCCCTGGCCCCGGCGCCTGCGCCTCGGGGGCTCCGTGGCATCTTCGACGTCCCGTTTGGAGCGACAGCCCAGAGCAGTGCTGGGAGTTCACATTCTTTATGGTCTTTTTCAAATCGAGGTATAATTTGCATATATTCACCCTTTTTAGTATCCAGCTCTGAGTTTCGTCAGATGCATGCAGTTGTGTGACCCCCGCCAGAACCAAGACAGAGACCAGTTCCAGCTCCCCTCCCCTCGCGTTGCGTCGAGCCCTTCGTGATGGCTGTCCCCGTGCCCCTGCCTCTGGCAGCCACTGGCCCGTTTTCTGTTCCTGTAATTTCGCCTGTTCCAGAATGTCATATAAATGGAACTCTTCACGCATTGCCTTTCGAGTGGGGCTTCGTTCATGTAACATAATGCATTTGAACTTCATCCATGTGATGTGTATCAGAAGTTTGTTTCTTTTCAAAATCATGTCTTTAAAGAGAACACGTTTTTACCTGAGTTATACTAAGCTTTAAAATATGTCCTTGTAAAAAACTAGAAGATTCTAGTTGAGCCTGTTTTGGGATCCACCCGGATTTCTGTGCTCTTTTTATTATTATTTGAAATATTATTATTTGAAATTGATGTTGTCTCAAGTTATGTATTAGGCATCCTGGAAAAATATTAAAAGGAGTGTAGTTTGCTAGTGATCTGCAAACAGGTGGCCCCTCATCCTTGTTCTCAAGGCAGAACGCCAGGTTCAGTGCCCAGAGCCTGCTGTACACCACGACCTCGTTGAGTGACTGTTGAGAGTGAACGTTGCTGAGGCCTTTATATTTGTGTTTCTGTAGGCTCATCAGATTCAAGAAATGTTTCCCCAGGTTCCTTACCACCTCGTGCTGCAGGACCTCCAGCTGACACGCTCAGTCGAAATAACAACGGACAACATTTTAGAAGGACGGATTCAAGTACCCTTTCCCACACAGGTAAGCTGCGGCTTTAAGCATGGCAAATGGATCACGCCTTCACAAAAATTAGTCCTCTAGACTTTTTTAGTTACTTTAACAACTAAATGTTATTTATGATTTGGTGAAGGGTTTTGTAATTTCTCCAGCATTCCAAATTATGACTGAGAACAGACCCACCAAAGAGTCTTGAATTAAGATAAGAACAGATGTACTTGGGTCATTTTTTATCCCGACACACACTGCAAACCAGCCCCCCTGCCAGTCCAGGAGGTTATAGCATTGGTTCCTTTTGGACAAGGATTGGCAACCTTTTTCTGTAAAGGGCCAATAGCAATGCTTTAGCTTTCTAAGCCAAACAGGCTCTGTTTTGACATCTTACCTCTGCTGTCAGAGCACAAAAGCAGCTGTGGACAATGTGTAAATGACACACCTGTGTTCCAGTAAAGCATGAGTCATAAAAGTGGTTGGAGGGAGAATTTGGCTCCTGGGCTATAGTTTGCCAACCCCCAGCTCCAGGAGATAGTGTCACATGTCCCTGGCTGGCTTTACACGTTGGTGTGGTTCTCTATTAGGTATAATAGCTTTGTGAGGCTTGCACTTTTGACTTTTTTTAAAAGGTCAGGTTTCCCTGCCCATCATATGTAACCTCTGTGATGGGTACTAGATGTATTAACATTTTAAAGACAAACTTTCTGGCAGGACCAGGGAATCACCTACTAAAGTTATTCAGCTTCAGCATATAAAAACACAGAATATATTAAAACCCTAAAACTTGAGGATCTTTGAAGAGGGAATAGTCTGGACTTTGGAGTCAGGTGGGCTGGGATATTAGCCATGGCTCGCCAGCCCTGACCTGTTTGACCTTGCTGTTGGCCCTGGACTTCCTCGGCAGCAGACCCTGAGACAAGAATTCACATGGCAGTAGTTGATTTGGGAAGCGTTCCAGGAAACACTGGCAGCCATGGGGCTGTGAGATGGAGAAGGGAAGGTGGCCAGTAAAGGCTTTGTTATCCAGCAGGTGACAGTTGGGGTGACTAGAGCTGGGTCCCACTGTGGGCCTCCGAGATCCGGCGTGGAATGCATTGTCCCTCAGCGGGGTGTCTGTTGATAGTTCCCATAAATCGCTGGTGGAGGGCTGCTTTTAGGGGCAGAGTTACCTCGTGCGGCCAGAGTGAGTCCTTAGGCAATGAAATGTGGACACTGGCCAGCCAGCACTGCGGACCAAGACCTACAGGGATAAGGGCTTGCAAGGCCCCAAGTGGCTGCAGCTTTGGCCAAGGTCTCAGACGGGCTAAAAATTGAGGAACAGCAGCACCTACTTCACAGGATGTGGAGACGACACGCGGGTGATCGTGTCGGGTTGTCCGCGAAGCGCCGGTGTTATCTGCCGTTGTCTCTTTGTCGTTGCGCACGTGCCATCACTGAAAGGGGAGCTAAGTGTGGAGCCAGCGGAGACTTCTCAGGCTTATGCCTCGGGCGCCTTTGTCTAGTCTTCAGTCTTAGTAGCATTGCCCTTTGGGGCTGTGGGCTCTGGAAGCTCGGGCCGTGGTGGGGACCAGCTCCCTCTGCCCGCTGGGGGTTCCCTGTCCCTGTGTTTAGGTTTGGTTCGGCTCCCACTGACTGGTACTGCTTCTCTTTCAGCGATCAGATAGCGTCAGGCCTTCACTGAACAGTCCTGTGGAAAGGCCAAACGGCGAGCAGGAGGATGGAGAAGCTTCTGCTCAGGTGAGGTCTGCACACGAGGGAGTGTGTGGGCTCGGGGAGTGTGGTACCCATAGGGGTTTTCAGTCCCGCCTCTCACGTTCGTTGCACGTAGGACAGAGTGTAGAAGAGGGCCGTGTGCCATACCAGCCTCAATATTTAAGGTCGGCACACCAAGCTGTGCTGTGGTGTGGCCTGCATCCCACCCAGGGCCTGCAGTCCACCCCATGGGGACTGTCTTCAGGACCAGAGGAGAAAGAGCTCATGCACCCTTCTCTTGAAGTCCCCTTACTTTGCTGAAGTCAAGGAGAGGTGGTGGCAATGGGTTGACAGAAAAGTGCCACACATCAGGAACTCTTAAAAATAGGCCTCTCTCAGCCTTTTCTGCCTCAGCTTTGTCGTTGCCTAGAGGCGGGTGGCTGTGCTGATGTCGGCCACCTGGATCTGTGTGTGGTAGCGTGAGCATCGGTGGTCAGACACCTGTCTAAGCATGGCAGGCGCTGAGCCTCATCTTGGCCTTCAGCCAAAACCGAAAGAATCCCATTTTCATATCCTGTTACACGAAGATCCTTAGAATTTAGCCTTGTAACCTGCTTGACCCCGTTTTCAGAGTCATGTGAGGGCATAAAATTTGTGCAATAAGTGTGGTAAGACGTGTTTAAATTTTAGAGCAAGTAGAAAATTGCCAGAATGCAAACCAGCAGTTAACTAACCGTATCGTTTTCCAAGAGCGCAGTCTCGCGGCGCTTGTGTTTTTCCTAGTGCTGATGATCATTTACTAACACTGACTGTCTAGGTTCTGTTCTTAGCGGTACACAGCCCCGTTTCCCGCCAGGACCCGCTTCTGCCTTCGCACGTGTGCTCGTGGTCCCTGCCTGGCAGCAGGCCTCCCTTTGGGTCTGGGACAACACTGAGTGGGTCACTCTGGCCAGGCGGGGAATCTGCTTAGGAGGACAGCCTGTGCTCACATGGCCCTTTGCTTCCTTGGTGTCCAGACCGAGCATATGCCTCTGGACATCAGTCCTCAGCTGGAGGAGGCGCTGGACTTGAGCGAGGTGGAGGCAGAGCCCAGCGAGGGGGAAGACTTCGAGGCGCGGGGCAGCCGCTTCTCCAAGTCTGCCGACGAGAGACAGCGCATGCTCGTCCAGCGGAAGGACGACCTCCTGCAGCAAGCCCGCAAGTAGGTGCTTCCGCCCCGGCCAGCGGGTGCCCCAGAAGGCCCTTGTCATGTCTTTTAAACAGATGCCAATGTTGAAAAACCACTTCAGCTCACCTAAAAATTCAGATTTCATACCTTTCTTGAAAAACCAGAGGATCTGGTTAAACCAGGCCCAACTGGTAACTTCCCACGGCCGGCCGGTGCTGTCACCGTCTCCTGTGGACATCCTCAGCCACGCCTGCTCGACAGCACACTCATGCCACAGGTCTAAGCCCTCTATATTAATTGTTCTAATTCTCTTGACACCTCTCAGAGAGCGCTGTAATTCTGCCCGTTTGACAGACTTAACGCTGACGAAACAGGCCTGGAGAGGTTAGCACCGCCTTGGTGTCCAGCTCCCAGGCCCTCCTTCTTGGCCATTTCGCCTTGCAGCCCGCACACCTGTGTGCCACACTTGTCATTGGTCGGTTGCAGTTGGAGCCTGGAGTGTTTCTGAGGGTGGGCTGGTGCTTTTTATTTAAATTTCTGGAGACAGGGCCAGTATCATGTCGGGCAGGCAGGGCTTGTGAGTGGGGACTCGTGTGTGTGTGGGTGGCAGGGGGGAGTGGCAGAGGCGCCCATGAGAGAGGGAGGGGCTCAATAGCCGAGTTTGCTCCTCTGTTCAGGGGTGAGTGTCTTTCCTGGGATGGCGCTGAGTGACAACTTTATGAAGGTGCCGTAAAGCGGGGCATTAAAAATAAACGGATACTTTATGCTTCTGTATGTATGTATTCCAGAGCTTCCCTTATCTCTCACGCAAACCCTTTGTTCTTTTTGTTCAAGGCGTTTCTTGAACAGAAGTTCTGAAGATGACTCAGCCTCAGAGAGCTGCCTGCCCTCAGAAGGCACGACCTCTGACCCCGTGACCCTGCGTCGAAGGATGCTGGCTGCGGCTGCCGAGCGGAGACTTCAGAAGCAGCAGACCTCCTAGCGCTTCCTGGCCGTCCTCAGCCACCTCCTGAGCAGTGCGCCCACCGGAAGAGGCCTGTCCCCAGTTCCGCCTGCTGTTCGAAGAAGTGGGCTTGACTGCATTGCCGCTGTATAAAGCATGTGGTCTTAATAGTGTTTGGACAGCTGACAAATTTAATCCTTTTTTGTAATACTTTCTATGTGACATTTCTTTTCCCTTTAGAAACACTGCACATTTTAACTCTAGGCATGAACACTTCTGGTCTTAGGGCTGGGGGAAGATCACGAGGAAGTGGGCAGCCGGAGACCCCGAAGCCAGCAGCTTCGGTTGCTGCTTTATACATAAGTCACAAGAAATGCTGGTGTCTTAGCTCCAAATCTGGCGGAAGCGTGTGGGGGTGGGGGCTTCAGGGAGGGCAGTGGCAGTGGCACAGCGGGAGCCTGGCTCCGGGCACTGGAAAGCTGCTTTTGTCAAACTGCTGTTAGCGAGAAGGCTGGACGCACGGGCCACAGGGCCGCTTGGGAAAACAGCACGTGGTTTGATACCTGGAGCACCCAGAGCTGTGAAGTGGGAGCAGGTGACCCATGGTGTCCCAGTACATCCAGGACTTCCTTTCTGAGCCCTAGTCAAAGCTGGCTTTATTTCCGTTAATGCCGGTGCTCCTGCAGCTCACCAGTGTACGCCGTGTGTCCTTTCCGCATTTCATAGCCCCCCGGACACGGGGAAGGTCAGCTCTGAAAGGGTTGAGCAGCAAGCTTTGGTTTATGGTTTGAATTCCTCGGTCAAGTAAATTAGGCGATGCCAAAGGCTGCGGGTTTAGTCCTTGGAGAAAATGTGGGCTTACAGGATGGGAGAGGAAATTTTGGAGGGCTTCATTGAAGAAACGAAAGTTACCTTTTGTATCGTTCTTCCCATGGAGCCCTTCATTTTCATAACTTTGTTCCGTTGGTTTAATTAAACGTAGAAAGGTAAGATGTTGAGCCCACCTGCCCTGGAGCTGACCCAGGTCCTGGCCCTTTTCAAATTCTTCACACATTTAACTTTAAGGATTTGAAACGCGCAGTCATAGGTTACATAGTTCAGTTTTATGTCCTATTGGATTTTTTTTTTAAAGTTGGAAAGCATAGTTTTTTGGTAGTCCTTTTGGGGAGAATCCAGTATTATCTAAAATTATTGGCAAAGTTAAATGTATTTTACATAACTGAAAGTTTTTAGAATGTTGGAAAGTAATTGAAAAAAGAGTGACGAGTAAATGTTTAGGCCAAGATAATTTATTTCAATAAATCTTTCAAAAGCCTTACCTTGAAATGCTGTTAGTAAATTTGTGATTTTTTTTTTAAATGTGTTTCGTTTTGCTGAGAGCATAGCTATTTGTTTTTATTGTAAAACAGTAATAATAAAAAGCAAAATCTCATTGTGTGTCGTGTGTGGCTGGAAGCTGAGGCCTTTTTTTCTGGAAGTGCCACCATTCGATCCTGGTTTGATTTTGTATAAACCACTTTGGTTGGAGGGTTTTTTCCATCCTTATACATTGCATGTTGCACACATTAAAGATGGCGCTGCCCCACGTGTTCTTATGTTTCAGCTGTGTGAAAGGAGAAAATTATTTGAAGTCAGTTTTGGAAGGAAGGTCTTGAGACACTCGAATATGGCAACACGACAGTGATCAAAGCGGAGACGTGCCCTGCATACCTTAAAACGGCCGAGGAGAAAAGTCCTGAATTCACGTTAGAGTTTGTACGTGGATAGTTAAGGATTCTGGGCCCTTCCGTCTCTTGGCTTTTGTCACTCCTTGGGGGCGTCTGGGACAGGAGGGTGGCCAGTGTCCCATCACATCGGGTGGGTCCCTGTCTCCAAGGTCAGTCCCTGGAGCCGAGCTGAGGCCAGGCCGCCGGGTCAGGCTCGTGAACGGGAAGCAGGAGTGGCCGGTGCTCTGCCCAGTGGTGGTTGAGTTGCACTTCTCTGGGCTCTTGGAAGAAGTTGGGGTTACTCTATTTTCTCATTTCTGTTGTTGACATCTTGGGTTCTCTCTTTTTCCCCCCCAATTTTGAGGCTTTTATATGCCACTGAGAACGAGGGTCCGTGTGGATGTTTTACTTGTGTCGATACAAACCCTAGGTGGCCACTTGGGCCTGATTTCCCACTTGAGCTGTGTAGACAACGTGCTGTTTTATCTTTAGCCGGCAAACGTGCTCCTCTCTGGGTGTGGTTTTCGCCACCACGAGGAGGGGAGCTGAGAGCGGCTGAAGCGCCACAGCAGGCGAAAGGAACCTCGCCAATGGGCTCGTCACGCAGTAGCCTGCCCGCCTGCCCGCCTGCCCGGCTGCCCGCCTGCCCAGAGGGCCCACCGTCCCGTCTCATCGCCCCGCTTTCTGCTAAGTGTTGCATCAGAGTCACTTGTGGGGCTTTAAGAAACTGTGGCACATGGGCTCTGTCCCCACGCTCCTTGTTCTAACTGAATCGGTTGCCCCTGCATCCTTTCCCAAAATAACGCTTCCTGGCTTTCTTTTTAAGGAAGATGAAGGTTAGTTTTATCTACAAAAACTCATTTGAAAGTTGGGAAAGCGCTCTGCTAGACTATGGCTCATTTTGAGCAAACTTCAGGTGTGCTGCGTGTTGGCAGCCACGGTGTCCCTCAGCCTTGCGTGTGTGAGCCGAACTGCCTCCCAGCTGTTATGTCAGATTGTGGCCAGGAGTGCAACCCTCCCCATCAGCAGGGGTGGTGATGGGCCTCCCTCTGCAGGTAAGTTGGGGGGAGGGGAGCTAGTGGGAAAAGCACCGGGAGAGAGGTGTGTCCTGGCTGGCTGGCGGGCATGTATGTCCTGGCTGAGGAGGTCCGAGCAGAGCCCGGATCACTTGGTTCTGTATGAGAAGCAGGAACTAGCTTCTTGTTATTCCGTGGTCTCTGCACTGTGTCAAGCCCTAACCCCAGTCCCTCTAGATTCAAAAGACCACAGGAATTGCCAAGGGCTGATAACTCCCATTTGTTGGGGTGTGGAGAGGATTCCAATGACCTGACCTCCAAGGCCCTCCCATCTCCCTGGGTGCCATGATGTAGCACTTGACTGCCTGGCTAATAAGCGGTCCATGGACGTGATGCAAGGACTTTGTTGGGCTGCGTTCCCTCCAGGTCCCGGTCTCAACCGATTTGTTAGTTATTACAGCAAAAACCTGGCCCCCTAGGAGAGAGGGAGTGAGAGCTGCAGCGGGGCAGGATTGGGGGTGGGAGGTGGCAAGAATCGGATCCTGTTTGCCGACTGTGTTGACCTCAGTGCCCGCTGTGTGTGTGGCCTGCAGGGGCTTCCTGGCATCCAGGTTCAGTAGCAGAGGCTTTTAGACAAGTCCAAGGGAACGGGTGTGACCCCTTGGGTACAGAGGCCACAGGTGATTTGGCCTCATTCTTGGGACCACCCATTCTCCCACTGTGATGGAACCACTGGGAACAGAAGAAACAGTAGAAGGTGTTATCAGATTTGGGGTTACCCACTCCCCCCATTTTTTCCCTTTCCAATCCTCAATTCCACTTTACTCTCAAAAACAAATAAAACCAGCGAGTGGGTGGGAAGAGACATCTGCAGCCCATTCCTCTGCCCTCCTCGCTCCCAGGTAACTGTCTCAGCTGGCTCCCCTACATGACAGCACCGAGGAGGACACGGAGAAGGTCCAGGGCACCTGCAGCCCTGCCCGCCAGCCTCCCGAGTCCAGTCCGCGGCCCAGTCAGCTCCCTCCTCCCCTTTCCTGTCGGAATGCAGCCCCAGGGCAACACACGCAGGAATACAGACAAACATCCTCTTTATTGAGCTACACATGAATTTTCCATTAGTCAGAGAAGTAGACTGGCAGTGTGGAAGATATCACAGAAACCTCACCGATCGGGAATAGAAAGGCTTAGAAAGACCCGTGGGCTTTTTTTTTCTTTTTTCCTTTTTTTTTTTCAAGTTTTTTTTTTTTCTGTATTTTTAATTTTTTTAATGTGTTTTGTCTTTTTGCCTCCTCTTTATCTGAAATGGCTGTGACCGGTCTTCTTCAGCAAATAGTAAGTCTTAAAAGTGAAACTGTGAAGAGGTTTGGGGTTCGGTAAGAGTCAAAGAAGAAATGACATAGGACTTGATCATGAGAACTGGCTTTCATGTAAACACTACATTCTTTTTTTTTTTTTTTAATTTTTTTTTTGTTTTTTTTTTCCATCTTGTGGTATTAAAAAAATTTTTTTTGTTGTTCTTTTTATCTGCAGCACAAACATCCCCACATGAGAAAGAGCGAACACAGGTCACCGAAACGAAGGAAAAGGTGGAGGGGGCCGCACACACACACAGAGGGAGCATCCATCTGAGAGACTGAGAAGCAAAAACGTCAAAAGGAGAAAACCACAACCCCAACTCCCGAAGACTATGAAAGCGGATCTGGTACGTAGCACGTAGCGCTCATCGGGACAAAAATAAAAATAAAAATAAACTAAAAAAAAAAAATTATAAAGGGACTCTGTAGAAGGGGGAGTCGACTGGAAAACTTTTTCTATAGGGCTCTATTTATATATGTAATCGGTATTCTTTTCGGCAGCTACGGGCCAGTGAGAGCTGTGCTTTTTCTATATGAACCTGGAGGGAGAGTGTGGTGGGCGTGGCTGGGGCGGGGCAGGGGCGTGGTTGCTGTGGGTGCGGGAACGCCCCTCGGAGTTCTGGAAAGTGCTGCCAGCCTGAACACAACTGGGAGCTGGGTGCAGACAGGCTTGGCACCTCTGCGGGGGTGCTGGGGGCCCCGCCGTGATGTGGGGGGAGGGGAGGGCACAGGTGCACATGTATATGTTTCTTTATTCCAAAAAAAAGAGAAAGAAATATGGATGTAATGGTGAGTTTTCCATTTTCTTTTTTTTTTTTAAAGCTACAAAGCACATGAGAAATGTTCTTTTTTTTCCTTTCAAATTCTAAATGTAAAGACTCAACTAAAACCGGGTTCTACAGCATTCTACAGAAATACACAGCCGTCAGTCACTCTGGGGTCGTAGGTTAGACAGGGGCTTGATACAGAAAGGCTGTGTGTCTTACAAAGGCCAAAAGGTCATGCTACCAGGAGATCAACGTCAACAGCAAAGAGTCCGTGAAGCAGTCTGTAGAGAGAGAGATAAGGGGTCCAGTCTGACCAGTTTCTTTGATTTTAAAAACCAACCAACCAACCAACCAACCAACCTTAGCATATTTTTCATCATGGGAGGGGGAGGGCAAGATGGGGCAGCATGGCAGGAAGGATCAGAAACCCAAGGGAAGCCCAGCCCAGGCCCCTGGGAGGCCTCGTCCATGGCCCCTGACCGGGTCAGGTGTGCAAATCCAGCCCTCCCCTTGCCCACTCCTGTAGCGTCTCCCCAGCTCTCCCCTTCTCCCTAGGTGCCCTCCTGGAGGGGGCGGGGCTCTCTGAGACGTCACAGGTGAACTTGAGCCCTGCTTTGCATGTCCCCTCCCCTCAGCTGCTCTTAGAAAGCAGGCCCAGCCTCATCAACCTGAATAAAGCAAACTCTGTAGACACTGGATTGTTCGGAGCAACCGTTCTTCTAAAATCTTGACGTTAACGACCGCCACCACCCCAAAGAGAAGCGTCCTTAATTTTTCTGTTGTTGTTGGGGAGACAGACAGGGCGGTGGGTTTCGGCCATTATTTTTAAGGGATTTTGGAATTTCGTTTAAGAGCTGGACAGAACTGAGAGCACACAGCCTCTGCGGTGGAAGCAGAGACAGAGGCCAGAGGAATGCCAGGCCTTTCTTTGCCCTCCCCCTGCACAGGGATGGATCTCAGAGTAAAATCACGTGGCTGTTCTTAAAAGGATGGCCTCCTAAGTCAGGACTCCCATCACAGGGTGTGTGTGTGTGTGTGTGTGTGTGTGGTGGCTGGAAGAGAGATACAATCAAAAGCCAGGTGGTCCCAGGAAAACCCTGATGACCTATGGGATGGTGGGCAGTTCTGTCCGAAGCTCTGTATAGTATAAACTAAAAAGAATTTTTAATATATATTTGTATACATATATATATATAAGGTTTTGTTATGCCTTTTTAAAATTTATTTACCAACTTGCATGTGTTAGTGGTGTGTGTGTGTGTGTGTGTGTGCACACAAGCTTTTCTGTGAGTGCTGGAATCATTACCAAATAGGTTGCTATACAGGACAAGAGGTCAGTACAAGCCGCAGCCCCGGAGGTTGTTGGCAATGATGATGTCGGTGACGGCGTCGAATACCACCTGGATATTATTCGTGTCTGTGGCACAAGTCATGTGACAATATATTTCTTTGTTGGGTGAGCGGTTTTTGCTTTCAAATTGTGCTTGGATGTAGGCGGCTGCATCTTCGTAGGTATTGGGGCCTGTAACAAGACACAGAAGAACAGGGGAGAGTGCCCTGGTGAGAGCTGGGGTGCAGCAGACTGGGGACCGGGCAGGAAGTGGAGGAGACAGGCCGAGAACAGAGGAGGCCACATGCCATCGGGCACTCCTCTAAGGCCTAGCATGTTTTACATCAAAAACCACGCACGGTTTAGCGTTCGCCTGTAGTCTGACTCTTCGAGGTCCTTTACTCTGTCTTCACACCGGATCTACCCAGGGCCCTGGGAGGACAGTGGCCACACGAGATCCCCTTTGCTTTCTAGGTGAGCACACTGAGGCCTGGCCATATCCGCCATTCGCAACTGTCACCCCTGGTCTAAACCGGTCCTGCTGCTTCTGATAAACCAAGACAGTGACGACTGCGGAAGAGCTCCTGGCAGGGTGGGGCCCCAGGCGTGCTGTACTCTTTCCTGGTGGCTCTAACGAGAAGCCACTTGGCAGGGCTGGGAGTGTCTATGCCATCTTAGTTCTTGGGTGAGTGGCCAGGACTTGGGGGCATTGGTATCCCCTGGTTGGGAAAGTTTAAGGGGCTAGCAGTGCGTGTAATACCAGCCTGGCCCCACTGTCCCCCACAGTTCCTTGGCAGTCCCCTTGACGCTGGCTGGGGCCTGGAGCGGGTATCTGTGGATGGTACAAGGGCAGTTTTCCAATCAGCTGCTCCCCTGAACCCTTGCGGCTCTGCCCTGTGCACAGCTTTTGATGATCATAGAATATGGACCAACACAGAGTTGCCTAAGAGCACATCAGAGGAAGATGCCTCATTTCCCTCGGTGCTGCCAGGATCTGGCCAGCACGGAAACAGTGCATCATGACTTTGAGGGTGTGGGACAGTATCTCCGCTGCCCTGCCCGCCCCATTCTCCAGCTTATTGACTGTGAGCCACACGGCAAGTCTGGTGCTTGAGCTGCTGGAGGCTTCTGCAGCCAGACTAGCAAATGTGAGGGGTCAGGAGGAGGGGAGGGGACACCCCTGGGGGTGGGGGTCCTGGTGGAGACCAGCTCCGTGCAGAACCTCCTTCTGAACCCCGCCACTGGCCGGGCAGCCAGAGCAGAAATGCACTGAGCAGGGTCCGTAGTGAGGCCATCGAGTTCGTGGCGGCTGGCAGACCAGACACAGAACAAGAGTGGACCCCACCAAGGAGCTTCCTGTCCAGGCAGTGCCAAGACAGGGCACGTGATTGAGGTGAAATGTGCCTGAGAGTGACTCTGGGGACACCCAGCTGGTGCCGTTTCAGTATCTCCTGGGTCTCTGCCCTTAATGGCCAGACAGTCCCCCTTAGAGCTTGCCTTGCATGTCCCCCTTAGAGCTACCACCTGCCCCCTGCCTGTCCCCGGCCCCTTCAGCCCATTTCATGTCCCCATAGGCCTTGGCACCCCGTGGGGCATTGGTGACCATTTGTCATCCCTCGTGGTGGTGGTAGGGGAACTCAGCAACGTGGTGTTGGACCCCCCTGGAGAACTTGAATGTTCCTCAAATTCAGACTGACTTTCTCTGGGGGCATCCAGCGCCTCAGACCCATTTCTCCCGGGGCCACGTCCCAAATTAGGCTCCAGTGGGGCCGAGTCCCTTGGGACAAGGAACAGCCTTAGGGTTGTGCCCGCCTGAGGGTCTGCAGGGCCTTTGCTGGGCTTGGGAGAGGTCAGCGGCAGCTCTGGGTTAGCACGGCTCGAGCCCTTCGTGCCTGTCCCGGGCAGGGACATCGTGCCTGGCCACCTCCCTCTGCCTTCTGGCAGCCTCATCCACCCCTGTGGAGAGACCTCCCCCGTGAGGGTCTCTGATCCGTTCCCCTGGGAGCTAGAGCAGGTGAGGAGAGGCAGGGGCGCAGAGCGGTTTGATTTGGGGGAAAGGCTGGCGGTGCAGGGAGTGGGGAGCAAGCAGGCAGGATGGGGCAGGCGGTGATGGGGCAGGCGGCGAAGGGTCCGGCTGGGCACCGGCGGGTAGTAGAGCGCGGCGGGGCCCACTCACAGGCCACGTGTCTGCCCACGCGGGCCAAGGCGCCGTGTGGCCCAGCAGCCCGAGGCGGTGCGTGAGACGGGGGGAGGCGGGAGGCCTCCTCCGGAAGTGACCGGGGTCAGAGGGGAAGGGGAAGCCTGTGGTCTTGTGCTACCTGCCGACCCCTGCCACGTCACTCCCGAGTCAACTGGTCATAACACATGTGGATCGAAGGGTCCGTTTCCCATCACGCCCAGGACTGTGTCCTAGGAAGGGCCAAACCCAGTCACACCCTGGTGTTTCCCCTCCGCTCGGGCCAGACCCCTGCGGTGCTGGCCCCTGGCAGCTGCTCCCTGAGCCCCTGGAGCTACGCGGGCCTCTGGGAGGCGTGCGGCTCCCGCTGGCACAGGCCTCCGTGACACCCACCTGTGTATTCAGGAAAGCAGATGGTCAGAGGCGACTTCTTGATCTTCTCACCAAAGAGATCTTTCTTGTTGAGGAAGAGGATGATGGAGGTATCAATGAAGAACTTGTTGTTGCAGATGGAGTCGAAGAGCATGAGCGACTCGTGCATGCGGTTCTGCGGCCGCAGTCGGGGCAGGGAGAGCGAGACCGACAGCCGGAGGGAGACACGGACACGGGGAGAGAGAGGAGAGAATTAGGTTTGAGAGAGAGAGAGGAACCGGGCTGCTCAGCGGCCCGGGAGGGGCTCCTGTGGCCCTGCGGCGGCTCCGAAGGCTGCTGGGCGGGCAGCGCTGCCGGTCACAGCACAGGGCTTCCCGCTCCGCGTCCAGAGCGATCTACTGGGCTGGGGACCCGCCCCTGCTCCCTGGCTACGGCTGCGGTGATTTGGACTCTCCCCACTGCAAGGTCCCCAGCCACAGGAGGGTCTCTCAACCGTGTGTGTGTGTGTGTGTGTGTGTGTGTGTGTGTGTGTGTGTGTGTGTGTGTGTGTGTGGTGGGTGGGCGTGTTGAGCCCGGGAGCTGGGCTTTGGCCCTTCCTGTCCAGACCTTTCCTCCAGGGCTCAGTCTGCGGGTGAGGGGTGTCCTCTGGGAGCGATGAGGGACTCCGGACCCCTCCTGTGATCTGAGGGAAGTCATGCCAGGCGCACCCTCAGGGAGCTGCGACTTGGGGGAGAAGCCCCTGCCCACGCTGCCTGCAGCAGTGCTTGGGGGGCTGACCCCTGCGCTAGCTGGCTCAAACCCAGCCAGGTCTGACCCTGCGGCGAGTTTCAAGCGAAGCGGACGTGAAGTAGTGCCTTGCACACAACAGCCCCCTCAGCGCATGGCTGCCCGGGCGAGGCCTGACTTGTTCCACTGTGGAACGCCAGGCACACGAGCTCGGGGCATGCTTCCTGGCAGTGCGGGGGAGCAGGTCTCTCTGTGAACGAACCCCTTTCTGCACCAGAAGGTGGCTTCAGGAAATGCGCCTCCCTGGGGGAAGGGTCAGCCAGCCATTTTCCCCAAGAACCCCGTCAGCCCCAGGAGTGTGTCCCGCCGAGACCCAGCTCCATGGATCTACAGCTCAAGCTGGGAAATGATTCCCGGCCACATTCTCCCTCTGGTCAGAGACTGAACCAAACCAGAGAGAAGAGCGGAGAACAGGTGTGGGCATCACCGAGACGGACCCAGCCCCGGGGACCAGCAGGCGGCAGGAGCTTGTTCGGCGCCATGGCCGACTTCCTCTGCCAGAGCGGGCGGGCGAGGACGACGAAGGTGAAGTGACCGCCACCGGTCACAGAGCCTCTCTCTGCACCCTGCCCTTCGCCTGCCTGGCGTCATTAACCCACCCGCCCGTAGCGGGCGATGAGCGGCAGGGACTTGCACCTGGCCCGGCGCCAGGCCTGAGTGAGCTTCTGCGGCAGAACGGGTTTCCCCGGTCACCACGAGTGCTCAGTCTGTGGCCATCGGGGTCACGACGGGCTCTGCGTGTCTTCAGTCACCTCGCCCATGACCACAGCACACCAGTGACCTGTAAGGGCATCAGCCCCAAACCCTTGTTCTTGTTGGGGCACAGTTTCACTCCTTCCTCTAGGATCTGCAGGAAATGCCATCGTTCCTTTATTCTGCTAAACAAAACTCAGCAAAGTCATGTGATCTTATCACCCGCCTACAGCCTCGACCAGGGGATTTCACTTCCAGCTCCCTCAAAAGTCTGCCTGTCATGTGCACCATCTTATTCAGGGAGGAGCGAGACTCTTGCCCGATGCCATCGTGACGACGGAGCCTGGGGCTGGGAACACTCAGGCTCGCTGGGCCGCCTATGAGGGCAAAGTAGAGATGCTCCGAGACCCAAACGCCCAACAGGAAAAGGCCTCGCACCACACAGAGCCATGTCATCCCACAGCAGCTCAACCCAGAGCTAGAACCTCGCAGCCAGAGACCAGCTCCCAGCTCCCCTGCACGCCCATGCCAAGCACTGCTTTGGTCTACAGACATTGGGGATGCGGTGGGGACATAAGCCTGGGGCACTCCCGGGACCACGAGGGGACACCAGGGTGACCTGAGCTGAGAGCGAGGCCACTGAGCTTAGGTCTGGGGGAAACATCCAGGCCCAAGCTCCACAGTTCCACCCTGCACAGCCTCTTCCCACCAGCTCCGATGGGATGTGTGTGCGAGGCCCTCTGCCGGGCTGCGGCGGGGCTGCGGACGGCCAGCACGGGCTCCTGCTCTCCGGGAGCTCACAGTCTAGTTAGGGAGAGACAAGCGCGCACATTAAAAAGGTCTGCACTCCTGGGAGTGGCATAGAGCAGGTGGGGGAGGGGAAGCAGAGGTCACACCACAAGGTCAGACTGGTTTTGTGGGGCGGAGCGAGCCTGGAAAGAAGGGCCGATGCCAGAGATGCAGGGAGGGCGTGGAGAGGGGAGCTGGTGCAGGGACGGGCCGCCGGCACTGAGACCCCCTCCACGCCCTGCAGGCCTGACCGCCATCCTTCCCCACGCGGATTGGAGCCCGTCGCCAAGGAACCGAGCGCACAGCCTGTCCTCACACTCTTCCCTGGGGAAAACAGATGCCGGAATAAGTCAAAGTGGGAGACGCCGAAGAAGCCGGGGGCACTGCCGGCCAGTAGCTGCCCACCTTCCTGTCCCCCTCCACTTGTCCCAGGTCGCAGCGGAGCCTAGAGCTGCAGGCAAGGTGTGTGCCAGCACCGCCGAGGACAGGGACGCGGGCTCACATGGGACAGACTAGCCCCTGCCCTCGTGACCATCTTGAGAGCTGGGCAGGGTGGCCTGTCTCCCAAATCCAAATCCGCCTGCCCCCGTGGGGTGTGCCCCTTCCACCAGGCAG